>NC_082668.1:19972500-20272500 GCF_025265405.1 Mesoplodon densirostris | reverse complement strand
ACCCCACCTCCAAGCCATCTCCATGGCCTGTCCCTTCTCCTCCAGAATCAGTCTTGGCCTCACTCCGCAGCAAGCCCTCCCCATGACCTGTGACCTCTTTAACCCAAACCATCATCACGTCTCCCCCAGATGACTGCAACCACCTCCCCAGGTCTCTTTGCTTTGCCTCTCACCCCTTCCGATCCACACACACACACCACGTGGACGGCAGTGCTCATGGGGTAGCTGCCAGAGAAGACCTTTGTAAAATTCCTAGGAGGTCCCAACTCTTCTCCATCACAGGACCTTCACGTGTGCCATTCCCACCACCTAGAACACTTCTCCCCACTAACTTCTACCAGCACTTTGGCTCCTTGTTTAAATGCCACTTCTTCCACCTTCCCGGTCTAACTGTGATCCCTCTGGTCGCTCCCATGACCTCCTTGACTTCTCCATCGCACTGTTTCCAATAACGCACTTGTGCAACTACTTGTTTGCACTTGGTTCTTGTGCAACTACTTGTTTGCACTTGGTTCTATCTCTCGCCCTGGACTGACACCCACTCTGAAGCCAAGAACAGGGGCTGCCTGCCTTCCTGCTCTGGCTTCAGCTCCCAGCTCCATGCCTGGTTCACAGCAGGTGCTCAAAAATGCTCACAGACGAAGAGACTAGAGCTTCATTGTTCCCAACACAAAAAACAAGTGATAATTATGTGACATGATAGAGGTGTCAGCTAACACTACAGTGGGAATCGCATCACAATATATAAATGCATCAAATCAACACATTGTATACCTTCACCTTACACAATTTATTCAATAAAAATAAATTTAAGAAATACATAAACTTACAGTGAAGTAAATTCTATTACACACAGGTAATGAATACCCTAAAACTAAAAGAAAAAAAAAAGTTTGTTGAATGAATGAATGAATGAATGGCCAGGCCTGCCTATCTTGCAGGCAGTCTGGGAGCAAAACTCCCACTTGTGCCGGGTCAGGACACTTGGGTTATGGTTCTGGCTCTGCTACCCACTCGTGTGGCCCTGGGCCATAGTCATTTCCCCTCTCTGGGCCTCAGTGTGCTCATTTGTGAAAGGCAGGGTTTTAAGGATCAGGACGCTGGGTGGGCTTGAGGGGGGTTATGATACTGTGTGTGTGTGTTTCTGCAGTGGCTGAGTGCATGATATTGTGTGTGTGCACGTGTGTCTGTGTGTGTATCTGTGTGTGCACAAGCCCATGCACATCTCCCTAGCAGGAGAATCCATAGCTTTCATCAGATTCTCAAAGGAATCTGTGACCTTTCAAGGTTCAGAACCACTCACCAAGATCCTTCAGCTCTGGAGTCTATGACTATATGTAACTAGAGAGAGAGAAAGAGGAAGTAATTCAACCCAGAGTACAGGGAGTTAGATTAGACCCCAGAACTTCCATTATAGATGTAGGACCCCATGACAGGAATGCAGGGGAGGCTGAAGGACCTTTACCCCTGGGGATCTCCTAAGCTCAGTAGGGCTCTGGGCTATTGAGCAGAAGCCGGATGAACTGACCCCCGGAGTTGGCTTTCAGAGAGAGGAGGCAGAGGGAGCCCGGAATCTCCTCCCCTCTGCACCCACCACCTTCCGACAAGCACGCACCTGTCTTGGGATGCAGCAGAGAGCAAGGAGACGAGGCTGGCACCTGGAGATGCCCTCCAGGCCCCTTGGCGCCCAGGTCAAAGAAGGTTTGACGGGAATGCTCAGGAGGGATGCCAAGCCCCACCTTCCCTTCTCCCGAGGCTGGCAAGGGACCAAGGGACGGCTCGGAGTGTAGGGCAGTCATGGGACCCTGAAGAGGCCACCTGAAGCGTGCAAGGCCTCTACCTCCGGGCTCCAATAATCCAGAACTGAGGCTCAGAGGCATGGGAGGCAAGGCGGGCAATCTCCCTCAAAGCCAAGAGGAAGAGCAGGCCACAAATTCCAGTCAGGGGAGGAGAGAGGTGTGGACAATGAGGTCTGGGGGGACAAAGAGGCCACCAGAGCGAGGAGGGCACTGTGGTCTGAGAAGAGGACAGGCTGCTTAGGGGGATGGGTGGGGACAGCATGCAGGGGCAAGAGGACAGGATGGCCTGGTAGGAAGGGGGCTTGCCAGAGGGGAGAGACGAGGGGCGAGGCTGCGGGTGGAGACAGGTGATGTGAGCACAGCCTGAGGCCCAAGGAGAGAAGTCTGGCCTATGGAATGGGGGGTGGAGGGGTCTGTGGCAGGAATGGTGGCGTTTCCGTGGCAGGACCGTCAGTAGGAGTGTGCCCTGGCTGGGAGCCCAGATGCTTGAGTAGCTTCTAAGCCCTGACTCCTGAGGGAGGCTGAGAGCCTGAGAGATGTTTATCCACCACAATAACATGGTAAAACACCTCCTGTGGTGAGGTGATAGGCTGCCTGGCTGCCCTTTTCAGGGTGGCTGAAGTCTCCTGAGAGGTGCGGTGTGAACGGGGGCCCTGGCGAGGGGAGGGAGCACCAGCAACAGCGCCCCCTGCTGGAGCGGTAGCCAGAGGAGAGGTGGGCACGAGCTGGGACTGAGACTGAGTTTCATCCTGCAGCTAAAGGCGGGCTGAGTCATGCGTGAGCGCCAGGGTCTCTCAAGAGGCTGCTCAGAAAACCAGCTCATCCGAATGCAGACAGACACTCGTCCCCGTGCCCGTCCCTGTGGCCGTCACAAGCCCACGCAGGCACCGGGCCCGCCTCCACCTTCTCCCCTCTCCTTGATCTCCCACCTCCAGTGCCCCTGGCTCTTTCCTCCATCTCAGCCCTGCCTGCCTGTCCCTGTCCCTGCCCACCCTCAGCTGGCCCCCCTGGCACCCACCCTACTGCTGGCCACATGCAGCACGGAGAAGGTAGGGAGATGGGGAGTCCAGAGAGCCCCCAACAGAGAGTAAAGTCAGGAAGGGTCTGAGATAAGAACAGGTAAGGGAGGGAGACTGTGAACTCACCTCCCCCTGAAACCTTTCAAGGTCAGAGGAGGGTTCCTGAGGCTCTGAGGCAGGCGAGGAGTCCTGATGACCCCTGGGGACGGCCCTACAGTCCGAGAGTTCTGCCCTGTCACCTTCACTCTCTGTCCCTTTGCCGGGACCAAGAGGCGGTGGTCTGGGATGCCCAGCTGACACACCCAGGGCCTCACCCTTCCCCCAAGGCCCAAAGCTAAGCTCAAGCCTCCAACAGGATCATCCCTGGGCCACCAGCCACTGTGAGGACTCACTCAACAACTACACCCAACCAAGCCTGTCCCTCACCGTGGTCGGTCATCGTGGTGAGGACCGGAGCTAGAGCTTGGGAAAGACAGAGTTCGCTTTATAAGTGTAGCCCTATGCCTGGCACTGTGGAGTACAACCACGAATATGCCAAATATATGACCTGGAGGGACATCCAGTCAAGTGGGGTGGAGGGGGTCACTTTGGTGTGCACGCGCGCACACACACACACACGCGCGTGCGCGCCCACGCCCACGCGCGCACACACACACTTGGTTTCACTGGCTGCCGCAGGGAAGGGGGATAAGGGGGAGGGGCTGTGGCCACACCATACATTTTGAGTTGCCCAAACTCTGTGAGCCCCAGGGGGAGGGAGGTAAGACTCCAGCATAATCCAAACCCCACACAGCAAACAAATCTTAGGAGGCTGCAGCCTTCACAGCCCCCAAACAGAAAGGTAGGTTGGGATTTTGCAGGGAGCCTAGAGCAGGGTTGTCTAGTCCCTGGTAACCCCAAATATCTCCCCCACTCCTCCTCCTTGGAGAAATCCAGTGCCCACACGTAAACCAGGTCTGCTGGTTCACAGACAGATGCCTCATCCAGAACAAACACCTGCCTCCTTGCACCGGCTTATTCCCACCCCTTTGCGTCAGCTTCCTACTCGAAAGGCTCCAAGACTTACCCAGAACAGAGAATGCAGGGGTGAGGGTCCAGCTCCCCCACCATCTTCAGGTCAGTCCTGGCTCTAATGGGGCCCTCCTTAACTCAGAAGGTCCCCTCCCTCCTGGCTACAGAGCCCTGGTCGGAAGCAATAGCCCAGCTACCTGTGGGACACACAATCAACTCCTGGACCAGGTCGGGGGAAATTCACTCTTTCAGTGCCTTTCCCAGCAAGCCCAGCCCTGCCCCTCTTGGGTGGCTCCTAAAACCTCACCTGAATTATTTTTCCTTTTAAGAGTCAGGTCCTACATCACCCCTCTCCCAAGGGCACAAGACAGCCAGGTGAGACCTTGGCCTAACTCGCTGCCCCTTCACCTGGTCTTGGCTCCAGAGCCCCCCGACAGCTGTCCGGTGCTTTCCCGGCGGGGCTCTTTACCTCTCAGGTGAGCCGGGCTCTGCCCGCCACCCACCCCGCGCGGCGCCCTACCTGAAGCAGTAGCCCCCTGCTCTCTGCGCGGCCCGAGCCCCGGGGCTCCCGGCACTTGGGCGGCGCGGGGGCCAGGGGGCTCCCCGGGGGCTGGGGGCTGCAGGGAGGCCCGGGCTCCAGCGCCTCGCAGCACACCAAGCTCACGGTGCAGCCCATCCGGCCGGGGCGCCAGCCAGCCCCTCGCCCTGGCGTCCGCTCGGCCCAGGGAGCCTGCGACGTCGGGAGGGGGACGGCGACACCCCCAGCCCGTCCCCTCCCGGAGCCTCCTTGGCCCGCAGCTCCAGGAAGCGGGGGAGCACGGAGCCCGGCAAGGGGCGGTGACACGGGCGCGGACGCCCGGACGCAGCCAGTGAGGAGGGAGACCCGAGGGCGCGGTGGCGCGGGGAGGGGCGGCGCGGGGTCTCGGGACCGACCGGGGCGGCGGACCGGCAGAGAGAGAGAGCGCGCGCGCCAGCGGACACGATGGGAGAGGCAGGAAGCAGCTAAGGAGAGATAATGAGGGAGAGACGGGGACACGGGGAACAGAGAGGCGGGACGCAGCCTCAGCACGCGGGAGACCAAGTCCCAGAGAAGGAGAGACAGACGGGTGTCCCCGTGGTAAGACAGAGCCAGGCTTGAGTACCGCGTGCTCCAGTGTTTACATGCGGTTCCTGGGGGGTTGTGAAACGGGTAGCCCTCGCAGATGCCTGCTCCTGTGTTCTCTGCCCCCAACACTAGCCCCTGGGAACCAACAGCGGAAAGACCCCAGCCTCAAGGAGACAAAGCACAGCTAGGGTGGGAGGGCCACAGTCCGCCTGGGCAACCCACCGGGCCCCTTCCTGGACAGAGCATCTCACCAGTGCTTTCGCTTTCAACCTTTCAGCGGTGAGTCCCAGAACTTGGGGGATGACACTGGTAATCAGCACTCCCCGGGACCCCTCAGAAGAGATGGGGAGGGGGAGGGAGACATGAGGTGGACCCTTGTCCTCCCCTCCACACCTGCACCACACTCCAGCCAAGTGACGGTAAAGGTGGGGCAGCCTCATAGCCTCTTTGTGCCACCTGGTGGCGATAAGGAAGAAAGACAAGAGCAAGTGACCGTGACGAGAAGGGGAGAGGACTCGCAGAGCAGCAACTGCCGCTACCTCATCGGTGAGTCTGGGTCCCAGTCTGTGTTTGGCCAACAAGCGAACCTACCCCAGGTCTGCGTAAGAGGGACCATCCCCCATCTCACCATTCTGCCCTGGTGCCCTCCACACTGCCTCTGCCGCTTCTGCCCCACAGTCTTCCACGCCTCCCGCTCTGAGCAAGATTTCCCCCTCCTCCAGGCTGCTGGGCTGGGCATGAGTCACTTCGCAGGCAGCAAACTCTGGAAAAGGCTGGGCAGAGCCCTCAATCACAAATGACAGGCTCAGGCTGCAGTGCTCTGTTGTCCATGCCCCAACCAGCCAGGCCTTCCCAGGTGAGTAGCAAGGAGACCCCTGGGTCTGGGGGTGGCCAGGAGCAAGGGCAGAGGAATCCTGGGTAGAGATGAGGAAAGGGAGGAGGTCCATCTAGGCGTCTGTGGATTTCATAGATCATCTGAGCTCAAAGGAGCGGCAGAGACCCTCAGTCCAACCCCTTGGTCTCCAGATGGGGAAATCCAGGCCCAAGAAAGGCGAAGGACATGCCCCAGGTCACACGATGAGCCAGCAACAGGGCCGGGATGGAGAACCAGGGCTCTTGACTCCCAGCACTGTGCTCCCTGAACGCCATTCCCCACCCACCCTCCCTCGTCTACCTTCGCTTCCTTCTCCCTTCCCCTCCTCTGTGTCCCAGCGCTCCTTCACTCCCAAATTCCAGCCACCACAGCATGGGAGGCAGGACACCGGGGTCTCGCACTCCAGGCCTGTCTTTACTTCCGGCTCTCAGAACAAGCCCACGGGCCCTCCGGGGCCACAGTATTCCTCTCTGAGCCCCGGGACCCACTGTGGGGGAAACAGGCTGAGATTCACTGGGGAGAGAGCAGTGGGATTAAAACCCTGTTCCCTACACACCCCCGGCATTCTGGCCAAGGCCCAGGCCCAACTCTGGGGCCTCGCCTCACTTCTGCCTCCTTTTCCTCAGAAAACACACATTTTCCATGCAGCTGGGGCCCAGGAAAGGATGAATTTGTGTCCCAGGGATGATGACTGCTCTGGCAAGTCCCCCTGTGGGGGAGGGAGTGACAACCCCTCAGCCCAGCGTCCACATGGCTTACACCCATGAGCACTAGCAGGGCTGCTCACAGCCAGTCAGGGTTGAGAGTATGAGCCCTGCAGGCACAGGGACCTGAGTTCCAATTCTAGCTTCACCACTTAGCGCTTTGTGACACTGGAAAAAACACTTACCCTCTCTAAGCCCCCCTCTCTTGGTATAAAATAGAGTCAGTAACCTCCCAGGATTATTATGGGTACTGAATAAGACAGGGATGTCGGGCACAGGACACAGGGCCTGGCACCCAGGAATGGCTCCATAGGTGGGGACCACACCATCATCCTCCTGCCCTGCCTTACAGGAAAGAGCTGGGTCTTCTCCTACCAGTGAACTCGCTGTGTGACCCTAGAGACGTCACCTTGTTTCTCTTGGCTCTGATTCTTCCTTTGTATAAGGAGAGAGCTGGGCAGCTGAAGCCAGAAGCTCGTTCTTGGCCTCTAGACCCACAAGGAATCACGTCTTTTTCAAATACTCATGGCAGAAGAAGGGGCTGTCTTCAAGATGACCAGTGACCTGAAGGGTGAGTGTGTCCTGAGAGAGTTTCTGGGACCGAACTGGGGGAGGTGTGAGGGGTCTTGAGAGCCTCTCCTTCAGAGCCCTCACCATCCGAGGTCTGACGTCCACCATCCTCCCCACAGATGTCATCTCTGCCATCCTCCAGGGCTATGGGGGTGGGCGGCAGCCAGTGACGGACACCAGTGCTGAACTGCACAGACTCTGTGGCTGCCTGGAACGACTGCTGCAGGTAGGGCGCTCCCCTCCCCCCTCCCATCTCTCCAGGTCCCAATAACCACTAACCAAATGGGCTTTCCCAGATCCTGAGGGAAGAGCCACTGCCTCTCTTCGTTACCACGCGCTACCTCATCTCTGTCAATGGGCAAACCCTTCCTGACATCTAACCTCACCCTTGGAGGCTGTCACTGTAGCCTGGGAAGTGAGGTGGGACAAGGCTGGGGCAGGGTTGGGTGGGGCTGGGGACAGTCACCCTGCTCTAAAGACAAAAGTTTCAGAGGCACAGATGTCCTCGGGCTGGCCTTCCTCGCTTCTGGTTAGAGCCCCAGTCATCACTATCACTAGCTTTTATTGAGCAAGTATTATGTGCCCAGCTAAGCCCTTTACGTGCCCATCTTGTTTAATTTTCCTTTTAACCCACTGAGGTGCTTGATGACCAGCCCATCCCCCCAACACACACACATACCCTTCCTACTTCTCTGACGATGTGCATGTACATGTGGGGTGTGAATGTGCATGTGTGTGAGGTTTGTGTGTGTGTGGTGTATGTTGTGTGTCTGTGTGGTCTCCTGCCAGTCTGCCCCTCATGTGCTGCACTCCAGTCACACCGGCCTCCTTGATCTTCCTAAAGCACAGCAGAAAAGCACCTACCTCAGGGTCTTTGCACTTGCTATTCCCTCTGCCTGGAATGCTCTTCACCCAGAAATTTGGGTGGAACCCTTTCTTGTTTCCTTCAGATCTGGACTTGAATAGAGCCTCCTCAGTGAGGCTTTCTCTAGCCACCTTAATCTATGTTTTTTCACACACACACCACACATACACACCACACACTCACACACCACACACACATGCATGCACACACCATGCGCTTTCCACTCCCTTTCCCCGCTTTATTTTTCTCCTTATCAGTCAGCGCAATCTAACATACTATATGTTTTGCTTATTCCGTTTGTTCATTGCTGTATCCCCAGGTCTTAAAACAGGGCCCAGCACATAGTAAGTGCTCAATAAGTATTTCTGGAATGAATGAATGAATGAGAACACTGAAAGCTCAAAGAGGTCAAGCAGCTTGCTCCTGGTCACACGGCCAGTGGGGGCAGACCAGGACCTGAAGCGGGCCTGTCTGCACGAGCCCTTTCCGCTATACTGCTCAGCGTGCTGGAACACAGCGTGTTCTGGGAGGGAACATTTCCACACTTTCCTTTCCCTCATCTTGCTCCCAGTTTGACCAGAAAGAACAGAAGAGCTTCCTGAGGCCTCGGAAGGATTACTGGGACTTCCTCTGCACGGCCCTGTGGCGGCAGCGGGGGGACATGGAGCCAGTCCACTTTGTCCAGTCACAGGACAAGGTATCCAGGGCCAGGTGGCAGGGGGCTGGCCTCGGTGTGATGGGGTCCTGCCCCCAGGTCCTTGACGAGGATGGCTCGGTGGCCGGAGGGGACACCGGCCTGCCCCAGGCTCCTTTCTCACCCATCCCAGCTCCACTGACCATAGCCCCCCTCACCTGGTCCTCACCTGTTGTTAGCCCTGCCCTCACACCCCTCCAGTCACCCCCTTTCCTCCCACAGCCTCAAGTCCCAGGACACCCTTTCTCATGCACCACTCATTCTAGCTTTTCTCCCTCTGTGCTGGCTGCGTTCCCTCTGTCCTAATACCACCATCCCCCCCACGTGCCCCCTGTGTGCTGTGCAGTTGAAGACCCCGCTGGGAAAAGGCCGAGCCTTCATCCGCTTCTGTCTCGCCCATGGACAGCTGGCCGAGTCCCTGCAGCTTTGCCTCCTGAACCCAGAGCTAACCAGGTGGGGCTACCGATACCATCCGAGCCCGTGGCCCTCCTTCGGGAAGATTCCTCTTTACCCCTAGAAGGGTGGTTTGATATCAAAGATGACTAAAATAGGGGTCATAAAGGGAAAGCCAAGGAAGAAAGGGCAAAGGAGAGGTTAGAACCTGAGTCCTGGTAGCATCATGATGCTTGGCCTCCTGGTCCCCAAGGACCACCCTGTCTGGGGAACCATCCCACTATGGTGTGCAGTGGAGGTAGATTCTCTGAGGTCGGGGGTGGCAATAGCCACCAGAGCCAACGGCCAAGGGTGCTGCTCCCTGTTAACACAGGGAGTGGTATGGCCCCCGGAGCCCTCTGGTGTGCCCTGAACTCCAGGAAGACATCCTGGACTCCCTCTATGCTCTCAACGAGGTGACCTTCGACTTGGACCTGCAACGGCCAGACTTGGATGGAGCCTGGCCCATGTTCTCAGAGTGAGTGGGGGCAGCGTGGAGGGAAGCTTCTTTTCAATGCCTGTTCCCATTACTACCACCCACCCAAACTAACCCCAAGCCCTCAACCCCCAGCCCCGTCTTTTCCTCCCTCCCTTCTTACTCCCTGACTCCCGATTCTCCACCTCCCTAGCCTTCTGTTTTCCCAGTGTCATCTTAGGATGTCCCATGATGCTGCACAGAAAACACACTCATTAAAGAGTTGTTGGATGGTTGGGGTAGACGGTTAGGAGGATGAGTGGATGTTGGGAGGTTGGAATGGAATGGAAGGATGGGTGGAGGGTGGGATGCATGGGTGGATGGAGAGAAGGATGCATGCATGAGGGTGGAAGGGCAGGAAAGTGGGATGGGTGGTGGGCTGAATGGGTGGTTGGAAAGATGGGGTATCCTGCATCTGAGGACCAAGACCACTGCTGGAGAGTGGTCCAGGGTCCCCCCGCTTCTTTCACTTTCAGGTCCCACTGCTCCAATTCCAACTGGACCCAGGGAAGAAGACCCAGAAAGATCAAAGATTCCCCTAAGGAGGTGCCTCTTCCCAACCTTCACCCTAGTTGCCTCTTCTCTGTCTCTGTTGGGACCCCCAGGTTGAGAAGTAACTGAGCCCTGACCCAGCTGGACAGAGAGGGAGAGGCCAACATGTGGACCTGGGGCTAGGGAGCCACAGAAGCGAAGGCTCATATTTGTCAGGTGGTGAGGGTATCAGGGAGAGAAGGGGACCACTGGCAGCACCTGCAGGCGCCACTGGGGCCCCTGGGAGGAGGGGAAGCTGGGGAGGGTGACCAGAAGCTTCCAGGAAACAGCCCAGGGAAACAACCTCTGCTGGACGTTTGCCAACATCTCAGTTCAGTTCAGGGAGCGATTGAAGAGCCAGATTGCCTGGTTGATATCCCAGCTCCATGCCTTACTAACCATAGTCCTTGGGCACATAACTTGTCCTGCCTGACGGGGGGATCGTGAGGACGCACGGAGACAGCCCAGGTGCCGCACAGAGCAAGGCTCCTGCTACGTGCCCAGTAAGCGGTAGCTTGTGGTTTTCATCTTTCCACAGGCTTGCTTTGCACCCCCGCCAGCTTCCAGGCCCCAGGTGCAGATGCTGTAACTCAGTCTCTGACCTAAAGGAGTTCCAGGTCTGCTGGGGAGACAGACCCTAAAGGAACGCATTGCAACGCAAGTTAAGTGTAGGGACCAGACATGCCCAGGAACATGGGAGAACAGAGGAGGCTTCTTGACAGAGGTGACTTTTAGGGGCTGTCGGTCTATTTAAGCTTTCACCACAACCCTATAAGGAAGTATTATTATTCCCATTTTACAGACCAGAAAACGGAAACACAGAGAAGTCAAGTTCAGGGGGGAAGATCAGAGGAGAGTGGTGGGAAGAACTAAGGGGAAATCAGATGGATGCAGAAGATGGAGGTAAAGGAGGGAGAAGGATGCCAGCAAGAGGCGAGGAAGGAAAGGGCGTTGAGAAGCACTGCTCAGATCAAAGCCTGGGCCTCAGGTCACCTGGGGTGTTTTCAACATTCAGATTCCTGGGCCCTACCCCAGATCTGCTGAATCAGTATTTCCAGTGGGAGGACCAGGAATCCATATATTTAGCAAACCCACTGGATTAGGGCTGTGGCCTCTCCCAGGCACCAGGTTGGTGAATTGGTGCTGAGAAGGATGACGGGTTTGCGGCTTCTCTGCAGATCTCACCCACGTATGGAGACCCCACAGAAGGCCACCCAGAGGAGCCACATACCAGGCAAGCCAGTTCTCTGCAAGATGCACCCAGGGAAGTCAGGTTGGCTGGACTCCCTAGGTCCCAGCAACACAACCATCAGCCCCTCTTTCTGGAAAAGAAGAAAGAAGATCCCAGGAGGCTTGGGCCTCCCCAGAGCATGTGGGAACTAGAGGGGGAGGAGCTTCAGCAAAACCAGGAGAAAGGAGCTCCAAGGACGGGGATGTGCCTGGAGAACTCAACACCTAGCGTCCAGGGACAGGGGAAGGGGGTCAAAGGGACTCTGAAGGAGGTGACAGGGACAGATGCTGAGGGCAGGGGGGTTTTGCTGAGTGCAGAGGACCAGAGAACAATAGATGGGACTTATGAAGGGGAAGCAGAGAGGAGTCATATCCACAGGCTGCTGGCCTCCAGCCCCAAAGAGATGATAAGGGACGCAGTGTCAGGGAGCCGTCAGGGCGGGAAAGTGCCCAGCATCCCGAGGGAGTTCTGGGTCCTTCAGGGCCTGGAAACAAAGGAAGGCTCCACCACGGAGAAGCCCCAAGAGCAAATAGGAGTGACCAGTGCAACCAGGAGGGAGGAACAAGCAGAGATGGCCTTGCAGGATGTGGTCAAGGTGAGACCAGTTGAGCTCTGTACCTGTCTCTGCTCCCCATCTCTAACCCAGCCCACAGGTGGGTGCCTTCAAGGATGGCCCAGGGCCCTTCCAGCCCACAGACCAATTTGCATTGGGTCACACAGGATACTATGATCTGAGGAGGCCTTTTGGAAGGTCTCCAGTTCATCACATGAAGAACACGCATTCTTCAGTTTACCACAATACCCACCTCTCCCTGTTGCCTCTCACCAGGCCCACTTTGTTCATCCTGCCCAGCCCCTGTAGGCATCTGAGTCTGTAATCCCTTCCCAACAGTCCTTCGGGGCAGTTGCTTGTTCTCAAGTTCCATAGCCCTCATTATTGGCAGGTTTCTTCCCAATATCGAAGCTCTGCTATTGCAGGCCCTACCTAATTGCCCCTGTAGAGGTTTCTCTTCAAGGTCACCCAAATTGTTTTCAAGCCTTCCTTCAGCATCCTCCCTAGCCCGAGTCTTCCAGATCCTTGAGGTCTGTAACTTCCATCCTTTAGCCAAGGAAGAAATGGTGGCTCCAGGCTCACCCAGGGGCAGAGCCAAGCACCACAGCTCCCAGCGCTGTCCCCAGTCCTGCTCTCCACCCAAGGGCTGTTTCACGTGGCCTGGGGTCTCACGGGGGTGTTTGTCAGGTCAGGCCCCGGGCTGGGGTCTCTGCCCTCCACCTTCAGCTTCCATTTCCCCTCCTTTTACCCTCTCCCCGCCCTCAGAGTCTCAGACATGGGCTCCAGAAAACCAAGGAGCAGGCCCAGCACCAGGAACAGCTGCTGAAGGAGCAGGAAGGGGAGCTGAAGGCGCTGCAGGAACAGCTCAGCAGGTAACCTAGGCAACCACCAGTGCCACAGGGCATGGGAGCCAGGAGGCCACGGGGGCAGGAGGCTCACATTCACGGTCACGCCAGCAAGCATCTTCTGAGCACCTCCCGTGCGCCAGGCCCTGTGCGGGCACAACTTTGGCATGCCATGCATACAGGAAATTGTTCCCACTCTTAGGGTGCTCCTGCCCCCCTCTCCTCCCCTCCCCTTTGCCAGCCCCCTAACTCGCTGGCCTCCCTCAATAGCCCCAGGAGAGGTCTATGCGTCCCATCCCTCCCTTCCCTCCCACACTCACCTTTGCGCCTTTCTGCGGCCTCTTCTGGGCTCCCCTCTCTCTTTTCCGTCCACACAGCCTCCCTCTCCCACCACACTCCTGCCCCACTATCTCTCTCAGTCTCCCTCTTTGCCTCTTATTTTCCTGTTCCCTATTGTACGGTCACTCTTTCACCCTCTTGGTTACAGTAATCATAACTATCAACACTGAGCACTTACTATGTCCCTGGCACTGTTCCAGGTGCTTCCTGGTAAAATCTCAGGAGACCGGTCCTCCAAGAACCCCCATTTTATAGATGAGGCAGCTAAGGCTCAAAGACCCACCTAGGGCTTCCCTGGTGGCGCAGTGGTTGAGAGTCCACCTGCCGATGCAGGGGACACGGGTTCGTGCCCCGGTCCGGGAAGATCCCACATGCCACGGAGCGGCTGGGTCCGTGAGCCATGGCCGCTGAGCCTGCGCGTCCGGAGCCTGTGCTCCGCAACGGGAGAGGCCACAACAGTGAGAGGCCCGCGTACCGCAAAGGAAAAAAAAAAAAAAAAAAAAAGACCCACCTAACTCACCCAACATCAGCTAGTTAGTAGAGGAGCTGAGATCCAGACCCTACAACTGATTCCAGAACCAGTGGGCCTAAAAGCTGCCCCGTCAGCCAGTATCCCCAGTGCCGGTGTGTCAGTCTCCTGTCTCTCCCCTCAGCCTCTCTCAGCATCTGGCATCTTCATCCTCCCACCATCACATTCACCTCGAGGGTCCAAAGTGCATGTTTTGTCTCTGCGTTCCCCCTCAGTCTCTCAGTGTCTCAGTGTCTTTGTCACAATTTATTTTTAAAGAAATTATGACGCCATGCAAAGATCTTCCTTGGTCTGACTCAGTCTCTCTGTGTGTCTCTCCCTTGGTCTCCACGTGCCAGTCTGCCCACCTGCCTGGTCTCTCCCACTTGACTGACACCTGCCCTGACCCCCAGGGGAGCCTGCATAGCTGCGATTCAGACTGAATCACAGAGCTGTCTATTGACTGCTTAATAGGCTGAGAGAGGCCCGGGGGCCCAGGAACCAAGCCCAAAAGGCCCCCAGGGACTCCTCCCACCAGGCTCTCAGCTGAGTCCTGTGGTTTGGTCAGCAAAGAATCCCGTGATTCAGGCCCTAAGTGAGTGCAGGAGCCTTGCCCACTCAAGGCCATCTCTGGGGATCAAGACAGGCTGGAGGGAGAAGCCAGCAGGCTCCAGGGAGACTACCCAGCCCCAGGCTGCTCCCTGAGGCTGGGGGAGCCCTTGTTTCACAGACCCCTGTCCTGCCCCCATCATCCCGTCCATCATTTGGTCATTCCACAAACACTCGGAGCCAGACCTGTTCTATGTGCTGAAAATACTCTCATGGACAAAACAGATAAAATGCCTGCCCTTTTGGAGCTTACATGCCAGTGGGGGAGGCAGTTGATAAATACAAGCAAGTAAAATACGTAGGATGCAGATTGTGATAAGTTCTAAGAAGAAAAACATAAAGCAGGGAAGGGGAATGGGAAGTGTCAGGGGTGACATTTTAGATCAGGTGGCATGGCCAAGGGGGGCTCCCTGGAAAGGTGACATTTGAGTCAAGACCTGAAGGAACTGAGGTCTGAGCCATTTGGATACGTGGTCGAGGAATGTTCCAGGCAGAGGGAACAGCAAGGGCAAAGGCTCTGCAGTGGGAATGGGCATGGCCTCAAGGACGCCATTGTAGCCCCAGTGGAGTGAAGGAGGGGAAGGCTGTAGGAAAAGGTCAGGTGGGTAACAGGAGACCCTAGCAGGTCATCAAAAGGACCTTGGCTTTGACTTGACTTTGAACCACTGAGAGTCCTGAGCAGAGGAGGGACATGATGTGACTGTCTGCATGTTAAAAATATGTTTCTCTGCTTTGAAAAAACAATTCAATGGTTTTTAGTGTATTCACAAAGTTGTGCATCCATCACCACCATCAATTTTAGAATATTTTTATCACCCCAAAGAGAAACCTATACTGATTAGCAGTCACGGCCCATCTCTCCCCAACCCTCCAGCCCTAGGCAACTGCTAATCTGCCTTCTGTCTGTGTGGATGTGCCTATTCTGGGCTGACATGTGCTTCAAGGACTCACGCCCACTGCTCCGTGGAGCTGGTCTATAGGCTAGCAGGGGTGGAAGCGAGGAGACTGATGAGGGAGGGGAGCTGGGATGCACTGGTGGCAATGGAGGCGTGGAGGAGCCGCTGGATCCTGGATCCAACGTGAGGTCGGGCTTCCCGAGGGATGGGTGTGGGGTGTGAGAGAAAGAAGGAAGTCAAGAATGACTCCGAGTCTTCGGCCTGACCGACTGGAAAGGTAGAGTCACTGTGTGGTAGAGCAGGTTGGCAGGGAAGGCTCAGGCATTGGGTTAGGAGCCTAAGTTCAGGACCCCTGTTAGACTCTAAGTGGATCCTTAGGTGGGCGGCTGAGTGTGGAGTTGGGGAGAGAGGCTGGGCCGGGGGACCCACCAGAGAGTCATCGGAATGAGGTGGTAGGTTACAGAAGCCCCTGAGGCCTGGACAAGAATGCGTCCCCTGCCACCTGGGATCCAGGGAACTTAGACAAACCCCTCACCCCCGGGAAAGTGGCCGTGGGCTTCGAGCTGGTGACGGTATCTCACAACCAGTGAAGAGAAGGGCCACGGGGGCCCAGGCAGTTAATGAACAGTATTTACTGTGCCTCTGCTGTGGCCACGTGGGTGGACAGAAGGGAACAGAACAGGCAATGTCTGCTCTCACAGACCTAGGGAGATGTAGGGAGACAGACAATAGATCAACAAATAGAAATACGATGTCAGGTGGTCATGGGTCCTGTGGGGACTAGAGAGAGAGAGAGAGACAGGAGAATCATCTAGAATTGGAGTCAGGGAAGCCCTGTCCAAGGAGGTGACATTTGAGCAGAAATCCCAACCACAGGAAGAGCTGGACCATGCAGGTATCTCGAGAGGAGTGCTCCAGGCAGGGGGACCGGCAGACGCAAAGGCCCAGGAGACGTGAGCTTGGAGACAAGCAGGCCTGTGGCTGGAGCAGAGACTCCCACGTGGTGGGGGAACAGAGGGTTCTCATAGTCTGACTTGGGTTTCTGAAGGACTGCTCTGGCTGCGGTGTGGAGAATAGACTTAAGGTGGGCAGGGGTGCAAAGCCCCAGGCTAGACACAAAGGTGAGACACAGCAGGCCCCAGAGCAGACCAGCTGGGGGCTATAAAAATACACTTGGGCTTCTGATACCCACTCCCCGGCTGTCTGGCTGTGGGGCGCTAGGACACTGACCTTCCCTCTTTGGCCTGAGGTCCCTGATTTGCAAAAGGAGATGGTTGGATCTCTTCCAGCTCACATGATCTGTGAGACCATCTTTCCAAGCAAATGGGTTTCCTCTGCCCTCTGGGTTAGACCTCAAAGCAAAAGGGATTAGGACAGGTACAAGTGGAAGGTCCTCAGATGGGGAATTAGGCAAACATCAAATCTTCCCCCCACCTTGGGTGGCAGCATTGAGCTCCTTGGAGGCATGCCACAGGACCATAAGGATCCACCCCTCTCTCCTACCTGCTACCCACTCAGCCCTGGTGCCACAAACCACCAGTGTTCAGGGCCCTGCATGGATGCAGGTGTGGGGAGGCAAGAAGAGATTAGAGCTGGACAGGCCTGCATTCAGATTTTTGCTCCCCTCACTTATCAAGCTGTGTGACCCTGGGCAAATGTTACTCCCTCTCTGAAGCTCTGTTTTCTTTCCTGTGAAATGATGATCATATCACCTGTCCCATAAATTTGTGAAAATTCAATGAAATAAGGCTATAAAGCACTAAGCTCAGTGCTGGGCACCTAGTAGGTACTCAGTAGACTTTAATTCCTTCCATGTCCTCTCCTGCCCTAGGAGTGTCTGTCACCCCCATAAATACTTAAAATGCTTCAATGGCTTCCTTTGCACTGTGATCAAACTCCACTCCTTCTGGGGCCCTTGAGGGACCCTGCCTCCCTCCCACCTTGCCTCCTGCCTCCCCAGCCCCGCCCTTCACAGAACTACAGTGTCACTAGCCCTCCTTTCATTTCCTCAAACAAGCCATGTACTTCCCAACTTGCAGAACTTTGCATGTGCCCTTGGCTGGCTTTACATGGCTACCTCCTCGTCTTTCAGATCTGCTTAAATGTCGCCTTGTCTAAGAAGACCTCCTGAGCATCCCCTCAACTCTGCATCTTGGCCCCTCCTTTGTCACTGTCACACAATTATCTTACTGGTTTATCACAAAGAAACACACTAACCGCAGTGGTCACATTAGGGCCTGGCCACACCAGAAATCCTGGGATCTCTGGGCAAGTAAACTAGCTTAGGAAAATGAAATCCTACTACTAAGAAATGAGGAGGCTGAAGACTAGAATGTTCATTAAAAGTCACTTCTCCCTAAGACTGCAGGAACTGGCCTTTTTGGAATTTTGGTGGCTAGCTGTGTCGGTTTCATTTCATGGCCCACCCAGCTTTCCTCCCTGCAGCATACTACATGGCTGAATTTTTAAAATTATAACTCAATTCATTGTCAAGCTTCTTCCCCTCAAACACACTCAGCCAGGGCACGGGTACACACACACACACACACGCACACGCACGCACGCGCAAGTGCAAGCACAAGAAAGAGAGAGAGAGCATCCAGAGGTCACAGGATGGGCACCGCCGTTGCAACACCCACCCATCTGAGCAACGGAGTAAGAGCCTGGGACCTGGGGTTGGGACCTTTTTATTTCCAGTCCATTACATTTCTTGGAACCTTCTAGGAAGCCACTAAAGACAAAAGCAAGAGGCAAGAATAGAGCTGAAGAGTTTCCAAGCCCAAACTGAAACGGAAATTTAAGAAAGCCATATGTTTAAGATTACTTTTTTAAATTGAAAAGACAATGTAATGAAATTTTTCAAAATATTTTAAAGCCAAAAAGTCACTTCAAATCGTACACCACTTACTCCTTTTTCCCCAAACACCACAAATGTTTTCAGCAGGCACAGCCCGTCCGGCCTAGGTTCCCAGACACCCACTTCCCCACAGAGAGCTGCCAGGATTGTGAACGTGCCTTTCCAGGAAATTACATTTTAAAATGGAAATGTTTAAAAAAAAAAGAAAGAAAAAGAAGGAAAACAAATGAAAATGTTGGCTTGTGCCCTCTAAAGGAACACGCAAGGCTAGACCCTGTTTTCACTGCTCTGAATGGTTGATGAGGAGTCAATCTATAGGTGTCAGGCCACACAGTGCCTGGTTCACTGCGGTGTGTGTGTGGAGGGGGGGGTGTATGTGTTATGTACATGTGTGTGATGTGTGTTATGATGTGTGTGTGGTATGTGTGTGGTATGTGGTGTATGTGGTGTGTGGTGTGTATAGTGTGTGTGTGCTGTGTTGTATGTGTGGTGTGCGTGTGTGGTGTCTAGTGTGGTGTGTGTGCCTGTATGTGTTGTGAATGTGTGCTGGGTGTGGTGTGTGTGTGCTGTGTTGTGAATGTACGGTGGGGGTATGTTGTACGTGCTGTGTAGTGTGTGGTGTGTGTGCTGTGCTGTGAATGTACGGTGTGTGGTGTGCGTGTGTGTGTGCTCACTTCAGCTGCAGGGGGCATCACCAGCTTCCCTGGTGGGGGTCCCTGTCAGGCAGAGGCCCAGCCCAGCTCAGACACAGATGCTGCGCCTTTCCCCTCACAACTCAGTCTTCCTTCTGCGCCCAGGTGTCAGGAAGAGAGGGCCCGGCTGCAGGCGGAGCTGGAGCACAAGCAACAGGAGACTGAAAGGAAGGGTGCCATGTATGAGGAGGAGCTTGGCGGGCAGCGGGACCTGGTCCGAGCCATGAAGAGGCGGGTGCTGGAGCTGATTCAGTAAGGGTGGGACACTGGGGATGGGGTGCACAAGGGGGCATGGTACAGCAGCTCTGGACCTTTTGTATGTACTAACTCATTTCCTGCTTTCAGCCATCCCCTGCTGTTATTCCCTTCTTTTTTTTAATATAAATTTGTTTATTTCTGGCTGCGTTGGGTCTTCGTTGCTGCACACGGGCTTTCTCTACTTGTGACAAGCAGGGGCTACTCTTCGTTGCAGTGCGCGGGCTTCTCATTGCGGTGGCTTCTCTTGTTGTAGAGCACGGGCCCTAGGCACACAGGCTTCAATAGTTGCAGCACGTGGACTCAATAGTTGTGGCTCGCGGGCTCCAGAGTGCAGGCTCAGTTGTTGTGGCGCATGGGCTTAGTTGCTCCGCAGCATCACATTGGCTTCTTTCACTTAGGAATATACATTTAAGTTTCCTTCATGTCGTTTCTTTTCTTTTCTTTCTTTCTTTCTTTCTTTCTTTCTTTCTTTCTTTCTTTCTTTCTTTCTTTCTTTCTTTTTGGCTGCATTTGGGTCTCCGTTGCTGTGTGCGGGCTTCCTCTAGTTGCAGTGAGCGGGGGCTACTCTTCGTTTTGGTGCACAGGCTTATTGCGGTGGCTTCTCTTGTTGTGGAGCACGGGCTCTAGGCGCTCGGGCTTCAGTAGTTGTGGCACGCGGGCTTCAACAGTTGTGACGCACGGGCTTAGTTGCTCTGCGGCGTGTGGGATCTTCCTGGACCAGGGCTCGAACCCATGTTCACTGCATTGGCAGGCGGATTCTTAACCACTGCACCACCAGGGAAGTCCCAATTCCCATGTTATAGATGAGAAAACCAAGGGTCAGAGAGGCTGACTTGGCCACCAAGGACCCACAGCATATAAGTTGCATAGAGTCCTCTGCCTCTAAGGCAAGCTACCCTCCAACCCCCACATACACACACACCAACCAAGGTTAGGAGAAGGGAAAGGAGCCCATAGGTTAACTGAGAGGTAATCGCATGTCCTACACCTGCCTGCCTACTGGACTTCCTCAGACGATTGGGCCTGTGGCCCATCTTGGGTCAGCTGTCCTGGGTTCCAGAGGCTGAGCTCACCAGGATTAATCCTAAACCACTAAGCTCACTGCAGGATGGATGAAATGTGTAAAACCTGCTTTCTACCCTTCAGTCTAGTGAGAAGATAATTCACAGATATACATTATACTTTCACCTCCTTCAGGAAATAGGAGACCATTGGACTCAGGTTCCATTAGAATTGGAAGGTTACTGAGGGATCATCTAGGACTAAATCCTCTTGCACAAAATCCAAGTGATTAAAGATGAGAAAAGGGAGAGATCAGCCTGGAAAGAACAAAGAATTTAAGGAATAATCTCCTCTGAGGAGCTGTCAACCGGGAGGAAGCTAATAAAAAATTAGCTATATATCTCACAAAAGAATTTAAGGTAGCTAACAATAAGACATATATATTGTGTATATGTGCATGCATATATATATGTACCCCCCCACACACACACACACACACATATAGTAAGTTAAAGAATAACAGAAGATTTAATGAAAGATTAAAAATATATACTCCTGAAGTGTTAGGGTTAAAACTTAACTCTGAACATCTTGATAGCAGGATGGAAAGGGAAACACAGAAAGTTTCACTGTCCATTCAAAGGAGCAATACCAGTTCATCCGGAGAGACAAATGTTTTTTCTAGTGCTAAAGAAATTCATCACAAGGCCCCAAACCACATAACACAATGTTCCTCCCAGAAGCGTTGTGGAAGAAATGGCCTTAAGCAAAAAAAAAAAAAAAGATGGAGCATGAAGGTTGACTTCTGTGTCAAGATGGTAGACTGACCACACGTTATCCAGTCTCCATCCTGAGATCTCACTAAAATGACTGTAAAAGAATAAAACATAAACAGAGAGAAAGGTGGAGGAGCCAACCACAAATGAGAGATTTCAGCTAATTTCCAGAAGCCAGAAAACAGATGGAAAAGTGGATACTAGATTTAGCCCAAGTTAGAACTTCAGGGCCCAGAGACACCAAGAACACAGATGGCAGAAGTGAGATGAGGGGCAGAAATCAGGAAAATTAACTGATAAAGTCATTAGAAAGAGCAGTGTACAACCCGTGCTTTCTGCCTGCCTCCCCCACTGCAGAATATCTAACAGTGAGGGCTCTATCACCCAGGCAAATAACTAAAAGGTCTTTCTCTAAAGAAAGCCCCAAATAAAAGGGCAGAGTGTTCTGGCATTTGAGAGTCTGGAGTGGCAGGTAGCTCCCTACCCAATCTCTCCTAAAGGGACACTACGAGTCAATCATCCCCTTCTACTCCCTGGAGCTCTAGCAGCTTTTATCGCCTCTTTCTTAAACATGAAATGACAACCAAGGATCCCCAGACATTTGAAGAGAGGCTAGAAAATAAAGGGGAGTAAAGGGGAGTGACAAAGATAAACAAACAAACAAAAATGATCCATCTTCCATGATGCTGTGAAAAGCGACCATCAAAAGATGAGAAGCATTCTTGGAAATTAAAAATATGATCACTGAAATTATTTTTAATTCACTAGGATTAGAAGATAAAGATGACGCAGTCTCTCAGAAAGTAGAATGAAAGCACAGATAAATGAAGACATGAGAGAAATAGAGACATAGAGAATCAATCTAGGAGTTCTAATATCTTCTCCAACTGACAGGAATTCCAAAAAAGAAAAGAATAAAAAGGAGGTGATTATCAGGTAGAAATATGAGACACTTTCCCAGCTCTGATGGACATAGATCTTCAGATTTAAAGATTTCACTGAGTGACCAGCACAATAAAGGAGAGGGGTGGGTGGTAAACTACATCTAGGTATATGATTGTGAAATTTCAGTAAAACAAAGATAAGGAGAATATCCTAAAAGACAGGTCCACTTATAAAAAGAGTAGAACCCAACAAATGTTAAGACTCAAGGGTGTAATCCTTTCAAGTTCTGAGAAAAACTGGCTTTTGCCCTAGAATTCTATTATCTAGCCAAACTAGGAAGCAAGTGGGGAAGTGATAGAGGAAACACACTTTTTCAGATAGACAGGTCACATAAAATTCACCTCCCACACTGCCTTTCTTAAGAAGTTGATTAAGGATGTGCTCCAAAAAAAACAAGGAAAAAATCCAAGAATAGAGAAGATGCAGAATTCAGGGAATAGTAGCTCTAGCCCATGAGAGAAGAAAGGGGAATTCCCACGATGACAAGCGGGCAGCAAGCCCAGGAAGCAGTCAGTTCAGGCTATAGCAGAAGTATTGAGGGCCCAAGAGGGAGGTCTCAGGGGAGAAGAGCATTAGAAGAATATCTGATATGATGAAGAATTAGGGGCATGGGGGATTAGGCTAGGTTAAAGGCAAGTCATGCAAAGAGCAAAGAAAGGCAATTAGAAAGTCCTAGAAAAACAGAAAATTTCCAAGAAGGGAAATGTTATAGAACACATCTTAGCTTCAGTAGATGCAATATGCTTACATATTGTCTAATAATGTAAAGACTATTCATTGATTTTTTTCAGTATTGGAATCAACCTAAAGGCAAAGCACAGAAAACAATGATAATTATAGAACAAACCTAAATGTTACCACCTAAACAATATTAAGTATAGAACAGAATCCAATGGGAATTTCTGTGAAGATGGAAATGTCCTGATTTTGCCCTGTCCAATATGGTAGCTACTAGTCCCATGTAGCGATTGAGTACCTCAAATGTGGCTGGTGCAACTGAGGAACTGAAGTTTTAACTTTATTTAACTTTAATTAAGTTAAATATACACCTGATATCACTTATATGTGGAATCTAAAAAATACAACAAACTAGTGAATTAAGCAAAAAGAAGCAGACTAACAGATATAGAGAACAAACTAGTGGTTACCAGTGGGGAAAGGAAAGGGGGAAGGGACAATATAGGGGTAGGGGATTTTTTTTTAAAGGGGGTTATTATGGGATTACATGAAATCATGGGTGTGAAACTTATGAAAATTGTAAAGTACTGTAGAATTTAAAGAATCATTAAATTAAAAAATTAATAAATAAAATAAAAAGTTAAATATACATCTAAGTAGCCACATGTGGCTAGTGGCTACCACATTGGATGTTGCAGGGATAGATACGTTAGGAGGTTGAGAAGGAGGAAAGCTGAAGAGCAGGGATGCTGGCACCATCTTAGTACAGAATGGCAGTCATATGATGCTATCTATAGTCAATGAATGAGTGAGAAATAAATGTGTGAGTATATTCTGTAAAATTCCAACAGTAACCAATAGAGGAACCAAAAATGGGGATATAACTGCACTGGGAGGAAGGAGGAGGAGTTAATGAGGATGGTAATAAATAACCCATATCCTCAAATGTTAAGACTCAATGGTGTAATGCTTTCAAGTTCTGAGAAAAGCTGGCTTTTGCCCTAGAATTCTATATCCAGCCAAACTAGGAAGCAAGTGGGGAGCGACAGAGGAAAGACATTTTTTCAGATAGACAGGTCACATAAAATTCACCTCCCACACTGTCCTTCTTAAGAAGTTAATTATGGATGTGCTCCTTGTGATATCAAGGGGCTCTATGGAAGATGTTCTTTCTTGATAAATCAAGGAGGAGGAATATGAGCATATTACTTAAATATGGAAATAATATCAAGGAGAAAAAGCTAAAGGATGTAAGAAGTGGTTTGCCACTGAGCATGGGAAGGAGGTACATCTCTTGCCTTTGATGTAAGTCCTTCTGTACTGTTCGATTTTTAAATCGTACGTGTGTATGTCATTTTGATAAAAATGTTGAACAACCCATATTCCTAAACGTTCTTTAAAAAAACAGTGAGGATAGTTTTGCAGGAGCTTAAACATATGTAACTACGTATGTTACATGTCTTTCTCCATCACTATGTCTCTTTCTTGGTCTCTCCATCTTTCTCCATATTTGTCTCCCTCTCTGTGTCTCTGTCCCTGTCTGTCTCTACATCTTTTCCCGTGTCTTTCTCTCTCCCTCTACACTGATCTCCCTGTCTGCTTCTCTGTGTGTCTCTGTCTCCTTCTCCAACTCCCTTTTTTTCTCTCTGAGTGCCTGTCTCTCCATCCCTCTTTGTCTCCCTCTCCATTTCTGTGTCTCTTTCTGCTCCACTGTCTCTCATCTCTTTTGGTCACTTTATGTGTTTATCTCTGTGTGACTCCCTCTCTGTCTCTCTCTTCTTTGTTTCTGTGTATCTCTTTCTGTCCCTCTCCATCTCTCCATCTGTGCATTTCCATCTTTCTATCTTCTGTGTGTGTGTGTGTGTGTGTGTGTGTGTTCACCTCCACCCACCCATCAGAGAGAAGGATAACCTGTGGCAGAAGGTCCAGCATCTCTCTTCCTTCACCCCTGGATGCTGTGTTGTCTGTAACAAGATCTTTGGTCGGCTGTCTCGGCGGTACCTGTGCAGGTAATGGGCGGGGGGGTACAGAATCCTTCCTCTGGGACAACCCAGTTTCCACCAGTCCACAGCCCACTGCCCACTCCAGGGAAGGGAGGGACACAGGAAATAGGCATTTATGAAAGGCCACTTAAAGCTGGCTACTCATTTTACCCAACACTTTGCAGAGACATGAACAAGAACAGTGGAAAGGGGGCAGACAAGGAATGGCATCTGGAAAATGGGACTGGGTAACCCTTCCACAAATAGACTGATTAATCGATCAGCTAATCTCATCTGGGAAGAGATTTCCTGTACAGAGAAATCTGCTTCCCTCACCTTGCCCTGGAAACACAGTGGCAGGACAAACAGTAAGAGAGAGGACAGTGGGCTGTCAGGAGAACCTGCCATTTGGAGTTAGAGGACCCTAGAGGGGTGGGGCATCAGGACTCCTTTTAGGAAAGGGGAGGCCTCCTGAGACAGACCCAGGGCCATTCTGCTGGGAGATGGGAAACACACAGGTAGATACAAAGATGCTCGAACCCCATGACCCCCTCCCCCATAGGCACCCACATGTACCCACTCTTCCGCTTCTGCTCCCCAGGCTCTGCGGAGGCCTGGTTTGCCATGCCTGCTCTGTGGATTTTAAGAAGAAGGAGTGCCACTGCCCACCCTGCTCCCAGAGGAGAGAAGCCCAGGTCCTCTGACTGAGACCCACCCACCTCACCTGATCGGCCGTCCCCTCAGCCCTTCCCAGCCCTCTGGTCTGACCGGTCCTGCCTTCTAGAAGTTGGCCATCTAAGGTGGACAGCACTTGAGTGGACAGACCGTGCTTTGGAGGATGGAAGGAGCCAGGCTGGCAGTCAGGAAAGAGGTTCTAACCCTGCATCTCCCACTGGGTGACTTTGGCAAAGCTGTCAGGCTTTTTCTATAACATGAGGGAGTGGGCACCATCCTCTCTGAAGTCCCTGCAGGCTCATAGTCCTTGTCCAAGAATAAGGCCTGGTGGCCCTGACGTTTCTCCTCTGCAATCCCTTCTCAGCCAGCCCATCCTTCATTATACACGGGAGCTTCCTGTCTGCAGTCTCCTTCGGAGGTCTGCTTTCATTCTTAACAGCTTTCTTTAGGTACTATTAATGTATAATACACTTCATATAAACCTGACGAGTACAGTCTGATGAGTTTTGCCTTTAATATACACCCTGAAGCCATCACCATATTCAAAATAATAGACACATCCGTCAGCCCAGTTTCCTTGTGCCCTTTGTCATCTCTCCCTCCCCGCACCTTTCCCCATCCCCGGGCAACCACTTACTTGCTTTCTGTCATTAGAGACTAGTTTGCATTTTCTAGAATTTTGTATAAATGGAATCATACAGTATATACTCCTTATTATCTGCCCTCTTTCACTTGGCATAATTATTTTATCATCCGTGTTGTAGCATATATCAAGTTCCTTTTTACTGTTGAGTAGTATTCCACTGCATGGATATATCCCAATTTATTTACACATTCACCTGTTGCTGATACTTGGGTTGTTTCTAATTCCAGGCTATTACAAATAACTTTCCCATCTTCGCCTGTGTACAAATCTTTGTATAGACATATACCTTTATTCCTCTTGGGTAAATGCCTAGGAAATGAAATGGCTAGGTGGTATGGTAGGTGTATGTTTAACTTTTAAGAAATGGCTGAGGGCTTCCCTGGTGGCGCAGTGGTTGGGAGTCCGCCTGCTGATGCAGGGGACAAGGGTTCGTGCCCCGGTCCGGGAAGATCCCACATGCCGCGGAGTGGCTGGGCCCGTGAGCCATGGCCGCAGAGCCTGCGCGTCTGGAGCCTGTGCTCCACAGGCCACAACAGTGAGAGGCCCGCGTACTGCAAAAAAAAAAAAAAAAAAGAAAGAAATGGCTGAGTTATTTCCCAAAGAGACTGTACGTTGTACCTTCCCACCAAGAGAGTGTGGGAGTCCCAGTTACTCCCCAGGGTGTCTGATTTGGTGGGCAGGAGGGGAGGCTTGAGCCTCTCTGCCCTTCCCTTCCAACCACTATGCTGACTTGATGGGTCCCAAGTTGTGAGCACCCAGAAGAAGGGACTGATCTAGGTAACTCTCTATGCAGTGCTTACTCAGCTAGACTTTAATATTAAAGACAGTTGATGTGGACTCGTTTAGCTCCATGGTACACGATCATATCCCCTGACTGCCCAAGAAGTCTTAAAAGAATTATGGTCATTCAGTGGTCACCCAGCTGTGGTGCTTTTGACAACGCTGTTTCAGAAGAAGTGTGGGCCCCACTGTATGACAAGGCGATTAGCTGCCCTAGCTGGGCTCCAGGGCAGGTTTTGTGGTCCCAAAGAGGCATGCATGCTATCTCTGTCCCCTCTGCCTCACGCAGACTGCCAAAGCCTCTGCAGTGGTTGGGCAACCCTGTCAATCTGACCAGAGCCCATGGACCGCCTCTTGGGGTAGGCCGCCCAGAGTTGCATCCCATTACCATCTCAAGGAGGAAGAGTTTTGTAACAGCAGTTCCTGCCCTGGAGAGCTGGTAAGAACTTCTCCTTATCAAAGTCAGCGACGAGGTGGGGGGCAGGGAATGGAGGGAGTAAGGGGCAAAGCTGGGGCTCCCGGAGCAATCAAGGCAATAGAATCACCCCTGCCCTAAAGGACAGCGGTCCCTTTCTGGAGGTTCCACTTGCTCAGCTACTTTTATTAGGGCAGGTTCTTATTACAGCAGAATACATCATATTCTAGTAGGAACTCCAGCATGGAGTTCAGACTTACCTGAGGAACTGATGGGGGAGAGGGGACCTAGCTGAAGCTTATGTTCTACAAGGTAGCAAGATGCTCCTGGACAAGAACTCAGGAGGAAATCAGGGGCCAAGAATGGGGGAGCTTGACCTTCACCCCCTGTTTGGGAGGGATGGAAGGGCAATGCTGAAGACCAGCCTCTAGCTCAACACTGCCCCTCAAAGAGTCCCCACCAAGTCCAATGGAGAGCACAGAAGCTCCACAAAGATATTGGGAAGCTCATTAGACTCTGGGGACCCTCCGGCAGAAGGCTCCACAAGGGTCACCATAGACTATCCCAGAGCGTGGCACTGAAAGGGCACCAGTTCCCCAGTGGTGAGTCCAGAGCACACGTCTAGCCCAGCAGTACCAGAGGAGCACCTGGGGGACACCTCCAACAGACTCTTCCAAATTCCTGGGGAGCATTCTACAGCGGGGGTACGCCCTGCATGAACACACAGGGTCTAAAACAGTGCAATCTGGGTTATCGCTGTTGACGTGACTTCGTTTGTGCTCACAGGCTGGGGGTGACCTGGGAAATATGGGTGACATAATTATTTCTTTAAATTAGATGTCACTCGGATGCACTAACGTACATTGGTTTCCTCACTTTGTCAGTTCATTCAGTGCTCAACAAAATGATATCAAGTACCTAGGGTTTGCCAAACACTGTGTGTGTCTGGTTTGGGGAGACGAAAATTTCATTTTATTTATATATATATATATATATATATATATATATATATATATGAATGAATGAATGAAATCCTTGCTTTCAAGAACCTCACATCAAGGAGGAGGAAGCAGCCAAACTGATGATTATAAATCCCCGAAATTGATGCCACTGTAGAGGTAAGCCCGAGGATGCAGATGAGCACAGAGGGGAGGCGGCAATGCATGGAGGTGACGACGGGGCTGAACTGGAAAGGAGAGAGAGCTGGCCAGCCCAAGAGGGCGGGGATGAGGAAAAGGGAAATGAGTGCCGAGGCCCAAGCGGAACCAGAACAGCTCTGAGGGGGAACTGCAGGTTGTTCCCTGTGGCCAGAGTTAAGGATTCAAGAGGGCATGACCTGAAATAAGGCTGGAGAAGCACACAGGGTCAGAGGCAGGGGCGTCAGGTGCCATATCAGGAATTTGACTCTGCCTGAGGGCAACGGGAGTCTTTGAAGGGTTGCAAGAGGGAAAGAGGGTGATCAAATTCACATTTTTTTTTTTTGGCCGCACCACGCGGCTTGTGGGATCTTAGTTCCCCAATCAGGGATCGAACCCAGGCCCACCGCAGTGAAAGCGCTGAGTCTTAACCGCTGGACTACCAGATAATTCCCTCAAATTCACATTTTAGGAAGGTCGTTCTGGTAGAGAGTGGAGGATGGATTGAGGGAGGAAAGACTTGACACAGAGAGCGTTTAGGAGAATAGTGGTCTGGTAATGTTGGTAGTAGAAGTAGCAGCAGCAACGAACAGTGCCAAGCACCATGCTAACTGCTTTATAAATATAGACTCATTTAACCCACATGACAATTCTATGCAGTGGGTGCTCTCATTATCCCCATTTTACAGATGATGAAACTGAGTCCAGTGAGATGAAATAACTTGCCTGAGGTCTACAGTCTATCTCTGACAGTCTAGCTCTGAAATCACAGCCATCCCATGATGAATGCAGTAGTTTAGGCAAGAGAAAATAAAGCGGGACCTAACATCATCAGTGAAGACGGTGAGGAAGAGATAATCAAGAGAGATGTTAAGGAGATGGCCTCCGTGGAGAGGAAGAGCAAGGCAAGCGTGAGGGGCACGCCTGTTTCCAGGTTAAGGAGGAGGGGCACCCGTGTCAGGGAATTCCGTGAGACCGGTTTTCTACATGTTGAGTTTGCAGCATCTGTGGGACCTCAGGGGAGATTCATGAAGTGATTAAATGTAAGAATTTGAGCTTAAAGAGAAGCTTAGAAGAGAAGCTGGGAACTATAGGTGTAGGAGACACTGGCAGATACTGGGTGGGGGCTGAAGCCAAGGAGGCAGGTGGGCTAGTCTAGGGAGAACAGGTAGAGAAGAGGACCGAGGCAGACTCTGAAGAACATCCATATTTGAGGAATGAATTGAGAAAAAAAGTAACAAATAAGACCAAGAGAAGTTCTCTGAGAAATAAGAAAACAATGGGATCAGTGGGCTTAAATGGTTCAGAGATCAAATAAGATAAGGCTTGAACGGTATCCATTTCACCGTAAATACAGTTAAAAAGCATACAGCAGGGCCTCCCTGGTGGCGCAAGTGGTTGAGAGTCCGCCTGCCGATGCAGGGGATACGGGTTCGTGCCCCGGTCTGGGAGGATCCCATATGCCGCGGAGCGGCTGGGCCCGTGAGCCATGGCCGCTGAGCCTGCGCGTCCGGAGCCTGCGCGTCCGGAGCCTGTGCTCCGCGACGGGGGAGGCCACAACAGTGAGAGGCCCGCATACCGCAAAAAAAAAAAAAAAAAAAAAAAAAAAAAAAAAAAAAAAAGCATACAGCAGGCTGGGAGAAGATATTTTACCATGATTGACAAGTATGAGACAGTATGAGTAGACAGGGTAACAGGCCCTTTTATAAACTGATAACAGGAGAATACACTGCAACAGTCTTTTTGAAGCACAATGAGTAGTAGTTATCAACATATCAACATGCACAGTTATGACCCAGCAAAATTATACTTAAGCTACTGAAACACTCGTACAAGTTTCCAAAGACCAATATCCAAAAATGTTCATAGTGAGAACCTAAATATTCATCTATAAGGTAATTGTCAAATAAGTCAGGTTATGTCCTTGCCATGGGCCATTATGTCATCACTGAAAAGAGTAAGATGGATCTATATATACTGATGTGAAATAGGTATATAATACATTGTTAAAGTGCAGAACAATATAACTAGTTAGATACTATTTTATTAAAGAAGGAAAAAAACACGTTTGTATGTGCATGGGGGAAGTCTGGAAAAATATTCACAAGATACAGGTGAACAGAAGGATGGAAGAGTATCACATATTACTTTATATGCTTTTTACCACCTGTTTTCTTTACAATATGCACAGTTTATTTTTATAATATTAAAACAGCTTTATTTAAGAAAAGAGTTTACTGGATTTAGCGACCCTAGGTCACTGGGAACATTGGCAAAAGCTGTTTCCTCAGTACAGTGGGCAGGAAGCTGGTTGCAGTGGGTTGAACAGTGAACAAGAAGTTGGCAACGTGGAAAAGGCAACTGCTCACTGCTTTTTCGAGAAGCTTGCCTGTGAAGCGGAGGGCCCAGGGGGAGTGGTCGCTAAAGGAGTTCTAGAACAGAGGGAGGGAGAGAAAGACATATGCAAGTCCAGGGAAAGAGGTGGTTGAGAAGCAGAGGGTGCACGAGGCAAGACCTTCAAGGACGTGAGAGGCAGCGGGGTCCCACGGCCAGGTGCAGGACCTAAAGAGAAGGAAGAACACTTCTCAGGCTGCTCGTACAAGGAAGGAAGAAAGTGTACACACAGAGTCAGGCTTACGTGTCAGCTGGGGGCTGGGGTTGCCTGCATCTCCCTTGTAAAGAAGGAGGTGTACGTTGAAAACGAGACAGAGGTAGACTAGGTAAACCTCCACCTTCAGACTGACAGGCTCTTGCAGAAGCCTTTAGACAAGAAGGCCTGAAAATTCCCAGCTCTCATTACACGGTTGCCAGGAGGAGGCTTGGCCTTCAGTCAGAGTCTCAGAACAGACCTCGTTGTTCCTCTGTGGGAACACCTCCTCTGGTGGGCCTCCTGGATTTCCCCCTCAGCAGCCCTGGGTCAGAACTTTCCAAGTAAAGGCTGCTTTGCTTTTTTCCTGTGCAACAACTGTGACAGCTGTCAAGCCCTGAGTCACAGAGGAGGCATCAGTGGGCACTCCAATAACACAGCAGCTGTAGCAGCAACAACAGGTAGGTGAGCAGTTCGGTCTTCGGGCTGCTGGGGACTATTTCTGATAGAAGGAATTTGGAAACTTCAGTCTCCTCCTTTGAGTCCCCTGAGAAGTGAGGTGGTAAACTGCAGAAACAAAATAAGTCTGCACCAAGACAGCACGGTACAAATGAAATTTCTACAGTAATGGAAATGTCCTGTATCTGCACTGTCCAATATGGTAGCCACTAGTCACATGTAGCTATTGAGCACTTGAAATGAGAAACTAAATTTTTATTTTATTTTAATCAATTTAAATTTAAGGGACTTCCGTGGTGGTGCAGTGGTTAAGAATCCACCTGCCAATGCAGGGGACACGGGTTTGAGCCCTGGTCCGGGAAGATCCCACATGCTGCGGAGCAACTAAGCCCGTGTGCCACAACTACTGAGCCTGCATGCCACAACTACTGAAGCTTGCGCGCCTAGAGCCTGAGCTCTGCAACAAGAGAAGCCATCACATTGAGAAGCCTGCACACAACAACGAAGAGTAGCCCCCGCTAGCCGTAAATAGAGAAAGCCCGCGCGCAGCCGCGAAGACCCAACGCAGCCAAAAATAAATAAAAAAAATTTTAAGTGCACAGTATAATGCACTTCAAATATAAATATGAAGTGCTTTTACAAACATATTAAATTTAAGTAGCCACATGTGGCTAATCTCATTTTCCAGGGTACCACATTGAGGCACAGAGAGAAATGACCTGCCCAAGCTCACCCTGACCATTAACAGCAGAACCAGGACTGGATGCCGGTTCTGTATTCACCCCACCGTTGGTAGGCCTGCTGTGGGCTCAGTGGAAATGAAATCAATCTAATGAAAATCAAGAAGTAGGATGGTTAGGAAATGTCAAATCTGGGCTGCCCTTTGCACACCCTGTTGTCTGGGACAGAGAGGTACTTAGTGGAGCTCAGCCCCACACTGCAGTGGACACAATAGCAGATTTGAAGTCAGATTAAAAAAAAAAAAAAGTCTCAAAAACTGCTTAAAAGTCAGTTCATCTGCGTCACTCTAGGTAAGTTGCCTAACTCCGGAGTCTTAGTTTCCTCATTCAGAAAGTGCACTCTCCATGGGGTTGTTGTGAGGATTAAATGATACAGATTCTGAAAAGCACTTTCCCTGGAAGCTAGGCCTTAGCAGGCACTCAACATTAGAGCTAATGGGACTAATGCTATTCAGGTTAAAGCAAATTAAGATGTACCTGGCAGTCAGCCCCGAAAGCAGACCCGCTGCTTTCTCTTGCTTGGGGATGTAGTGGGAGAGACCCCATGCTATTAGTTAATTAACTATTTCAGTAATAATAATCACAACGATAAATGCTAACATCGTGCTTTATATGTGTCTTAAGGGCTTTACAGGTAATCCCTCATTTCATCCTCAGCACAACCCAATTAGTTAGATTCTATCATTGGCCTCATTTTACAGATGAGTAAACTGAGACTCAGAAAGGAAAAGTTGCTTGCCCAGAGTTGCTAGGCTAGCAGAGTTCTTAACTGCTGTTCTCATGGCTTCTCTCCGTGTGTCCTGGACCTCTGCCTGGGTTTAGCTTCACCTGTCCAGGAGTCACTGTGTTCTCCAGCGTGGAAAAGAGAAAGGTGACAAAGAACGTTTGCTAAATAGCTGGACTCAAAGGTTCTTTCCTAGGGGTCGGCAGCTTAGATGAGTTTGCCATAGGCTTTGAGCACTGTGTGGGCCCTGGGATGCATGGAGCAACAGGTCAGGGTAAGGAGTAGTGGAGGGGACTGAGGCTTCAGTCACTGGGGTGGGGGCTTAGGAGGGAGCAGTGAATTAGTGTTCACTGCTCTGCCTGGATTTATCCTTTCAATTATTATCAACAGCAAATGTGACAAAATATATTCTTGGTGTCACTCAACACTGTTTTCAAAAATGTATTTGAACTTGGGTGGGATTTTAACTTTTACCAAATGGTTTTCTTTCCAAATTAGATGGTCTTGGTTCCAAAGGTAGTAGCTACTGCAGATCCAATTCCAAGTGGACAAGCTAAGAAAAAATAGCAATGCCCTAAGAGAGGCATGCGGTCAGAGCAGATGGTTGGGGAGGGAGGTGAAAGACCAGGTGAGGTAGAACGGGGCCCCCATTTGGGGGTGGGAGTTCTCAAAGGGGTATGGCATGGAGAAGGAATCTGTGAGGCTTTAAGGATGCCCAGGGTGGATGGGATGGAGACAAGAGGCATTAAGTACAGGGAAGAAAGCCACCAGACGCACCAGAAGCTAGTTCCGTTTCTGTTGCCTTAAAGAGCTGTTCCCCTTTGAGATGGAAAGATGTTTAAGAGCAGTAGCGCTGCTGGGTTGTAAGCATGGGGTGCCCGAGACTGCTGGATTGTGGGGAGAGTCAGACAGGGTGGCTGAAAGAGCCAGGGGCTGCTGAGCTCAGGGCAAAGATAAGAGAAATCCTTGCCGTCCTGGGCCAACTACTTCCTTTGGGTGGGCCTCAGTTTCCTCATCTGTGAAATGGAAAGATTGGCTAGAAAAACCCCACAGGCCCCTTCCCAGTGTGAACTCTGCCAGTTAATAAAATGACTACTAGTTATCAAAGAGTTGACCTGGGAATTAATTATTCAAGCTATCAAAGGCATCCCACACCCTCAGGGGCTCCACCCCAGAATTGAGCAATCTAATCCACCACTCACTTCCTCCACTGTGTTCTCACCACCGCCGCCCTTTGTATCAGGCACATCTGCCTTCCTGGAGGTGTCCCACAGGTGACAAGCCCAGAATCCTGGTAAGTCTTGGAACACCCTTCCAGAATGTCTCTGTTCTCTGTCCCCCTTGTCACCCAGCCTCCATTTATCCCCTCCATTTATCCCCACACTCCTCAGTCTCTCCATTCTTTCTCTAGGCTTCCCTATCCCCAAAGGGAGAGGTTCTGCCCCTCTTGCCTACACCTCTGTCCAACAAGCACCTAGGGCAACTGGCTGCCCACCGCCTTCTCTTGCGGACCCAGCCGGCTCTCCCTGCCTTGGCTAGGATTGGGTCTGAGGAAGAGCCAGATACTACTGAGGCCCTCCTCCCCTATATTAAATGTAAATATGTGTGGATTATATTTCTAGAGAGAAAGGATACTGGAATTGTATACAAATAACCTTGAATTTGTTGTTGTTATTATTGTGTTGCCGTTGTTAAAAAGATTGCCTTAAATGTTTGGGCTTTTGTAAATGTAGCATTTTCATGAAATAAATTAGAATCATCCTTTCCATGAGTTTTTGAGCTATCATGAGTCATTAAGGGGCTGGCAGTTTCATTCACTGAGGGGATCTCCTGCTTGGTTACGGGGAACATGACTGGGTGGTCAGCAGGGGCCAGTCAGTTCAAGGGCATTTGGTTTATGATTCCTGTAAGGGCTGTTTCTCTCGTTCTGGGCCTGAGGAATAGCAAAGAAAGCAATGCACAAAACCTCAAACAATGGGAGTGAACCAGAGCCAGGTTAACTTCATGATATCTCAAGAACTTAGCTTACAGCTATATTTGATACATGAGCTGTGATTTTTTTTTTTTTTTTTTTTTTTGTAGGAAGTAGATCTGTAGACTGAAAATAGCATGTGAAGCCATTCACACCTAGTTGGAATCCGGGCTGTGGCACTAAAGAGGCTCTGTGACCACAGGCTGGTTTCTGAGCCTCGCTGTGACTGTCTATTTATAACTGCCGAACGACCCCATGTACCTGTGAGGCACAAAGCAGATCTCAGATGTGTATCTCCCTTCCCTTAGTTTCTCCCTTTAACTGTCAAAACATCCTCACCAGAGACTGGTAAATTAAAAAACAAACAAACAACAACAAAACATTCCCCTCCCTCACCTTCCAGTGGCTGGAGGTCATTGCCCTGGCCTGGTTTCCATTCCTGAGTTCTCTACCTTCTGTCCTAACTTGCATGGTCTCCCTCTGGACCCTGAAGCTGAGCCTTCACGTCTGGGCGCGGGAGTTCGCCCATACACCTCCAGCCCAGCTCCAGCACAGCCGAGCACTGGATTATCCAGAATGAGGACTTGTCTGTGAAACATGCTTGGCTGTTGCTGCTTCTTCTGAGAGGCAGTTTCTGCGGCTGCCCCAGCTCTGCCTTCTCACGGCCAATGCTTGTAAATGTGGGGTTCTCCTCTCTAAGGGCACAAGCTCTCTGCACCCATCATGCTCTGCAACCACTCTCAAAGGTGGCCTTCTCTTAGGTCATGGGTCCCCTTAAGAACATCTCTGATCGTCTGCTCCCAGAAGTGACCCACCTTGTGACTTCATTAGACATTACCCTGGGCTTCTGAGCAAACTTGCCCTTGACCTTGGGGCTGCAGAGTCAGTGATTTCACGCAGGTTTCGTCAGCAACACTGGCTGAGCCAGCTGTACTATCCACCTCTCTCACTACCGTCCCTGCCTCCTGGCCAGACTGGGCCCCATACTTATCATCATGTCTTTTAGGTTCACAGACTGATCTAATCTGCTCTATCTGTGGTATCCGTGTGCTGAGAAGGCAATTTATCTGGCTCCCATCACTTAGGGGAGAAATACCTTCTCAGGAAGGTGAAGGCTAAGAATTCTATCACTCTGGGGAAAAGGGGCATTGTTTCTCCAGTTTCCTTAACCTCATTTTAGCTTTTTTTTTGTTATGTATGATTGACAGTAACAGTTTCTTCTGCTAAAGAGAAAAGCTTCCTAGGACCTTTGTTGTTGTTGGTGATGATGTTGATATTGTTGTTTTAATATTTGTGTTTCCTTTGTAATCCTATTTACCTTTGATTAATCTTTTTTAATTGAGATATAATTCACATACTATAAAAGTCATCTTATGTGCATACACACACACACACACACACACACACACACACACAATGGAATACTACTCAGCCATAAAAAAGAATGAAAAATGTCATTTGCTATAACATGGATGGACCTAGAAATTATTGTACTAAGTGAAGTAAGTCAGACAAAGACAAATATCACATGATATCACTTATATGTAGAATCTAAAAAAATGATACAAATGAGCTTATTTAAAAAACAGAAAGAGACTCAGACATTGAAAACAAAATTGATGGTTATGAAAGGGGAAATGGAAGGGAAAGGGATGGATTAGGAGTTTGGGACTAACGGATACACACTACTGTGTGTAGAATGGATAAACAACAGGGACCTATTGCATAGCACGGGGAACTATATTCAGTGTCTTGTGATAACCTATAATGGAAAAGACTCTGAAGGAGAATGTAATGCGTATGTGTAACTGAGTCACTTTGCTGTGCACCTGAAACTAACACAACACTGCAAATCAACTATACTTCAATAAAAAATTTTTTAGAAAAAAAAAAAGTCACCAATTTACAGTATACAATTCAGTGGAGTTTTGTATACAGATGGTCCCCAATTTACAATGGTTCAACTTAAAATTTTTCAACTTTATGATGGTGCAAAAGTGATTTTGCTGTACTTTGAATTTTGAATTTTGATCTTTTCCCAGGCTAGCAATGTACAATAGGATACTCTCTCATGATGCTGGGTAGTGGCCATGCAATCATGAGGATAAACAACCGATACACTTACAGCCATTCTTTACCCATACAAGCAACCATTCTATTTTTCACTTTCAGTATAGAATTCAATAAATTACTTGAGGTATTCCACACTTTATTGTAAAATAGATTTTGTGTTAGATGATTTTGCACAACTGTAGGCTAATGTAAGTGTTCTGAGCACATACAAGGTAGGCTAGGCTACTCTATGCTGTTCAGTAGGTTAGGTGTATTAAATGCATTTTCGACTTAGGATATTTTCAACTTATGATAGGTTTACTGGGACGTCACCCCACCGTAAGTTGAGGAGTGTTATACTCAGTAACACTCCCCCACCCCCAGCCCCTGGCAGCCACTAATCTACTTTTTGTCTCTACCAATTTGCCTGTTCTGGACATTTCACATACATGGAATCACACAGTATGAAGCCTTTTGTGTCTGGCTTTTTTCACTTAGAATAATGTTTTCAAGGTTCATCCATGTTGTAGCCTGTATCAGTACTTCATTAATTTTTATGATTGAATAATGTTCCCTTGTATGTGTATACTACAATTTGCTTATCTGTTTATCCGTTGATGGACATTTGGATTACTTCCACTTTTTCGCTGCATGCTGCTAAGAATATTCACATACAAGTTTTTGTGCAGACATATGTTTTCTATTCTCTTGGGTATACTAGGAGTGGAATCACTGGGTCGTATGGTAACTCTATATTTAGCTTTCTTAACAACTGCCAAACTGTTTTCCAAAGCAACTGCACCATTTTACATTCCCACCAGCAATGTATGAGGGGTTCAACTTCTCCACATCCTCATCACCATCGTTATAGTCCTTCTTTTTAAATTATGATCATGCAAGTGAGTGTGAGGTAGTTCCTGAGCCTTTTTACTTTATGTTCTTCACTTTAACACTGGGTTCCATGTTGAGGTGGGCTACAGACTGGCATAGGGTAACAGGATGGCCATATCTTGTTATAAAGAAATGGCATGATGCTGATATATTTTGTGGTTCAAAAGGAAGTTAATTCAGTAGCTGGTCACTTTACTTCCTCTCTGCAAACTGGGATAATATTTCAGGGTGGCTGCAGCTTCCCCCAAAAGAAGGCTCTCTGCTACCCCCATAACAAGGGCAGAGCCCACAGAGGTTAGCCAGGCATGCTGGAGAGTCAGGTTTGGAAGAAGGCACTACTAGCAGGGCAGGAAGGGTCCCCAGCAGGACTGGAAAGCCACCAAAACAAGGATCGTGTGTCTCCACCTGCCTTCTCTGCTTCCTAATGCCCCTCCTCCTTAGGCTGGGAACATACTGCCTTTCTCTGCTCACCCCTACATGGCAGAATCTGCCTGTTCAGAGCTCCCAAGATAATGTTACATTTCCACCCATGTGGAGAATCAGTCAGCCACCTGCTTATGATTTTTAATATATTTTTTTCAAACTACACAAGTATGCCCAGAGCAGGCCCCACGCATCTCAGAAGAAAAATTCTGGGCTGTACTAGTGGAGTCAACTTTCTCTTAGCTCGAGCATCCTGAAACTCCATGCTGCTATCACTCAGATTGTTTTTCCAGAACACTTCTTTTTTTTTGCAGTACGCGGGCCTCTCACTGCTGTGGCCTCTCCCGTTGCGGAGCACAGGCTCCGGACACGCAGGCTCAGCGGCCATGGCTCACGGGCCCAGCCGCTCCGCGGCATGTGGGATCCTCCGGGACCGGGGCACGAACCCACGTCCCCTGCATCAGCAGGCAGACTCTCAACCACTGCGCCACCAGGGAAGCCCCAGAACACTTCTTTTAAAATAACTTTCAGAAAGTTGGACAAAGGGACTCATCTCTTAGGTTTCTAGTCAAGCCTTGATCTTTTCCTAGGGATCTAACACAATTGGATTGCCTGCTTAGTCCCCCAGATTGAGAACTGAATGGTACCTCATGTTTCTGACATTAAAATCAGCCTCAATAGTAAGAGATGCCCACCACTGAGGATCCAAGACATGTTCTGTAGGGATTATCCAAGGGGACGTTTCAACAATGGTTTGGGTGACAGCAATGTTATAGAAAGTGATAAGAACCTCTCTCTGATGTTGAAGGGAACTAGACACTTTTTGTGAAATGTATCACGTTTTACTAAATATGTCTCCAAAACCTTAGTGCTGTGGCCATCCCTTGAAGTGAAAGTTACTTCCATGCAATATACAAGCTAACACAAAGAATCCTATCTAAATGTTGTGAGCAGACAGACTAGAATCTGGGGAGATTTATTGTGCAGTAACCCTCGTCTCTCTTCTCTAGGCCGGAAATTAAGTTTACTTCAAATATGGAAGAATTTAACTGGGAAAACTACAGCGATGGAGATTTTGATAATTACAGTTACAACACTGATCTGCCCTCTATTCTACCGGACTCTGCCCCATGCCGGCCGGAATCTCTGGATATCAACAAGTATGCCGTGGTCGTCATCTATGCCCTGGTCTTCCTGCTGAGCCTCCTGGGAAACTCCCTGGTGATGCTGGTCATCTTATACAGCCGGGTGGGCCGCTCTGTCACCGATGTCTACCTGCTGAACCTGGCCATGGCTGACCTGCTCTTCGCCCTGACCTTGCCTATCTGGGCCACCTCCAAGGCAAAGGGCTGGATCTTTGGCACATTCCTGTGCAAGGTGGTCTCACTCCTGAAGGAAGTCAACTTCTACAGTGGTATTCTACTGCTGGCCTGCATCAGCATAGACCGCTACCTGGCCATTGTCCATGCCACACGCACACTGACCCAGAAGCGGCACTGGGTCAGGTTCATATGTTTAGGCATCTGGGTCCTGTCCTTGATCCTGGCCCTGCCCATCTTCGTCTTCCGAAGGGCCATCCACCCGCCCTATTCCAGCCCAGTCTGCTACGAGGACATGGGTGCCAATACAACGAAATGGCGGATGGTGATGCGGGTCCTGCCCCAGACCTTTGGCTTCCTCCTGCCCCTGCTGGTCATGCTGATCTGCTACGGACTCACCCTGCGCACGCTCTTTGCGGCCCACATGGGGCAGAAGCACCGGGCCATGCGGGTCATCTTTGCTGTCGTGCTCGTCTTCCTGCTCTGCTGGCTGCCCTACAACCTGGTCCTGGTTGCAGACACCCTCATGAGGGTCCGGGTGATCGCGGAGACCTGTGAGCGCCGCAATGACATTGGCCGGGCCCTGGATGCCACCGAGATCCTGGGCTTCCTCCACAGCTGCCTCAATCCTCTCATCTACGTCTTCATTGGCCAGAAGTTTCGCCACGGACTCCTCAGGATCATGGCCACCCATGGCCTGATCAGCAAGGAGTTCTTGGTCAAGGACGGCAGGCCTTCCTTTGTTGGCTCTTCTTCAGGGAACACCTCTACTACCCTCTGAGACCGCGCGCAGCGCTCCTCCCTTCCCTTCAGTATCCGCCCCAAGCCGCATGTCCTCTGGCTGCTCACAGCCCTGTGTCAAGGCAGGCAGCCCCCCATTGTGGTTACAGAAAGTTGCTGAGGCCACATCCTTACTAGGCCCCCAGCTATGGATTCGAAAGCCCTGGCCCCCACCTCTTACCGTAATTACCATGTCAACTGCTAGAGCTCAGTCCATCCTACCACTGAGACCGCAGCACTCTGTCTTCTGGCAGACATTCTTTGAAGATATTCTTTGAAGTGATTACAAAAATTTCCCACCATTGGGAGGCATTAGTGTCAAACACCATTGGTTGCTTCCCCAGCTCTCCCTTTCCTTGCCTGCTAACAAAGTCCACCTCCCTTGAGAGAGGCTGAAAATGACAGATACTCACTTTCTCAGACTTCCTGAAGCCAGCAGTGGCCCTATCATCTGGTTCTGATAAATAAGAATTAAAGGCAAATTGTGTGCTGGTAAATCACTTTCCTGGGGGAAAAAGTCTTGGTTTGTAGCATTTACCACCTTCTGTGGTGTAAATAAATGCTCCCACCATGACCCATTTCAAGGTGGCAGTGTTTAGCAATGAGATCACAAGATCTAGAAAATGTAATAATGTGCTTTCACAAGCACATACAAACTGGCTTCAGTGCAACATTGCTTAAGAAGTCTACAGAGGCCAGGAAACCCCTGGGAAGTATTCCTGATGTGAGAGAGAGAGAGAGAGAGAAAGGGAAACATATCTTTGGTTCTTGCTTTTTAATATGGTTATAGGATATGCTATGTGGTGCCAAGGCAGCCGCTTTGTGAAAATGAGATGAAAAGTATGCCCAACACACTCGAGTTGCTGGAGCCAAAGGATATAAAGAACCTGAGAGGACTTCCCTGGTGGTGCAGTGGTTAAGAATCCGCCTGCCAATGCAGGGGACACAGGTTCAAACCCTGGTCCGGGAAGATCCCACATGCCGCAGAGCAACTAAGCCCATATGCCACAACTACTGAGCCTGCGCTCTAGAGCCAGGAAGCCACAACGACTGAAACCCGTGCGTCTAAAGCCAGTTTTCCACAGCAAGAGAAGCCACTGCAATGAGAAGCCCATGCACTGCAATGAAGAGTAGTCCCCGCTTGCTGCAACTAGAGAAAGCCGGCAAGCAGCAGCGAAGACCCAATGCACCAAAAATTAATTAATTAATTAATTGATTGATTTTTTAATAAAAAGAACCTGAGAATAAAGAGCCCAGAGTAAACCTAAGCATAAACAGTCAAACGATTTTCAACAAGAGTGCCAAGGCTATTCAATGGGGAAATGATAGTCTTTCACCAAATTGTGCTGGGAAAATTAGATATCCACATGCACAGAATGAAAGTGGACCCTCACCTTACACCATACACAAAAATTAACTCAAAACAGATCAAAGACCTAAAATTAGGGCTAAAACTATAAAACTCTTAGAAGAAAACACAGAGGGAAATCTTCAGGTCATTGGATTTGGCAATGATTTCTTGGGTATGACACCAAAAACACAGGTAACAAAAGAAAAAGTAGTTTAATTGGACTGCATCAAAGTTTAAAACTTCTGTGCAGCAAAGATCACTATCAACAGAGTGAAAAGGCAAATCACAGAATGGGAGAAAATATTTGACATCGTATTTCCTATAAGGGGTTAATATCCTTATAAAAAATTCCTGCAACTCAGCAAAACACAAACAAACAAGCAAACAACCTAATTCAAAAATAGGCAAAACACAGAGCGGCTGGGCCCGTGAGCCATAGCCGCTGAGCCTGCGCGTCCGGGGCCTGTGCTCCGCAACGGGAGAGGCCACAGCAGTGAGAGGCCTGCGTACCGCAAAAAAAAAAAAAAAAAAGGCAAAAGATTAGAGAATAAACATTTCTCCAAAGAACATAAACAAAGATCCTATCACTAATAATTAGGAAAATGTAAATCAAAACCACAATGAGGTACCACTTCACACATATTAGGATGACAATTGTAAAAAAAAAAAACGAATGAAAGAAAGAAGAAAATAACAAGCACTGGCAAAGATACAGAGAAACTACAACCTTTGTGCACTGTTGGTGGGTATGTAAGATGGTGTAGCCACTGTGGAAAACAGTGTGACAGTTCATCAAAAAATTAAACATAGAATTACCATATGATCCAGCAATTCTACTTCTAGGTGTATACCCAAAAGAACTGAAAGCAGAGACTCAAACAAATATTTGTACACTAATGTTCATAGCAGCACTATTCACAATAGCCAACAGGTGAAAACAACCCAAATATCCATCAGCAGATGAATGGATAAACACACTGTGATATACCCCTACAATGGAATATCATTCAGTCTTAAAAAGGAATAAAATTCTGTTATATGCAACAGCATGGATGAACTTTGAAAACATTATGCTAAGTGAAATAAGCCAGACACAAATGTTATATGATTCCACTTATATGAAGTACCTAGAATAGTGACATTCATAGAGACAGAAAGTAAAATAGTGTTTACCAGGGGCTGGGGGGAAAGGGGAAAATGGGGAGTTATTGTTTAATGGGTACATAATTCAGTTTGGGATGATGAAAAAGTTCTGGAGATGGACAATGGTGACAACTGTACAACAATGTGAATGTACTTAATGCCACTAAACCGTACACTTTAAAATGGGTAAAATGGTAAATTTTACGTTATGTATATTTTACCACAATTAAAAACAAAAAACCTTGTACCAAAAAGGCAAACTTGAACCACTGGAACCACCGACCTGCAACTTCTTAAGTGAGATAATTAAATGTCTTTTTTTGTATAAACTACTTTTAGTTGGGTATTTCATTACTTGCAACAAAAAACATCCAAAGTGCTACAGAGAGGTCGGGCAAGAGTGAGCAGAGGTCCTGAATGAGGGTCTTTACAATAAATAAATCCCTTCGTTGTTTATCGGGTACATAGAGAGAAGGTCTAAAATCGAGATGGAGGCTGGTATTTCTTCCTTCTTCCCCAGCCCAAGCCTCCTGCTACTCAGCATGTATTATGGAAGGAAACACGTCCTGGCATCATCTTGTGCTTCTCGTATCCTTGGGTGAGACAGGAGTCAAGAGTGTCAAGGGTGGGACTTAGAACGGCCAAGAAAGTCTACCAAATCAGCTGGATTGGGTAGTTGGAAGGCAGAGAGCTCTTCTGAGCTTGACCAGCAGCTCTCACTTTGACTCATCCTTCACACTCTCCCCTCTCCCACCCACACACACACCCATCATTCAGGTTTGACAAAAGGGCACTCAGTTTTGTTTCTTTTTATGGCTGAGTAATATTCCACTGTATATATGTGCCACATCTTCTTTATCCATTCATCCGATGATGGACACTTAGGTTGTTTCCATCTCCGGGCTATTGTGAATAGAGCCGCAATGAACAGCCATAAAAAGAAACGAAACTGAGCTATTTGTAATGAGGTGGATAGACCTAGAGTCTGTCATACAGAGTGAGGTAAGTCAGAAAGAGAAAGACAAATACCATATGCTAACACATATATATGGAATTTTTTTAAAAATGTCATGAAGAACCTAGGGGTAAAACAGGAATAAAGACACAGACCTACTTGAGAATGGACTTGAGGATATGGGGAGGGGGAAGGGTAAGCTGTGACAAAGCGAAAGAGCGGCATGGACATATATACACTACCAAACGTAAGGTAGATAGATAGTGGGAAGCAGCCGCAGAGCACAGGGAGATCAGCTCGGCGCTTTGTGACCGCCTGGAGGGGTGGGGCAGGGAGGGTGGGAGGGAGGGAGATGCATGAGGGAAGGGATGGGGGAACAGATGTATATGTATAACTGATTCACTTTGTTATAAAGCAGAAACTAATAAAAAATAAAATAAAATAAAATAAAAAAATAAAAAAGGAGGGTAAGTGAGGCAATTAAAAAAAAAAAAAGGGCACTCATGCACAATGGGAAAATGACTGTGTCACCCAGACAAAACAAAGAACTGGACTCATTCCTTCAACAGTATTGAGAACCTACTCTTCTAGGGCTTTGAGTATATAAACAATCAAAACAGAGAGTGCCTCACCCTGGCACAGCCCCTGTTCATAGGGCTGGTCTCTGAAGGAGGGGCTCTGGCTCTGAGCAGCCTACTAAGGAAGTAAGGAAACAAGGGGAACTGAACTTCACTGTCACCAAACTTTTACCAGGTTCCAATCCCTTTCATGTTAACAACTCTCTGACCATTAAATCAAGGAGACATCAGCTGTGGCTATGACAAGAGGCCTCTCCAGGCAGACAGAGGCAAACCTCTGAGCTTCAGTGCTCAAGGGGCAGGTAATAACCACTTCCCCTAACTCACGAAAGTGCTTTTCCTTTTCCAGTCAACAAGCAGGATTAATTCAGCAACAATAATCCCTTGTTCCAAGCTCACTCTGCCAGGCACTGGGCTAAACTCAGGATCAAGCATGACTTAGCTGCTCTGGCTGAGTCTTCAGAACAGCTTCCGATTCAGCAGGAGGGAAAGGCAAGGGAATGTGTATTTACAAAACATCCAAGTTGCCAGAGGGACCCATGGTGTCCTGACAGGACAAGGCAAACGGACAGGACGGCTCGCTGAGATGTCTGTCGGTGGGAGGAGGCCACTCTGGTGCCAGGAACGCTGCTCTTTCCTCCCTGAACAAGGGCTAGAGGAAACATGGTTCTCCAAGGAAAACAAGAGGATAAAATAAGCCCAGAAGCAATGAGGCAGAGGCTGAGTTGTACTTACGTGAACTATTAATATTTATCCCTGGCTCTTACACTCTCTCTCGCATACACATATAAAGACAGTCTTGGCATAAATAATCGACCAGCCAAGCCAACACTAGGACAGGGCATGCTTTTTTTTTTTTTTTTTTTTTGCGGTACGTAGGCCTCTCACTGTTGCGGCCTCTCCTGTTGCGGAGCACAGGCTCAGGACGCGCAGGCTCAGTGGCCATGGCTCACGGGCCCAGCCGCTCCGCAGCATGTGGGATCTTCCCAGACCGGGGCACGAACCCGTGTCCCCTGCATCAGCAGGCAGACTCTCGACCACTGAGCCACCAGGGAAGCCCAAGGCCAACTCTTTAATACATAAATGAGGAAACTGAGGACCAAGCAAAGCAACTTGACCAAAATCTCATGGCTAAATAGTAATGGAACTGGAATGAAAATTCCTAGTTCATTTCTTCAGATATTTTGCTTTTCTAATGGTAAATTTTTAGACATCTTATGAATAAATAAATGAACTTCTCAAAGCATTCTGCTCACTTGGCAGGGCCAGTCTACCTCTTCAGTGCCTAGACTCATCTGTGTTGGCACTGGGGTTTGGAGTCTCCATCATCTTCTGCTAGAGGTAAGGGCCAGCTGAGGCTTGGGGCACAAGTGTGGGAGCAGGCTCAGGTGGGGTTACCCTATTCTGCGCTGGCAGGCAGGGTAGTTAAGAGGCAATCGGAGCCCAACACAAAGTTCAAAGACAGGCCAAACTAAACCCTGTGTTGAGACACACGCTCTATCACACAAGGTTGATTTAGAAAAGCAGAACCACTAGAAGGAGGGATTTGTTACAGGGATCTGACTATAGCAATTGGCAGCTGGTTTTTTGTTGTTGTTTGTTTGTTGTTTGTAAACAACAGAAATTTATTTCTCACAGTTCTGGAGGCTGAAAGTCCAAGATTAAAGCACTGGCAGATTTGGTGTCTGGTAAGAACACCCTTCCTGGTTCATAGACCTGTCTTTCCACATGGTGAGGAGTTTCCAGCATTTCTTTCTTTCTTTTTTTTTTTTTTTTTAATTTTTCGGCCACACCTCGTGGCATGCAGGATCTTAATTCCCCGACCAGGGATTAAACCAACGTCCCCTGCAGTGGAAGTGTGGAGTCTTAACCACTGGACCGCCAGGGAAGTCCTGGGAGCTGGTTAAATAGTCTAGAGCAGGCTGTTGACTTTGCTTCTGGTTCTGGGACCTGAAAGTGGCAGGACAGACAGCTGAGAAGGAAAGATGCACTTGAGGTGGAGAAGAGCGAGGATAGACTGAAAGTTGTGTGGGGCTCTCGCAGCCTCCAAGCTCAGGCTGTGGGTGGCCTGCCTGCTGGAGAAGCTGGCTCCTGTATCACAAAGATCAGCACACTCCTGGCTCAGGAGTGTGCGGGGCTGTGGACCCGTTTCCAGCCAAACCAGCAAGAGCAGCCAGCAGATAAGCACAGCAACGTCACAGTGGCGCTGACCTGCCAGAGCATTAAAAAATGCAGCTTCTGCCCTACCCCTGCCCTCCAAATCCCACACTAAAGTCTCTTCTGGCCAACACTAACCTGGAACTATGCAAGGAAGGGAATCGGGGGAAGCATAGTTCCAGCTGAACTAAATGGACTCCGTACAAATCTTTCACACGTATATATGTTACCTATGAAAAGGAATCTAAAGAAAAAGGAATGTTTACCACAAAAGTTTGGATCATGTTTTTTTAAGGTTTCAGTCCATCAGGGAAGAGCACACTGGGGCTTTTGAGGGTCCTGATAATATTCTCTTTCTTTACCTAGATCACAGATATCTGGGGTTCATTGTACTATCATTCTTTAAGCTATAAACATAAGTTTTCTACAAGCCGTAGTCTGTGTGCTATTCACAATAAAAATGCTTTTAATCATTAAAATAAAGGGGAAAATTGTGAAGAACATTATCAAAAGCACAAAGGGACAACTCCCATCATTTCAAGGAACCCTGGCAGGGAGTTGGGCAGAGGCTTCTACATCCTATAGTTCTGGGGTCAGAATTCAGCAGATTAGAAGACAATATCATCATCCACCACTCCTAGGAGAGTAAATAGGTGCAACCTTTAGAGAAGGCAATTTGATCATATCTATTTTAGTGCACACACCCTCTGATCAAGGAGCTGCACTTCTAGAAATGTACCCTACAGAAATATCCACATAAGTGGACAAATGGATATAGGCTATTTGTTGCAGCTTTATTTATAAAATGCAAAGCTTAGAAACAACCTAATGCTCATCAATAGGGAAATGGCTAGTTCAACTATGAAGGTGCATCCACACCATGGAATACATTGAAGGCAGTGGTTTAAACATAAGGTTAAAACCATGATGCTAAGTGGAAGAAGCCAGAACAGAAGACCACATGTATGAGTCCATTAAAATAAAATGCCCAGAAAAGGAAAATCTATAGTGGCAGAAAGCAGATCAGTGGTTGCCTGGGGCTGGGAATGGGAGCAGGGTGTGACTTCAGATAGGCACTAGGGTTCTATTAGGGGTGATGGAAATACTCTAAATCTGAATTGTGGTAAAAGTTGTACAACTCTGTAAATTTACTAAAAATCATTAGATCATGCACTTAAAGCTGGTCAATTTTTCCCCCCCTGCGGTACGTGGGCCTCTCACTGCTGTGGCCTCTCCCATCGCGGAGCACAGGCTCCGGACGCGCAGGCTCAGCGGCCATGGCTCACGGGCCTAGCCGCTCCGCGGCATGTGGGATCTTCCCGGACAGGGGCACGAACCCGTGTCCCCTGCATCGGCAGGCGGACTCTCAACCACTGTGCCACCAGGGAAGCCCCCATAAAGTCGGTCAATTTTATATTAACTAAATTATACTTCAATAAAACTGTTTTTTAAAATCTTTAAAAAATAATGAAGTAGTTACAGTTGGCCCTCCATATCCATGGGTTCTGCATCTGAGGATTCAACCAACCGTGAATCGAAAATATTTGGAAAAAGCATTCTAGAAAGGTCCAAAAAGCCAAACTTGAGTTTGCCATCCATCAGCAAGTATTTTCATAGCATTTACATTGTGTTAACTATTATAAGGAATCTAGAGATGATTTAAAGTATACAGGAGGGCGGAGATCACCTTCCTCCCCACAGATACACCAGAAGTGCAGCTGCGCGGGGAGCAACTCCTGCAGAGCACCTGCTGAGCGCTGGTAGAGGACCCCAGACCTCCCAAGGGGCGGGAGGCTCCCCACATGCCTGGGTGGGGCAGGGCGGAGAGATTCCCGCGCGGAGGAGCGGTGCCGAGCGGCACTCACCAGCCCGAGGGGCTTGTCTGCTCCCCCGCCGGGGTGGGCGGCGCTGGAGCTGGGGCTCGGGCTTCGGTCGGAGCGCAGGGAGAGGACTGGGGCTGGCGGCGAGAGCTCAGCCTGAAGGGGGCTAATGTGCCACAGCTAGCCGGGAGGGAGTCCGGGAAAACTCTGGAGCTGCCGAAGAGGCAGGAGACTTTTTCTTCCCTCTTGGTTTCCTGGTGCGCGAGGAGAGGGGATTGGGAGCGCCGCGTAAAGGAGCTCCAGAGACGGGCGCGAGTCGCGGCTGAAAGCGCGGAGCCCAGAGACGGGCGTGGGACACTGGGGCTGCTGCTGCCGCCACCAGGAGGCCTGTGTGCGAGCGCAGGTCACTGCCCACACCGCCCTTCCGGGAGCCTGTGCAGCCTGCCACTGCCGGGGTCCCGGGATCCAGGGGCGGCTTCCCTGGGAGAACGCACGGCGCGCCTCGGGCTGGTGCAACGTCACGCCGACCTCTGCCGCTGCGGGCTCGCCCCGCACTCCGTGCCCCTCCCTCCCGCCTGGCCTGAGTGAGCCAGAGTCCCCGAAGAGGCTGCTCCTTTAACCCTGTCCTGTCTGAGCGAAGAACAGACGCCCTCCGGCGACCTACACGCAGAGGCGGGGCCAAATCCAAAGCTGAGACCCAGGAGCTGTGAGAACAAAGAAGAGAAAGGGAAACCTCTCCCAGCAGCCTCAGAAGCAGCGGATTAAAGCTCCACAATCAACTTCATGTACCCTGCATCTGTGGAATACATGAATAGACAACAAATCATCCCAAATTGAGGAGCCAGGAGTCAGTGCTGTGCCTCTGAGGTGGGAGAGCGAACTTCAGGACACTGGTCCACAAGAGACCTCCCAACTCCACATAATATCAAACGGCGAAAATCTTCCAGAGATCTCTATCTCAACACCAGCACCCAGCTTCACTCAACGACCAGCAAGCTACAGTGCTGGACACCCTATGCCAAACAACTAGCAAGACAGGAACACAACGCCACCCATTAGCAGAGAGGCTGCCTCAAATCATAAAAAGTCCGCAAACACCCCAAAACACACCACCAGACGTGGACCTGCCCACCAGAAAGACAAGATCCAGCCTCATCCACCAGAACACAGGCAGTAGTCCCCTCCACCAAGAAGCCTACACAACCCACTAAACCAACCTTAGCCACTGGGGACAGACACCAAAAACAACGGGAACTACGAACCTGCAGCCTGCAAAAAGGAGACCCCAAACACAGTAACATAAGCAAAATGAGAAGACAGAAAAACACACAGCAGGAGAAGGAGCAAGATAAAAACCCACCAGACCTAACAAATGAAGAGGTAATAGGCAGTCTATCTGAAAAAGAATTCAGAATAATGATGGTAAAGATGATCCAAAATCTTGGAAATAGAATAGACAAAATGCAAGAAACAGTTAACAAGGACCTAGAAGAACTAAAGACGAATCAAGCATCGATTAAAAACACAATAAATGAAATAAAAAATACTCTAGATGGGATCAATAGCAGAATAACTGAGGCAGAAGAACGGATAAGTGAGGTGGAAGATAAAATAGTGGAAATAACTGCTGCACAGCAAAATAAAGAAAAAAGAATGAAAAGAACAGAGGACAGTCTCAGAGACCTCTGGGACAACATTAAACACACCAACATTCGAATTATAGGGGTTCCAGAAGAAGAAGAGAAAAAGAAAGGGACTGAGAAAATATTTGAAGAGATTATAGTTGAAAACTTCCCTAATATGGGAAAGGAAATAGTTAATCAAGTCCAGGAGGCACAGAGAGTCCCATACAGAATAAATCCAAGGAGAAATACACCAAGACACATATTAATCAAACTGTCAAAAATTAAACACAAAGAAATCATATTAAAAGCAGCAAGGCAAAAACAACAAATAACACACAAGGGAATCCCCATCAGGATAACAGCTGATCTCTCAGCAGAAACTCTACAAGCCAGAAGGGAGTGGCAGGACATACTTAAAGTGATGAAGGAGAAAAACCTGCAACCAAGATTACTCTACCCAGCAAGGATCTCATTCAGATGTGATGGAGAAATTAAAACCTTTACAGACAAGCAAAAGCTGAGAGAGTTCAGCACCACCAAACCAGCTTTACAACAAATGCTAAAGGAACTTCTCTAGGCAAGAAACACAACAGAAGGAAAAGAACTACAATAACGAACCCAAAACAATTAAGAAAATGGGAATAGGAACATACATATCAATAATTACCTTAAATGTAAATGGATTAAATGCTCCCACCAAAAGACACAGACTGGCTGAATGGATACAAAAACAAGACCCATATATATGCTGTCTACAAGAGACCCACTTCAGACCTAGAGACACATACAGACTGAAAGTAAGGGGATGGAAAAAGATATTCCATGCAAATGGAAACCAAAAGAAAGCTGGAGTAGCAATTCTCATATCAGACAAAATAGACTTTAAAATAAAGACTACTAGAAGAGAAAAAGAAGGACACTACATAATGATCAAGGGATCGATCCAAGAAGAAGATATAACAATTGTAAATATTTATGCACCAAACATAGGAGCACCTCAATACATAAGGGAAATATTAACAGCCATAAAAGGAGAAATCGACAGTAACGCAATCATAGTAGGGGACTTTAACACCCCACTTTCACCAATGGACACGTCATCCAAAATGAAAATAAATAAGGAAACACAAGCTTTAAATGATACATTAAACAAGATGGACTTAATTGATATTTATAGGACATTCCATCCAAAAACAACAGAATACACATTTTTCTCAAGTGCTCATGGAACATTCTCCAGGATAGATCATATCTTGGGTCACAAATCAAGCCTTGGTAAATTTAAGAAAATTGAAATTGTATCAAGTATCTTTTCCGACCACAATGCTATGAGACTAGATATCAATTACAGGAAAAGATCTGTAAAACACACAAACACATGGAGGCTAAACAATACACTACTTAATAACGAAGTGATCACTGAAGAAATCAAAGAGGAAATTAAAAAATACCTAGAAACAAATGACAATGGAGACACGACGACCCAAAACCTATGGGATGCAGCAAAAGCAGTTCTAAGAGGGAAGTTTATGGCAATACAATCCCACCTTAAGAAACAGGAAACATCTCGAATAAACAACCTAACCTTGCACCTAAAGCAATTAGAGAAAGAAGAACAAAAACATCCCAAAGTTAGCAGAAGGAAAGAAATCATAAAAATCAGATCAGAAATAAATGAAAAAGAAATGAAGGAAACGATAACAAAGATCAATAAAACTAAAAGCTGGTTCTTTGAGAAGATAAACAAAATTGATAAACCATTAGCCAGACTCATCAAGAAAAAAAGGGAGAAGACTCAAATCAATAGAATTAGAAATGAAAAAGGAGAAGTAACAACTGACACTGCAGAAATACAAAAGATCATGAGAGATTACTATAAGCAACTCTATGCCAATAAAATGGACAACCTGGAAGAAATGGACAAATTCTTAGAAATGCACAACCTGCCAAGACTGAATCAGGAAGAAATAGAAAATATGAACAGACCAATCACAAGCACTGAAATTGAAACTGTGATAAAAAATCTTCCAACAAACAAAAGCCCAGGACCAGATGGCTTCACAGGCGAATTCTATCAAGCATTTAGAGAAGAGCTAACACCTATCCTTCTCAAACTCTTCCAAAATATAGCAGAGGGAGGAACACTCCCAAACTCATTCTACGAGGCCACCATCACCTTGATACCAAAACCAGACAAGGATGTCACAAAGAAAGAAAACTACAGGCCAATATCACTGATGAACATAGATGCAAAAATCCTCAACAAAATACTAGCAAACAGAATCCAACAGCACATTAAAAGGATCATACACCATGATCAAGTGGGGTTTATTCCAGGAATGCAAGGATTCTTCAATATACGCAAATCAATCAATGTGATACACCATATTAACAAGTTGAAGGAGAAAAACCATATGATCATCTCAATAGATGCAGAGAAAGCTTTTGACAAAATTCAACACCCATTTATGATAAAAACCCTGCAGAAAGTAGGCATAGAGGGAACTTTCCTCAACATAATAAAGGCCATATATGACAAACCCACAGCCAGCATCGTCCTCAATGGTGAAAAACTGAAACCATTTCCACTAAGATCAGGAACAAGACAACGTTGCCCACTCTCACCACTCTTATTCAACATAGTTTTGGAAGTTTTAGCCACAGCAATCAGAGAAGAAAAGGAAATAAAAGGAATCCAAATGGGAAAAGAAGAAGTAAAGCTGTCACTGTTTGCAGATGACATGATACTATACATAGAGAATCCTAAAGATGCTACCAGAAAACTACTAGAGCTAATCAATGAATTTGGTAAAGTTGCAGGATACAAAATTAATGCACAGAAATCTCTGGCATTCCTATATACTAATGATGAAAAATCTGAAAGTGAAATCAAGGAAACACTCCCATTTACCATTGCAACAAAAAGAATAAAATATCTAGGAATAAACCTACCTGAGGAGACAAAAGACCTGTATGCAGAAAATTATAAGACACTGATGAAAGAAATTAAAGATGATACAAATAGATGGAGAGATGTACCATGTTCTTGGATTGGAAGAATCAACATTGTGAAAATGACTCTACTACCCAAAGCAATCTACAGATTCAATGCAATCCCTATCAAACTACCACTGGCATTTGTCACAGAACTAGAACAAAAAATTTCACAATGTGTATGGAAACACAAAAGACCCCGAATAGCCAAAGCAATCTTGAGAACGAAAAACAGAGCTGGAGGAATCAGGCTCCCTGACTTCAGACTATACTACAAAGCTACAGTAATCAAGACAGTATGGTACTGGCACAAAAACAGAAAGATAGATCAATGGAACAGGATAGAAAGCCCAGAGATAAACCCACGGACATATGGTCACCTTATCTTTGATAAAGGAGGCAGGAATGTACAGTGGAGAAAGGACAGTCTCTTCAATAAGTGGTGCTGGGAAAACTGGACAGGGACATGTAAAAGTATGAGATTAGATCACTCCCTAACACCATACACAAAAATAAGCTCAAAATGGATTAAAGACCTAAATGTAAGGCCAGACACTATCAAACTCCTAGAGGAAAACATAGGCAGAACACTCTATGACATAAATCACAGCAAGATCCTTTTTGACCCACCTCCTAGAGAAATGGAAATAAAGACAAAAATAAACACATGGGACCTAATGAAACTTCAAAGCTTTTGCACAGCAAAGGAAACCATAAACAAGACGAAAAGACAACCCTCAGAATGGGAGAAAATATTTGCAAATGAAGCAACTGACAAAGGATTAATCACCAAAATTTATAAGCAGCTCATGCAGCTCAATAGCAAAAAAACAAACAACCCAATCCAAAAATGGGCAGAAGACCTAAATAGACATTTCTCCACAGAAGATATACAGACAGCCAACAAACACATGAAAGGATGCTCAACATCTTTACTCATTAGAGAAATGCAAATCAAAACTACAATGAGATATCATCTCACACCAGTCAGAATGGCCATCATCAAAAAATCTAGAAACAATAAATGCTGGAGAGGGTGTGGAAAAAAGGGAACACTCTTGCACTGCTGGTGGGAATGTGAATTGGTACAGCCACTATGGAGAACGGTATGGAGGTTCCTTAAAAAACTACAAATAGAACTACCATATGACCCAGCAATCCCACTACTGGGCATATACCCTGAGAAAACCATAATTCAAAAAGAGACATGTACCAAAATGTTCATAGCAGCCCTATTTACAATAGCCCGGAGATGGAAACAACCTAAGTGTCCATCATCGGATGAATGGATAAAGAAGATGTGGCACATATATACAATGGAATATTACTCAGCCATAAAAAGAAATGAAATTGAGCTATTTGTAATGAGGTGGATGGACCTAGAGTCTGTCATACAGAGTGAAGTAAGTCAGAAAGAGAAAGACAAATACTGTATGCTGACACATATATATGGAATTTAAGAAAAAAATGTCATCAAGAACATAGGGGTAAGACAGGAATAAAGACACAGACCTACTAGAGCATGGACTTGAGGATATAGGGAGGGGGAAGGGTAAGCTGTGACAAAGTGAAAGAGCGGCATGGACATATATACACTACCAAACGTAAGGTAGATAGCTAGTGGGAAGCAGCCGCATAGCACAGGGAGATCAGCTTGGTTCTTTGTGACCGCCTGGAGGGGTGGGATAGGGAGGGTGGGAGGGAGACGCAAAAGGGAGGGGATATGGGAACATATGTATATGTATAACTGATTAAATTTGTAAAATAAAAAATAAAAATAAATAAATAAAAAAATAAAGTATACAGGAGGATGTGCAGAAATTATATGCAAGTACAATGCTATTTTATATAAGGGACTTGAACATCCATGGAGTTTGGTACCCATTGCGGGGGGTCCTAGAACAAATACCCTGTGATACTGAGGGTTTGTTGTATATGAACGGACATGGGAAGATCTTCAAGAAATAATGTTGAATGAAAAATGAAAGTCGAACAGCATGCGTAGTAAATGGCTTATCCATTTGTGTAAAAACATTAAAATATATATGGTTTGGGGGCTTCCCTGGTGGCGCAGTGGTTGAGAGTCCGCCTGCCGATGCAGGGGAAACGCGTTTGTGCCCCGGTCTGGGAAGATCCCACTTGCCGCGGAGCGGCTGGGCCCGTGAGCCATGGCCCCTGGGCCTGTGCGTCCGGAGCCTGTGCTCCGCAACAGGAGAGGCCACAACAGTGAGAGGCCCACATACCACACACACACACACACACAAAATATATATATATATATATGGTTTTATAAGTGTTCAAAAAATATCTGGGAGGATATACATCAAACTGTTAAAAGGAGTTATTGTTAAAGAGAACTGGAAGGTAGAGTAATATTCATGATTAATTCATACAGTTTTGCATTGTTCCAATTTATTTGGTTGGGGCAGAGTTTTTCCAAAAATGAGGGAACTGAGGCCTGGCATCTGTGGATGGGACCTGCGGGCTAGCATGGGTACAGGCCTCCTTACGGACGAGGAGGCTGAGCTTTGTGGATATGCCCATTTCTATGCCTTTATATTTTCTCATTGAATAGTATCAGTCCTTTTTTTTTTTTTTTTTTTTTTAAACTTCATTTCTTGGTAAAGTTGCTTTTGAAAAACATCACCTTAGTCTCAAGTAAGTTAAGCACTAGGGGCCCAAAAAAGAACTAAGAAGGGGCTTCCCTGGTGGCGCAGTGGTTGAGAGTCTGCCTGCCGATGCAGGGGATGCGGGTTCGTGCCCCGGTCCGTGAAGATCCCACATGCCGCGGAGCAGCTGGGCCCGTGAGCCATGGTCGCTGAGCCTGCGCGTCCTGAGCCTGTGCTCCGCAACGGGAGAGGCCACAACAGTGAGATGCCTGCGTACCGTTAAAAAAAAAAAAAAAAAAAAAAAAGAACTAAGAAACATTCAAGGCCATTGGAGCAGTATTTCTAATGTATTTCTATAATAATTTCTATATCCATGTTTAAAATGGACTCCTTGCTTAAAATGCAGCTTTATGGATAAGCCCTGAATGGATCCGGGTCCTGGCAAGAACCAGGTGGAATAGTGGAGCTGGGCAAGGAGAGAGAGTTTCATCAAACTCATGAGAATTGAATAAAGGGACCTTTAACAAAAGTGTGAGAAGGGTTTGGGGAAAGTAATGAGCAATGGTCAGCACCCCAAGGCCAGTAACGACTGAGAGCTCTTACTATCCCTAGACCTAAGGGGTGAGGTAGGGAAGCCATTGCAGGAGCCCAGAGGGAAAGCTGTATGATAAGGCCTATCTGACAAAAGCCAATCGCAGCATCCAGCAGGGACAAAGCTGGGAGAATAAATGCCCTGACTTGAAGCTTCTGCCCACAGATACCCGACCAGTGCTCCTATCAGCTAAGCTCAGAAGCCAGAGGATGGGGAATCCACTAAGGCATTCCATATTGGTCAGCATCCCAGGGCATAGAGCATGGTAGACAAACGCAGAGAATTGATCCGGAAGAGCAAACAGAAGGTATCCAACTCACCACCCCAGCTTAAGGTTAAGGTAAGGTGACAGTCCCAGGCCCAAGGAATCTGAATGGTTGAGGGTGGGTCCTTGGAAATTTGGAGCCCAAGATGAGTCTGATCAAGACTCAAGTTTATTTTGGTGGGAATGTAAGTTGGTGCAGCCACTATGGAAAACAGTATGGAGGTTCCTCAGAAAACTAAAAATAAAATTACCATATGAGCCAGCAATCCCACTCCTGGGCATATACCCAGACAAAACTATAATTCAAAAAGATACACGCACCCTATGTTCACAGCAGCCCTATTCACGATAGGCAAGACATGGAAACAGCCTAAATGTCCATTGACAGATGAATGGATAAAGAAGATGTGGTACATATATACAGTGGAATACTACTTGGACATTAAAAAGAATGAAATAATGCCATTTGCAGCAATATAGATGCAACTAGAGATTATCATACTAACTGAAGTAAGTCAGAAAGAGAAAGACAAATACCATATGATATCACTTATATGTGGAATCTAAAATATGACACAAATGAACCTATCTATGAAACAGAAACAGACTTACAGACTTAGAGATCAGACTGTGGTTGCCAAGGTGGAGGGGGTATGGGGAAAGGGATGGACTGGGAGTTTGGGGTTAGTAGATGGAAACTATTACATATAGAATGAATAAACCACAAGGTCCTACTGTAGAGAACAGGGAACTATATTCAATATCCTGGGATAAACCATAATGGAAAAGAATATTTAAAAATGTATATATGTGTAAAACTAAGTCATTTGCTGTACAGCAGAAATTAACACAACATTGTAAATGAACTATACTTCAATAAAAAATAAATTTTCAAAAAGTCAATGTTAGGGCTTCCCTGGTGGCGCAGTGGTTGAGAGTCCTCCTGCCGATTCAGGGGACGCAGGTTCTTGCCCCGGTCCGGGAGGATCCCACATGCCGCAGAGCGGCTGGGCCCATGAGCCATGGCCGCTGAGCCTTTGCGTCCGGAGCCTGTGTTCCGCAACAGGAAGGGCCACAACGGTGAGAGGCCCACGTACCATAAAAAAAAAAAAAGTCAATATTATTTTTAAAAAACTCAAGTTTAAAACCCATTGACTCAGAAGCAATGGTGGCAAAGCTTTTCAAACTGGAGATGAGAAATGTCCTGTTGGAATTAAAATTGTCTGTGAGGGTGATTCTTTCCCTTGTGGGTACGTGTTCTACTTCCTCTCTCTCTCCACATACACCCGCTCTCTAAGACCCCCACAACTCCCCTTAGCTGACCTCTAGCCAAAAGCAAGGTGGCCTTGCATGGAGCCTCCTCCTGACCATCCCATCTGCCCAAGTTGGGGCAGATGTAGTGGTGGGGAGGGGATGTGGGGAGGTGCAGACATCACTGCCCCAACCTAAGTCCCCTCCCCCAGCAGCTTCAGAAACATGCACAAGGCACCTTCCGGGAGAAGACAGACGCATCACTGATTTCCCAACAGAGACTTGCAAAGTCTGATGTCAGACACATCCCCCTGGCCATAAACAGCATCACCAGTTTCCTAGCAAAGCTGGCTCTGTGCCAAGCTGACCCAGAGTTTGGGTCAAACTCTTGATTCCCACGACGTGTCCTGTCCCATGTTTGTTCTCTATTCCCACTACAGCAATAATACCAGCTGGCATTTCTAGAGGACTTGCTTGGAGGTCCAGCATTATGCTAAGGGATTTACTTCACTAGACTATACAGTTGCCTATGGCACTTGGACACCTCTACTGCCCCGTGCCTAACTCCCTTGCCCAAGTGTCCAAGTCAACTGCCAAAAATGAACAAGCATGACTCCCAGGGAGCTTCTGAAAGCTTCCAGTTTCTCAGTGTCATAGTAGCTCCCAGGGACCAGGGTCAAGGTTGCACAAAATCCCTCTGTTTATGGGAAGATTCTACTAATTCTACTTCGGATATATACATGTAATAAGTGTGCTTGTCACATTGTACTCTCTGCAAATGGCACCCTTCTAGGGCTGTACAGTGTCAAACCTGCCCATCTGTGAGTGGTGGCCTTGAACTGCTTTACCTAAATCTAGACTGTCTGGGTGGAAGGGAGCTTAAAAGATTCACTTATAGACTGACCTCCCCTTTTGACAAGTGAGCTACTTGTTACCCAGAGCAGGTGGACACTTGCCAAAGGTCTTGAACTACAGGTGATGGAAGCAGTGCTGAACCCAGGTCTCCAGGTTCCCCATTCATTCCCCTCTTTGCTATACTGGGACACCTCCTCACAAGTCGCTGGGGAATCTAATTCCCACAGGACAAATAGCAGGATTCGCCATTGTGCCCATGACCTTTTCCTTCCATACGTGTAGATAAAGATTCAGGGAGAAAGAAGACCTGGTTTTGAGAGAGACCCAGAGGGTAGTTCCAAAGTTGCTCCGTCACTTATTCATTTATTCCCAACCATCATGTGAAGCAGGTAAACGTTTGGAGCTCATTTAGTGGTAAACATTAACATGATTAAAGCTTCTTGCAAGAGTTTTTAATGCCATGAAGTCTTAACAGCCACACAGAGAGGGGGTTTTTTACATTTTTTAACAGCTTCTTTGAGATGTAATTGACATACCAAAAAAGCTGCAGGTGTTTAATGTGAACAATTTGATGAGTTTGAACATATGAATATACCCATGACCATCACCATAATCAAGATAATAAATATATCCATCACCTCTGAAAGTTTGCTTGTGTCCCTTTGTGCTTTTGCTTTTTTGTTGTTTTTTGTTTTGTTTTTTGTTTGTTTGTTTGCTTGCTTGCTTTTTGTGATAAGAACACAATATTTGAGATCTACTCTCTTAACAAAATTTTAAGTGCACAATATCATATGGCTAATTATGGACACTATATTGTACAGCAGATCTCTATAACTAATTCATCTTTGAGATGCATTTTTTCAATCCAGTAGATTAGAAAATGTTAAATTTTTTTTATTATACCAGTGTTAGGAAGAAAAGGGGGAAATTGAGATGCCAAACATGGATTTTGTAAGGCACAGAGAGATTTTTTTTTACCTAAAAGCATAAACATAAAGGATGTTTTAAAAGAAAAAATCAACTAAAGCATGGTGGAACAAGGCATAATTAAGTAACCATCATTAACAGATAAGTATTGGAAGAAAGGTACCAACCTGTACCTTGAGGTGGTTTAGCAGAGTGCTTGAGGGGGTAGGCCCTGGGGTCAAATCCCTGCATGCATATCGCAACTCTAGTTAAACTCTTGTGTCTCAGTTTCCTCCTCTGTAAAATGGGCTAAAAAGTAATTAACAAGAACTAGCCCCATAGGTGGTCTAGTGAGTAAATTAGTTATTTCTACATATAAAGTACTTAGCCCAGTAATAGACCATGGTAAGCTTTCAATATATGTTAGCTATTAGGGATTTCCCTGGCGGTCCAGTGGTTAGGACTTGGTGCTTTTACTGCCGAGGTCATGGGTTCAATCCCTGCTCAGGGAACTAGGATCCCTCAAGCCACACAGCAAGGCCAAAAAAAAAAAAAAAAGTTAGCTATTAATACTTATTTAAATCTTTAATTTTGTTCCAACTTATGGATGTAGTAATTTGGACTAAACTTTATGCATAGCAATTTTCATATAAAGTTCAAATGAGTTCCTAGCTATAGTGTTAATACAAAATGTACACAGCCAACATCCATTTGCCTGTCATATAAAGGTGGTGATGTTTTTCAAATCTGTTCTAAAATCTGATGTGTTCCGCTTTTAGCCATTCATTTATTTACGTCAGCTACTAAGTGAAATTAGGCAGTTTTCATCTAGGAAGTCACAACCCTGTAAACTTGCAGAAAACTAAGCCTAAATTACGCAGTTTCCCGAGGGCTGATATTCATGGAACTCTGATGAACAATGAGGAACATGCTGCCATCAGAATAAGCCAACTGTGGTATTTTCTTTTTTCCCATCTTATGCCTGAATCCAGACCCTCAGAAAACCTGCATGTGGTGGATAGAGACTAATGGGCTGTTCCACTCATTCATTTAAAAGTTGAATCTATCCCCATTTTAGACCTAGCTATTCCTCCAAATCTAGAGGGGAAGAGGTGAAAGGTTCAGTGACCTCATGGTGTAGTGGAGAGATAGACCAGAAATCAATTAACACAACCCAAATGTGATAAGCGTTAGAGACAAGTTATGCAATGGTCTTATGGGAACACATGGAGGGACTCGTAACTCAGCCTGGGGAGGCTTTCTGGAAGGTCTAAATCTTGACCTACCTTTTGATGGATGAATAGAATTTAGCCAACTGGAGATGCAGGGAAGAACATGCAGTAAAGGGGAATAGTATATGCAAAGGCTCAGCAATGTTACAGTTTAGAGACTTTTGTATGGGTCATACAGAAGTCTCTCACCCAAGCCTCACTTCTCCAAGCTACGTGTGTTCTATGTCCCCGGCCAAAGCAGAACTAACCAGAGTTGCTTTCCTGGAAATGGGAGACTGGGGTGTTACCTGAGCTTTTCAATTGATTTGGGGTGATGTAAACTCATGGATAGCTGTGGGCAGAAAGAAGCAGAGAAAGCTGGTGTACCTAGAAAGAGGAGTGAAATAGACCTGCTAAATGAAGTAGAGATGAAGAAGCGTGGCCCTCAAAAAGAGAGAGCCCAAGTAAGGAGCCACCTTCCTGCTCCTAGTACTAGTCCCTCTAAGAATCTCATGACCCTTGGGGTCCATCAGATACCCTTGGGATCTTGTCACTAAATTCCCTTTAGGCTTCTGCCTCTTTAAGGCAGATTTCTGTTACTTACAACCAAAGAAATCTAGACTAAGGCAGCCAGTATGAGGTATTCAAGGAAATTTAAGGAATCCAGTATGGCCAAAGCAAAGGTTATACCAGATGTGGGTATGCCATATTGAGACCTGGGCCAGCAGGCAAGGCCTAACGGCAGAGGGCCTTGAGTGCTGTGCTAAAGTGTGGAAACTTCATCCTACAGACAACAGGAGCTTTAAGCAGATGAATACTGCAATCATATTGCTCCCTGAGTGGTATATGAATAGACCAAAAGGGGTTGAGGATCAAGGCAGGAGTCCAGTTAGGAGGTTATAGAAGAAATGGTGAGTGTCTGGGCAAAGTAATGACAGAGGGGGTGGAGATCAGGGCTTGAGTTTAAGAGATCTTTAAGAGCAAAACAACAGGACTTGGGCTTCCCTGGTGGCACAGTGGTTGAGAGTCCGCCTGCCGATGCAGGGCACACGGGTTCATGCCCCGGTCCAGGAAGATCCCACATGCCGCAGAGCGGCTGGGCCCGTGAGCCATGGCCGCTGAGCCTGCGCGTCCAGAGCCTGTGCTCTGCAATGGGAGAGGCCGCAACAGTGAGAGGCCCGCGTACCACAAAAAAAAAAAAAAACAGGACTCGGCTATGAATTGGATAGGGGTGGAGTAGTGAGAAGGAGGGAGTCAAAAGAATTCTTCAACCTATAACTTGGACCAACGGCTTGAAGGAAGCGGGTTTTGGAGGGAAGACGCTGGCTTGAACTTTGAATTTATGGCGAGGGTACAAGGAGGCATGTCAATGTGCATTGGAATCCAGCTCTGGAAGCCCAGGGAAAATGGGCTACAATCTCCACATTTGGGGAGATAGTTCTCACAGAGACAGCAGATCATTCAAGCCACAGGAGTAGATGATGTCATTCAGGGAAAGCAGACAATAGGGAAAGGGCAGAAAAGGGGGAGGAAGAGGATCTGGAAGAATGTCAGCATTTAAAGCACTGAAAGAGGAAAGGGGTCTTCCAAAAAGACCAAAAAGAAGGCAAAGATGCAGGAGGAAAGCAGGAGCCCAGAGAAAACAGAACTTTAAGAAGGAGGAAGTGTGTGGCAAGTGGGGAAATAACAATGATGCTCTCTGCACTCCTCATTGGACAGAAATCTGACTCCTTTCCTCTTTTTGAGCTCTTTCTTTGTTTATACCTGTCTGTGTACATCCAGTGAGAATGCAGTGATTCAGCACCTCAGGAAAGCTCTCCAGGACCCTCTTCCCACCTGCCCCCTTGAGGCTCCCGGGCCTTGTTGCCAAGCTGGCCTTAACCCTCAGCTGATTCCAGCTCAGCCACCTGGAAGGGAACAGGGCCAGGTTATCCATGTATGTTGCTTGCACTGCCAAAGTCTCCCGGCTTTTCTCATGTTCACTGCCAGCCCCACCTCCCTAACATTCAGGCGAGAGTCCACAGGCCAGGGCTGGTCTTAACTGCAGCGCCCACTCCCACTGCCCCCAGTTCTGAGTGATGGCCTTCTGCAGACCCATGAGTTTTACTCTTGTCCCCTAGGGATGAGCTCGTTCCCTAAAGGGCCCTTGACCATTCATTCCTTTCATTTGTGCCCAGACTTATCCCAACCCCAGAGTCAGCCCAGGTCAGGATCCAGCTGAGACTCTGCTAAGTGTTCCTCAGCTCCCTTCACAGGCTTAAAGCACCCTTTGAGCAGTGAGACTCAGAGCTTAGCTGCAAAGTGGAGCAGAGAAATAGGACCATAGCTGATAGCACTGTGGGGTCAACAAGAGTTATTATAAGACGAGAGCTTGTATGTTAATGGCAATGACCCGGGAGAGGAAGAAAAAAATGGATGTTGGAAGAACATGAAGGAAGACCATTGGTCCCTTTTCCAGCTGTGTTTTCATCTCAGAACAGCCCGATGTCTTTGAAAGCAGTATATCCTATCTCTCCTATTAGCCCCTGACCCTGTGATATCATGCAGAAGCCCTGCCCTTAAAGTTAGATTTGGGATTACTTGCCTGTTCCTCAACTGACACAACTCTCTAAGATTCTCTGCTCTGATAATAATGTCTGCCATTTTTCAAGGCCCTAGTCTATTCCAAGAACCTGGCATCCATTACCTTGAACATTGACAAGCTTCTAATGCTACTGAGCCTTCAAGGAAACAGGGGTCAGAGAAGTTAAGTGCTTGCTCAAGATCATACAACTCAGGATAGACTAAGACCCAACCTGACTCAAAGCCCCCTGGGGCTCTCACTCCACCCCAGTGCTTCTCCATGTATCATGAGCAGTTGAGACCCCAGACTCAGAAAGCAGTTAATCCTTGATTTAAACTCCAGTTTACCACTTATCTGCTGCTGTGTTACCTTGGACAAGGTACTTAATCTCCTTGGGCCTTATTTTCCTCATCTATAAGACAGGATAATAATAATTCCTACCGTAAGGTCTTGGTAAGCTTTCAATGAAATAATTCATGTAAAAAATGCTTTTCACCGAGCCTGGCACATCTTAGGTCTGCAGTTACCAGCAGACACATCTGTTAGTAAGAGGCTAAGCTGACGTGTTGGATTGTAGTGTGCAAGTTTGCTCATGACCCTGAAGGCTCAGAAAGAGAGGCTCTTCTGTGCAAGAGAATGATTTCAAAAACCCATTATCTTTCTAGGCTTAATAACTGAAATAAATGTATTCCCCTCACCAGGGGTATTTGCTGTTTTTCCAAGGGGCCTGCCAAGCACAAAGGAATGAATTGCTGACAGTTGAAGGAGGAAGGTGTTGGAGGGTGAGTTGTGGGGGGAAGGAGGGAGGCCTCTCTAGAAATTTTCATGTCAACCCTGGTCAGCAGCTGCCCAGAAAGCACACACTAAGAAGTGATCTTCTATGAAGCACCTAATTACTAAGGTTCATGTTCTGAGCAAAGAGAAGTTTCATATCAAGTTCACATCTGTAGAGGTATAGATTCTTCAATAGAGCATCTCGTCTTAGAACTAGAAAGGAGCTTACCTAATTCAACCTCATTTCATGGAAGAGGAAACTGAGCTCAGAAAGGTTTTTTGTTCATTTTGTTTTGTTTTGTTTCTTTTTACTCCTAAAAGAGCAAATATTTATTGAGCTCCTATGTGCCAGCAGAAAGTTTAAATGAATATTCTAGGTCACACAACTACTAAGTCTTTCTTTTCTTTCTAGGTCACACAACTACTAAGTCTTTCTTTTCTTTCTTTTATTTAATTAGAAACATTTTTTCCCAAATCTTCAGATTCAGTTTGTGGTTCACTAGAACCCCCAGACAGATCTCTTTGTCCTGATCACCTTGACACTATAGGAAATTTCATGAACTCCTCACATATCCTCCATTCACAAGTTTCCTTGTCCCCTAAGTTTCATTTCTATAGTACCTGTCCTTATTTTAAGGGTCTGGCACAAAGTTGGGTGCATAATAGGCATTTGATACATAATCAGCTAACTGGCCATTTGATTCCTATTTATGAACATATGTTTTCTATCACATATTGGTGAATGGGCACAGGGGACAGTGCCTGCAGAATATCATCAGGATCCCAGCTAAGGGAAGTGTACAAGGATGCTGGCAAAGTGGGGAGCCCTGCACTGTGTGGCCCTTAGGCCTTACTTGTTTAGTCTCCCTTCACCTTCAACACTCTCAAAGTTGGAGCAAAGCCAGCTGTTTTGGGAAAACAGTCTTGTTTACAACATGGGAACCAAGAGAAGTACGGATGTGGCCTCATAGGTTTCTGTTGGGCAATCTGATTTCTTCCCATGTTGGAAGTGACTGTATTTCCCCAGAAGCACCTCCCCACTTACCTTCTATATCTTACTTCTTTCACACTGCTGATTTGAACCTGGCTAAAAGAAGGGCGTGATAATCCTGAGATACTGCAGGGTCATTCACCTCCAACACATACATACACATGCACATGTGCATATGCAGCATATACTTAGAAGCTGTGAGTTAACTAGACATTTGGTCAATGTGTCCTCCAGACTGACATTAAAATTCACTGGGAGAAAGTTTTAACTACACTTATCTTTAAGGAAGGGAAATAATGAATGGAAAGAAACTGATTGATTTTACGTGCTATTTGAATTTTTACTGATATCCTATTATGATAGTGCTCTGAGGAGCATGGGAAGCAACAGTACACACACACACACACACACACACATTGAAATGTTAGATAACATATATTTTAAATTTTTTAAATAAATATCTGAGATCAAAAGCAAGGGGGGGGGCCTCCCTGGTGGCGCAAGTGGTTGAGAGTCCGCCTGCCGATGCAGGGGATACGGGTTCGTGCCCCGGTCTGGGAGGATCCCATATGCCGTGGAGCGGCTGGGCCCGTGAGCCATGGCCGCTGAGCCTGCGCGTCCGGAGCCTGTGCGTCCGGAGCCTGTGCTCCGCAACGGGGGAGGCCACAACAGTGAGAGGCCCGCATACCGCAAAAAAAAAAAAAAAAAAAAAAAGCAAGGAGGGGAGGGACTTCCAAGGTGGTCCAGTAGTTAAAATTTTGCCTTCCAATGCAGGGGGTGTGGGTTCAATCCCTGGTTGGGGAGCTAAGATCCCACATGTCTCGAGGCCAAAAAACCAAAACATAAAACAGAAGCAATATTGGAACAAATTCAATAAAGACTTTAAAAATGATCCACATTAAAAAAAAAAAAAAAAAAAAAAGCAAAGGGGGTTCTCTAAAGGCCAGATATGAAAAGGGAACTTAGAGATGTACAGACTTAATCAAGAAGCAGGAGTTGAAGCCACAGGAACCCAGAGGGTGCTAGAAATGGTTGTGCATCTCAAGGATGAGAATGATAACACCAGTGGGTCTACAGACCCTGGTACAGCTAGGAACTGGAACTGGATTCCCTGCAAAAAGCCAGGAACCAAAGAAGAGTTGACCCACCCTTGCCTGGGGATAGAAAAACATTTGCCAGCTATGAGACATGACCCCAAAGTGAGCAGCCTGCCCTAGACATGGGGGAAAGAGGGCCACCTGAGGGACAATCCAGACTTACAAGTCCTGAGTAGAAAATGGTGAGGATCCAAATATGCCCTTTGGAATGATGTGGAAACCTAGGACCAAGAAATAAAAAAAAAAATTACCGAAAATACTATGAACCATATGACCCAGTAGGGCCCCAGCAAGGAGAGCCATGACACTGCCCCTGTGTAGATTTCTTCATAATCCCAGACACATGCAAGACTCCCATGGGAAAAAAAAGTGCTCTTCGATAGATGAACTCATAATCGAATATTACAAAGAACTAATAACAACTACAATCAACAGTCAGCCAACATAACAAAAAGGAGAATTCACACCTGAGGGACTAAAGATAAAATAAGACAATCTGGATGAGACTTTAAAATAAGTATGTTTTTTAAATCCAGGGGACTTATTATATCAAAAATGGAGGACTGGAGAAATGTTTTTATATCTGCTCCCTCTCAAAAATCCACTACAAATTACACTGAAGGGATTTTTTTAAGGCATACTCTCACACAGTACAAGAACAAAGAGAATGTGAAGGAAAATAGAAGATAAGAGATTTTTTTAATGGAAGTCAGAAGGTAGAAGTCTAGTTGTAACTGAGTTATCAGACCAAAAGAAAAACCCAGAGACAGTAAGGGAGCTAAAGAAATCTTCACAAAAACCATAATATCCTTAGAAAGATAAGAGGAAATATTACATCCATGAGGCAAGAAAGAAGTGCCATAAAAGGAAACATTAGAGAACAAAAAAAGCCTATTGGAAATTTAAAATATGATAGTGGAAATTTTAAGTTCCAATTAAAAAGCTGAGGAATAAAGTTAAGGGTAATTTCATGGAAAGTGAAAAGATTAAGATTAAAAAAACAGGAAAAATTGAAAAAATATTAGGAAATCAACCTTTGGGGTTCAACAGTCAAATAAAAGGAATCCTGGAAAAAAAGAGAATGGGAAACATGAGAGGGAAAATATCAAAGAAATAATACAAGAAAATTTCACAGAACCTGTGTTTCCAGATTAAAAGCATTCACCAGGTGCCCAACAAAATGAATGAGAGAAGAACCCCCAGCAAGGCACATCATCATGCATTCTAATACTGAAAAGATAAGGAGAATATCCTAAAAGTTTCTAAGAGAAAATTCAGTCAAATAAAATAGATTAAGAATAGAATAACATCGTAAGTGTCAACAGCAACCCTACAAGCTAGAAGAGATTAAGAAAAGCCTGCAAAATGAAATTAAGAAAAGCCTGAAGGAAAATGAATTCTATCCTTGAATTCAATACTCCACCAGAATACCAATCACATGTGAGAGTAGAATAAAGGCTTTTCTGAAATTTCAGGATCTCTAAAAAGTTATCCACTATATATCTTTTCTCAGCAAAATCCAGTAGTACAACAAAATAAAGGAGTAAACCAAAATTATGATAGTTCACATTTATATAGCACCTATGGTATAATAGGCATTCTTCTAAATGGGGTGTGTGTGTGTGTGTGTGTGTGTGTGTGTGTGTGTGTGTGTGTGTGTGGTCATTTAATTTAATCCTCATAGGAATTAGCTGAACATCATCATTATCCACATTTTACAAGGTAGTAGATGGAGGTTAAATGATCTGCCCTTAGTCACAAAGCATGTAAGCAGCAGTAGTCTGGCTCCAGGGGCCATGCCCTTAAAGAAAGAGGAAGATTTAACACCCATTCGTGAAAGGAACTTCCTCAACCTGATAAAGGGTCTCCATGAAAAATCTTTAGCTAACATGATGTCTAATAGAGAAAGACTGAATGCTTTACCCTAAGACTAGGAACAGGGCAAACTCTTGCAACTTCTATTCTGCATTGTACTGGGGGACCTAGCCAGTGAAATAAGGCAAGAAAAGTAAATAAAAGGCATAAATAAAAGGAAGAAATGACTGTCTTTATTCTCAGGTGACAAGATGTGTACACACAAAATCCAAAAGAATCTTTAAAAATAAAACTACTAGAACTAATAAGTGAATTTACCAAGGTCCCAGAATACAAGGTCAATATACATAACTCAATTATATTTCTCTGTAGTAAGAAAAAACTGGAAATTTTTTAAAAATTAAATACCATTTATAATAGCATTTAAACTACCATAAAATACTTAGAGATAAATCTAACAAAATATGTACAAGATCTATGTACTGAAAACTACAAAACACTGCCAAGACAAAATAGAAAAGACCTAATAATTGGAGAAAGGTGCCATGTTCATGGATTGGAAGACTCAATGTTATTAAGACGTCAACTTTTTCCATATTGATCCATAGATTCAACATAATGCAGATCAAAATCCCAGCAGGACATTTTATAGAAATTAGCAATCAGATTCTAAAATTTATCTGGAAATGTAGTTAAAGCTTTTTAGAAAAAAAAGAGCAGGCTTAGTAACCTGCCCAGATTGGAACAGGGGTATAAAGGGCTCTAGGCAAGGGGTCTCCAAGAAAGAAAAAAAAAAATGATAGATTATCTGATGTTTATTACCTTGATTATCTGATGACTGTGAATGTATTGAGGGAGACACTTGAGAGTGATGTAATGAAAAGTACATGGGGAAATCCTATCATTAATTCTAAGGAAAACAAAACTTGGACAGAAAAAAGGAAATGTAAACATTGCACCCAACGGTGAAGTGTTTTTTTATATAGTCATTTTAACTAAAACATTGAATGCTGATTTGACCAAAAAAGTGTGTTATCCATGTCCTGGAAGAAAGGAAGAGGCAGTATTTGCGTTTGCTTGGACAGGAGTAAAAGCAAGAGAGAGTGTGAGAGAGTGTTAAATCTTCATAAGCCAAGATTGAAAGTCAATAGATGATATCTAAAACTCAGAAAAAAATCTCAAGAACTAGCAGAATAAGCATGATATTTAGACATAGGTAGACCTCTATTGAATGAAACAGCTATGTGAGTTGAAATTTGTTGCCTTTGGACTTCTCTGGTGGCACAGTGGTTAAGAATCTGTCTGCCAATGCAGGGGACACAGGTTCGATCCCTGGTCCAGGAAGATCCCACATGCTGTAGAGCAACAAAGCCCGTCATGCACCATAACTACTGAGCCTGCGCTCTAGAGCCCGCGAGACACAACTAATGAGCCCGCGCGCCACATCTACTGAAGCCCACAGGCCCATGCTCCTCAACAAGAGAAGCCACTGCAATGAGAAGCCCACGCATCGCAACAGAGAGTAGCCCCCGCTCGCTGCAACTAGAGAAAGCCTGCGAGCAGCAACGAAGACCCAACGCAGCCAAAAATAAATAAATAAATTTATTTTACAGAAAGAAAGTTGTTGCCTTTGCCTGGGGGAAGTGGGGCAGGAGGGCTGCTTCTGGTTTTCATTATAAGCTTTATAAAGTTATTTCACTTTTTTAAACAATGTAAGTGAAATACTTTGATAAAAAAGAAAAACTAATTTTAGAAAGTTTGCATTAACATATTCTGCTTATTTTTATTTTTTTTAATTCTTTAATTCATTTCTACCCTCAGGCTTGGAAGAAGAACCCTGAGTTTAAAAACAGAATACCAGGGGCCTCCCTGGTGGCGCAGTGGTCGAGAGTCCGCCTGCCGATGCAGGGGATACGGGTTCGTGCCCCGGTCTGGGAGGATCCCATATGCCGCGGAGCGGCTGGGCCCGTGAGCCATGGCCGCTGGGCCTGCGCATCCGGAGCCTGTGCTCCGCAGCGGGAGAGGCCACAACAGTGAGAGGCCCACATACCGCAAAAAGAAAAAAAAAAAAAAAAAACAGAATACCAGGATAGATAAAAACAGTCGTGGTGAGGGCTCAGCTGTTAGCCACTTGTGGCTTTCTGGGTCACACCCAGAGATCTTTGGCCTCTCCAACCTCTGCATAGAAATAGCAAAGGCTGTACAGGCATACCTCCTCATTTCACTGTGCTTCACTTTTTTTTTTTTTTTTTCTTGGTACGCGAGCCTCTCACTGTTGTGGCCTCTCCCGTTGCGGAGCACAGGCTCCGGACACACAGGCTCAGTGACCATGGCTCACGGGCCCAGCCGCTCTGTGGCAGGTGGGATCTTCCCGGACGAGGGACCAAACCTGTGTCCCTTGCATTGGCAGGCGGATTCTTAACCACTGCACCACCAGGGAAGCACCCATTGAATAGTCTTGGCACCCTTGTTTAAAGTTATATGACCAGGGACTTCTCTGGTGGCACAGTGGTTAAGAATCTGCCTGCCAATGTAGGGGACACGGGCTCGAGCCCTGGTTCAGGTAGATCCCACATGCTGCAGAGCAACTAAGCCCGAGCACCACAACTACTGAGCCTGCACTCTAGAGTCCATGAGTCACAACTACCGAGCCCATGTGCCACAACTACTGAAGCCCGAGCGCCTAGAGCCCATGCTCCACAATGAGTGAAGCCACTGCAGTGATAAGCCCGCGCACCACAATGAAGAGTAGCCCCCGCTCGCCTCAACTAGAGAAAAGCCCACGTGCAGCAACAAAGACCAAACGCAGCCAAACACATTTTTAAATAAATAAATAAAGTCATTTGACCATTTATGGTTTATTCTGGGCTCTTTATTCTCGGGTCCTTTTTATCCTTTGGCTCCACCAGCCTAAGTGTGTTGGGCACACTTTTTGCCTCATTGTCACAAAGTGACTGGCTCAGCTCTACACATCATAACCTATAACCATATTCAAAGGCAAGAACCAAGGATATGTATGTGTGTGTATGTCTTTTAAATCAGGAATATATTCCAGGAGTCCCCTGGTCCCAGTAGACTTCCTCTTAAGCAATAGTGCACTGAAGCCAGTTTGTGAAAGCAGATTATTACGTTATCTAGATTTTGTGAGCTTGTTGCTAAACACCACCACCCTTGAAATCGGCCACGGTAAGAGCATTTACCTACACCACAGTACATCAAGACTTTCTCCCAGGAAAGTGGTTTACCAGCACACTATTGCCTTTGAGTCTTATTAATCAGAACCAAATGATATGACCACTCTTAGTTTAAGGGAGTCTTAGAAAGTGAGTATCTGTCATTTTCAGCCTCTCTCAAGGGAGGTGGACTTTGTTAGCAGGCAAGGAAAGGGAGAGCTGGGGAAGCAACCAATGGTGTTTGACACTAATGCCTCCCAATGGTGGGAAATTTTTGTAATCACTTCAAAGAATATCTTCAAAGAATGTCTGCCAGAAGACAGAGTGCTGCGGTCTCAGTGGTAGGATGGACTGAGCTCTAGCAGTTGACATGGTAATTACGGTAAGAGGTGGGGGCCAGGGCTTTCGAATCCATAGCTGGGGGCCTAGTAAGGATGTGGCCTCAGCAACTTTCTGTAACCACAATGGGGGGCTGCCTGCCTTGACACAGGGCTGTGAGCAGCCAGAGGACATGCGGCTTGGGGCGGATACTGAAGGGAAGGGAGGAGCGCTGCGCGCGGTCTCAGAGGGTAGTAGAGGTGTTCCCTGAAGAAGAGCCAACAAAGGAAGGCCTGCCGTCCTTGACCAAGAACTCCTTGCTGATCAGGCCATGGGTGGCCATGATCCTGAGGAGTCCGTGGCGAAACTTCTGGCCAATGAAGACGTAGATGAGAGGATTGAGGCAGCTGTGGAGGAAGCCCAGGATCTCGGTGGCATCCAGGGCCCGGCCAATGTCATTGCGGCGCTCACAGGTCTCCGCGATCACCCGGACCCTCATGAGGGTGTCTGCAACCAGGACCAGGTTGTAGGGCAGCCAGCAGAGCAGGAAGACGAGCACGACAGCAAAGATGACCCGCATGGCCCGGTGCTTCTGCCCCATGTGGGCCGCAAAGAGCGTGCGCAGGGTGAGTCCGTAGCAGATCAGCATGACCAGCAGGGGCAGGAGGAAGCCAAAGGTCTGGGGCAGGACCCGCATCACCATCCGCCATTTCGTTGTATTGGCACCCATGTCCTCGTAGCAGACTGGGCTGGAATAGGGTGGTTGATAAGCCTCACGGAAGACAAAGATGGGCAGGGCCAGGATCAAGGACAGGACCCAGATGCCTAAACATATGAACTTGACCCAGTGCCGCTTCTGGGTCAGCGTGCGTGTGGCATGGACAATGGCCAGGTAGCGGTCCATGCTGATGCAGGCCAGCAGTAGAATACCACTGTAGAAGTTGACTTCCTTCAGGAGTGAGACCACCTTGCACAGGAATGTGCCAAAGATCCAGCCCTTTGCCTTGGAGGTGGCCCAGATAGGCAAGGTCAGGGCGAAGAGCAGGTCAGCCATGGCCAGGTTCAGCAGGTAGACATCGGTGACAGAGCGGCCCACCCGGCTGTATAAGATGACCAGCATCACCAGGGAGTTTCCCAGGAGGCTCAGCAGGAAGACCAGGGCATATATGATGACCACGGCATACTTGTTGAGTGTCTCAGTGTCCATCTTACAGGGACCATAATGATGTTCTTCTGTGGGTGGCGTGCCAGTGAAATTTGCAAATTCATCCTTAAACAACTGCCACAGATCAGTGTCATTATATAAATCATTCAGGATGATAGTCATGGTTTGATCTGGTTGAAAGATTAGAAGGAAGGAAAGGTGATTTAGTGGCTCAGATTCAAGTCACTCTCATCAAGGATGTGATAACAGGACTTCCCTGGTGGCGCAGTGGATAAGAATCCGCCAGCCAATGCAGGGGACACGGGCTCGAGCCCTGGTCCAGGTAGATCCCACGTGCTGCAGAGCAACTAAGCCCACGCACCACAACTACTGAGCCTGCGCTCTAGAGCCCGTATGCCACAATTACTGATCCCACATGCCACAACTACTGAAGCCCACACACCTAGAGCCTGAGCTCTTCAAGAAGAGAAGCCACTGCAATGAGAAGCTTGCACACCACAACGAAGAGTAGCCCCCACTAGCCACAACTAGAGAAAGCCCGTGCAGCAATGAAGACCCAGTGCAGCCAATAAATTAAGTAAGTATGTAAGTAAGTAATTAAAAAGGATGTGATAGTGGTTACTGGGATATCTTCTGCTTCTCTGCTAGTTTGGTAGCCGAAGATCCCTTCTTTCATCTCTATCTTGGTCTGCTTTAGAGATCAGCTTCACCGTGTTGTCAACTTTCCATAACTCTGAGGCTTGAATGTGGGATAAGATGGACTACAGGGGAAAACCCCTGCTACTGGTCGGCCCTACAACGCCATCGACTCTACCCTTAATACTGCCTCTGTGCTCTCTTTGGCTTTCTCCATCCTCAGCCATGTCTGTGCATTCAGATGGGAGGTCCAGCTTGGTCCTATACATTCATGGGAGGGCCAGAATCAGGCAAAATGGAAGGAGGCAAACCTTCCTCAGATGTCTTCATCTGCTCAGATATCCCTTTCTATGTTATTTCCGTTCCATGCCGTGCGGCCTGTGAGATCACAGTTCCCTGACCAGGGATCGAACCCAGGCCCCAACAGTGAAAGCGCTGAGTCCTAACCACAGGACTGCCAGGGAATTCCCTTCCTGATTCTTGTTTAACCTTCTTAAAATCTACTGAGGGAAGAAAAGGATAGCAATGGATTGCATTCAAGTGTATTTTAAGGGACTTGCCTGGTGGTCCAGTGGTTAAGACTCCATGCTTCAATCCCTGGTTGGGGAACTAAGATCCCACACGCCGTGCGGCGCAGCCAGAAAAAAGGGTGTATGTTAAGCCTTTTCTCTAAGGGAACAATAAATGTTTGGGTCCTCTGTCTAAAGGAAGTGTAAGCATTTAAGAGAAGTCCCCATCTTGGTCCATGAAATCACCCCCTAAACATCCACAGAATCGTCCAACAGTTTTCAAATATCTTTTAAAATTGTGAAACATTTGCTGAAGCAAAATCTTACCAGAAGCCCAATATGTAAAACAGATAAAAGCTCATCTACTGGGGAGGGAGGGTGTGCCGCTCTCTCCATCCAGACAGCCACCATGGAGGTTCCCACAAAACCCCCAGGGCTCTTCCGAGAACAATCTGAAAACCTATAAAAAGTTACCAAGACTGGAAATAAGGATAACTGGTATCCGGTCCTCACTCTATCCTGATTCTGTCATTAATAAGTTACATGACCTTGAATGGGACCTTTTACCTCTACAGATTTCCATTTTCTCATCCAAATTGAGGGAGGCAGAGAAAATAACCTCTGAGATGCTTCCAAGCCTGAGGTTCTATGACTTCATTTAGATTCACACATTTTAATATCCCTGCCAGGACTGCATTTGCACAGAACACAAAGTCTTAGGGCAAAGCAATAAACATCAGATTGGGGAAAGTCATCCTCTTCCCTGTAAAAAGGAGAGGTATGAAAGGAGGAGACGAGACGGCTGTGGCCTCCTTGTCACCACGTATAAGGACAGGGTTGAACACACGGTCGCAAGGGAGGAGGCAGGGAGTCAACTGAGCAGAAGTCACAGGTCCCAGACGAATGGATGCATTTTCTAAAATACAGTCAAACCAAGTCACCCTGCCCCAAAGAAAGTCCTGGCAAACAGAGGTAGCTTCTTACCTGAGTCACTGGCCATGGGTGTCCAACTGTAAGAGCCTGGAATTCAGAGACCAGAGTGACTTAACACTGAGAGAGAGTTGATTAATAAAATGAAATAGGGAAGGCACGTCACAGCCCAGCTCCTCCCTGAGCCCTGCCCATGTCTACATTTGGAGAACAGGTTAAGTCAAGCATCAGAGACTCCCAGGGTCCACACGTCCAAGCAGGGGAACCAGGCATGAAGATGGAGTGCAGGGTCCATTATCTGAATTCTCCACTCTGTGGATGATTATTTTTACTGTCTTCCTTTTCTTGCATTTACTTCCATTTATTTCCAGGCAAGCTTCCACCTTGCCTGACATGAATAAAGGGCAAAAGACTTGACTTTGCATGGTAGAGCCTTCCGAATGAATTCAAAGTAGGAGGGCCTTGTAGGAGTCCTCCACTAGGGGGGACTAGGGGGCAGCCCAGTGGGAAGGAGGTAGAAGATTGCACTTGACCTGTGTTTGGACAGCAAGCACACAATTATTACTTAAACTCTAGACTTCTTTGGGAAGCTTGGGTGGAGAAAGCTTGTTGGTCCATGAAATCATGCCCTAAACTGTTTGCAACAGTTTTCAAATATCTTTTAAAATTGTGAAACATTTGCTGAAGCAAAATCTTTGTTGGTGGAGCTTTGGAGGGAGAACTAAACCCCCTCCACCACCAGCCACTCCGTGGTACAACCACTGCCAGCTCACGATTGTTGATTAGAATGGCCCTGAGGCTGGGGGCCACTCCTGGAATCTGGCTGGACCACAGGGAGACCATTGGAGCTGGGGCAGTCGGTGAATGGAGGAGTGGGGGTCATGTCATTCTCCCCACTCTCAGTAATGATGGATGGCATCTCTGGGAACCTGCCTCAGCTGCTCGCAGCAGCTAATGTCGTCCCTTAGCTTTACCTCTGGTACTTTAGTCACTTCTCCATTATAACATGAACCCTATCGTTCTGTCATGATGTGTTTACAAGTCAGCCTGTCCCGCTAGACCGTGGGCTGCCAGAAACCCTCTCCAATTTTCTGCCAGGAAACAGAGTAAGTGCTCACTCAATGGTTGTAGAATAAATGACGTTCGTCGTATCTCCTTTGATTCGTGCATCGTGGATCCCCACCATGATTCAGGGTGTCTATCACTTGAAGCCACACAGTCTATATAAGGTGTGCCTGAAAGTTGCACTTCCATACAGCCGAGCTGGTCTGCCTGTCCTTTCCAAACCATCCTCTACTGTTTAGAGTTGGTGCTAACCTATGCAAGCGTAAATGCTGCCCCTACCATAAATGCCGAATTTATCGTGGCACTGGTACCTACAGTTCTGCCAGGGGCAAGCATATTCCTTAAACTAAGTCATGCTCTCCTCCTGGGTTCTCTTCTTCTTTATAAGTAATAGCAGGAAGTGTAAGGAGACAATTGCCCTGGGGTTACCCATGCTTTGCTTTTACAGGTGTTGACCAATCGTGATCTGATGCCTAGACTAGAAAGAACTTGAAGATGGGGTAGTCCCTCGAGGGAGCAGACATTACTCCTATTAATCATCCAGGGAAAAGGTAGCTCCTGGAGCAGAAGATAGGGAACACAAAAGAAAACAGACTGTCCCAGTTGTGTACTGCAAAAGCCTATACACACTCAAGTGCAAGCTGAGAGAGTATTTGCCACGAGGGGGCAGCAGTGACTGGACAGGGAAGTCTTTGCAAGGAAGAGACCCATTGAGAGAGACCAGGGAGAGAGCAGCCTGATCTAACACCTGGTTTAAGCTCCTCTTCGTGTATAATTCCCTTCTGCTTTCCCAGGCCCTCAGTCAAGTTGGTTCAGTGTTCCAGTCTATTTCAACTAATCCCTGGGGTCCTAGGGAAGGGTCTGGTACTCCCTGAAACCCGAGGAGTAAAAGGGAAGCAGCCCCTCTGGATGAGCATGGGGGTGGCAATGGCGGTAACTTAGGTGTCCGGTGGGAAGACGATCTGGAGGACAAGAGTTGGAAAGAATCTTTCCCTTCAGGGTGGGAAGAGCATTTCACTGAAGGAGGGGGAAAGGCACATACAGATGTGCTCGGGATAAAACTTTACCCACCTGAAAATGTTCCAGCCACTTCGCCCACCCGACGTATCTTCCATACGTCACTTTCCACTTATAACGGCTCCCTCTTAAATGGATCTATAATGTTCCTAATGGGAGAGCATTTTTCCATTCTGTGCAGAACATCCAGTGCCACAAAGATTGTTGTGACATGTGCAGCCCAAATGCCAGTCCTCCGGCAAAATGCAGAGGCCTGCTCTTGCCATTCTCTTTTAGAAATGGCAGCTTCTATGCAAGACCATGTGAACAGCACAATATAGCTGTAAGGATATCTATCTCGTCCCTTTGTCAGCTTTGATGCCAGCATCAGCATCTCTTCTCATCCCTGCAGAAGAATCCACTTGGACCTGGGGACCAAAGTAGAGGCAAGGGAGGTGGAGGAGAAGGTTCACCCCTCTCCCCGGTGATGGTCCCCATTGCCATAGTGACAGGTTCAAGGGCAAGCATGTGACCTAAGATGATCCCACTCAGAGCCAAGTTCAGGGTGGTTGCTTAATGACTGTGGAAAAGCAAATATGTAGTCTTGTTGCTGCTGCAAATCATTCTGCTACCATAAATGGCAAACCAATCCAGACATAAAAACTAACACTTGGAGGAGGACAGAACAGAGAGAATCACAGAAGAACAGAGCCAGGGCCCTGAACATACCGTGCCCAGAGGTCTTCTTCTCTGTGTACTTTTCAGTTACATGAACCAGTAAATTGTCTTTGTTGTTAAGCCCAGTTCAAATGGAGTTGTCTGGTACACGCAACCAAAACTGTGACCAGCTGAGAGAGTTCTGGAACCCAACAGTGATCTAGGATGAGAGGAGAGGGGAGGGAATGTCAGTGTGACACTGGGTCAGGCAGACAGTCAGGTAATGGCAGGACTTGACAGGGGTGTGTCCTGGGGGTGCAGACCTCCCAGCCCTGGTTGCCAGCCTCTGGTGGAAGCCAGAGAGGAACCTTGGAGAGTGAGCAGGTGAGACCCCAGCTGAGGACACTCTCCTGAATGAACTCAGAAATCCTCACGAGGGACCCAGAAACCCCTGCTTTGGAGGCAGACAGACCATGATTCAAACGTCAGCTTTCCTTTAACAGTTTTTGACCTTGGACACATTTCTTAACATGTATCAAAATATCCTTATCCGTAAAAATGGGGATACTTGGGACTTCCCTGGTGGCACAGTGAATAAGACTCCACGCTCCCAATGGAGGGGGCCCGAGTTCGATCCCTGGTCAGGAAGCTAGATCCCACATGCCGCAACTAAGAGTTCACATGCCACAAGTATGGAGCCCCCCTGCCGCAACTAAGACCCGGTGCAACCAACCAGATAAATAAAATTTTTTTTCTAATGGGGATACTTGCCTCATGGAACTATGTGATGATGAAATGGGGTAAGATCACACGCTCTAGAACCAAATCACCTCGATGCAAATCCCAGCTCTGTCCCTGGCCAGCTGTGTGCATTGGGAAGCTAGATACCCACTCTGTGCCTCAGTTTTCTCCTCTGTAAAATGAGACTAAAAGCAGGAGCCAGCTCATAGGGTTGGTATGAGGATCGTTGAGTAAATTAAAGTGCTTAGTATAGTATCTGGCAGATAATAAATGTTCCATGACTTTTAACTATCTATATACAGTCCTGTTGGGTGAATACGTATCAGACTCACTAAACAGCACAAACCCTCTGACCCTGCAATCCCACTTACATGAGGGAAGCAAAGAAGGAAAGAAGTAGGAACAGGGAGGAAGAGAGAGGATAAAGTTTATCTCGGAGTTGTTTATAATAATAAAATTTGGAAATATTTCAATGCCCTTCAAAAAACTTTTTTTTACTAATTATAGTATATCTGTAAAATGGAACACTATGTGTCTATTAAACACAATAATGTATAGCTACTATTAATGCTGTGGAAAGGTATCTATAATAGAAGCAGAATGTACAGGATGATAACATTTTGTAATGAATGTATGGATGTATATGCACAGGCAGAAAATAAGAGTCGAAATGTCAACAGTGGTTGTCTTTGGGTGTTGGGATTACGGATATCTGCTTTCTTGCTTATATCCTTTGATGTGGCCCAATTTCTAAAATGAGCATTAATTTTGCAATCAGAAAAGAAAAACTGTATTCAGCCATTTTCATTCAAAAGTAAATAAATAGCACTCTGAGGGTCATCTTCCTTCTCCTCCCTCAGATTTGCCTGTCCAGCTAGGTTGGTGACCAGATGTCCAGGACTCAGCCTCCTCCTAACTCCTCAACCCTCAGTCTGTTACAGTCTCCTTCACCTCGGGGCCGAGTACCGCCCACCCCGTTCTCTACTATTGTACTTTTCAGACTGGAATACACTCACTTCTAGGACTCTCTCTCCCACCCAGCTGGGAATAGGCAAGACTCTGACACAGAGCAGTGATTAATAAAGCATCTCTCCTTTCCTCCTTGCCCCTCTGTAAAGGATTCTATTTTGCATCCGTAGTGCCCAGCAAAGTGTGTGACACATACTAGTAGATGCCAAACAGGGAGTGGGCATGTGATTGTGCAGTAGTACAGGGCCCCATTCTCGGAAGAGCCCTGCGCTTGGGGTGTAATGCTCTGTGGCCAGATAAAATTATGATTTTATCTTAGAACTTGTGTTTTGTAATTGAGGTCTGATGGGGCAATGGAACACGCACAGGGGCCTAGAGCTCTGCTCTAGTGCAGTCCCACCTCTTGTTGCCTCCCTGGGACAAGGGGCTCAGCCTCCCACTCCCCCCACCCCCAAGTACCCCGAGCCTCAGGGAGTGCAACATTAGATAGAAAATAAAAAACACTCTGTCCTCCTTTTCTTTGGAGGGGGGGCATACCATGCAGCTTGTGGGATCTTAGTTCCCCGACCAGGGATCAAACCCAGACCCCCTGCAGTGGAAGCGTGGAGTCCTAACCACTGGACCACCAGGGAATTCCCCAGTCTGTCCCCTTGAGAGAAAGACCATGGAAGAAAGAAAGGAACAAGCTTTTTCCTGTTTTTTGAACAAGGGACCCTGCATTATCATTTTACATTGGGTCCAGCAAATTGTACAACCAGCCCAGGCACCAAATATATATTTCCTAGGTGGGTGAAATATTGAAGGAGTGGAGAAGAGATAAATGGCAGACAGGACTTTTTACCTGAGTTCAGGTGATGGCAACTCCATCCTTCCAACAGCTCAGGCCAGAATTCGTGGACTCATCGACACGTCTTTATCTCTTACACCCAACATTCAATCTACCAGATAATTCTGCTAACTCTATCCAAAGAAATTGCAACTCCTATTTTCCCATCTCCTCTACTGCCATTGCCCTGGCCCCTGCCACCATCCCTTCTCACCTAAATCGCTGAGGTGACCTCCCAGTCTCCCCCGCGTCTGCCCCTTCTCTCCTACAGCCTGCTCTCATCACACCAGCCAGAGTCATCTGTTTATGTTTTAAGTCAGATCGTGTCATGCCTTCTTACTACCCTCCAATGCCTCCAAAGGATGAATTTTACTGCTTTCATTTTTTTAAGTGCATTTTAAGTAACTGCACAGTGGAGAAACCAGACAAACACTACCTTCCTTCACCAAGTGAGGAAGGCTGATGCTACCAGGGAGGCTGTGTGGGTCTCACGTACCCTTGAGACGATGTAAAGAGAAGGGCACCTCACCTCTGTGATAGTCTCTCCAAAAACCCATCACCCCGTCTAATCATGAGGAAAACATCAGACATGCCCAGATTGGGGCATATTCTACACAATACCTGGCCAGCACTCCTCAACTCTGTCATGAAAAGCAAGGAAAGACTAAGCAAAACTGTCACAGACCAAGGAGATTGGGAAGCCATGCCAACTGAATGCCATGGGGAACCCTGGATTGGATCTTGATACAGAAAGAGGAGATAATGGAAAATCTAGAAAAATCCAGATAAAATCTGGAGCTTAGTTAATACTTGCTATTAACGTTGTTACCTATTTTGTTTTATTGACTTTTATTTATTTTTTTAAATTTTTTTTTTTTTGGCTGCATTGTGTCTTCATTGCTGCCACGGGCTTTTCTCTAGTTGTGGCGAGCGGGGGCTACTCTTTGTTGCAGTGTGCGGGCTTATTGTGGTGGCTTCTCTTGTTGTGGACCACAGGCTCTAGGCGTGTGGGCTTCAGGAGTTATGGCATGCAGGCTTCAGTAGTTGTGGCACGTGGGCTCAGTAGTTGTGGTGCACGGGCTTAGTTGCTCCGTGGCGTGTGGGATCTTCCCGGACCAGGGCTTGAACCCATGTCCCTGCATTGGCAGGCAGATTCTTAACCACTGCACCACCAGGGAAGTCCCAGAGCTTTATTTTTTAAATCAGGAATAGGTACTGAATTTTGTCAAAGGCCTATCAAGATAGTCATATGTTTTTTTTTCTTCTTAGATATATTAGCATGTGAATTATATTAATGGTTTTCTAACATTGAGTAATGCTTGCATTGGGGGTGATATAGCCCACTTAATCGTGAAAAAAAAGTGAATTTGATAAAAGTGAAAGTCCTTAAATAGCCTTTAAGGCTTTCTCCGTCACTCCTCCACCCCCTGCACTCTGGGCCACAAACCGGGTGGCTTAAACAACAGAAAAGTATTTCCTCACAGTTCTGGAAGCTGGAAGCCCAAGATCAGGGTGTCAGTAGGGTTGGTTCCTTCCAAGGGCTGCGAGGGAGAATCTGTTCCAGGCCTCTCCCCTAGCTTCTGGTGGTTTGCTAACAATCTCTGGAATTCCTTGATTGTGGAAACATCGCTACAGTCTCTGCTTTCATCTTCACATGGTGTTCTCCTTGTGTGCATGTGTTTGTGTCCAAATTTCCCCTTTTTATAGGACAACAATTATGTTGGATTAGGGCCCCCTCTGATGACCTCATCTTAATTAATTAATCTGCAAGGACCCTATTTCCAAATAAGGTCCCCTTTTTTTTTTTTTTTTCGGTATGCGGGCCTCTCACTGTTGTGGCCTCTCCCGCTGCGGAGCACAGGCTCCGGACCTTTTTTTTATTTATTTAAAATTTATTTATTTTATTTTTTTATTTTTGGCTATGCTGGGTCTTCGTTGCTGCACTCTCTAGCGCAGCTCCCTCTAGTTGCGGTGAGCCGGGCTACCCTTCGTTGTGGTGTGTGGGCTTCTCACTGCAGTGGCTTCTCTTGTTGCTGAGCATGGGCTCTAGGCGCACAGGCTTCAGTAGTTGTGGCGCACGGGCTTAGTTGCTCCACGGCATGTGGGATCTTCCCGGACCAGGGCTCGAACCTGTGTCCCTTGCATTGACAGGCGGATTCTTAATAAGGTCCCATTTTGATGTAGTGGAGGTTAGGGCTTCAACATATGAATCTGGGGGGAAGGGACACAATTCAGTCCATAATACTCTCTAATTGTATCCTCTTTTTTTTTTTTTTTTGCGGTACATGGGCCTCTCACTGTTGTGGCCTCTCCCGTTGCGGAGCACAGGCTCCGGACACACAGGCTCAGTGACCATGGCTCACGGGCCCAGCCGCTCTGTGGCAGGTGGGATCTTCCCGGACGAGGGACCAAACCTGTGTCCCTTGCATTGGCAGGCGGATTCTTAACCACTGCACCACCAGGGAAGCACCCATTGAATAGTCTTGGCACCCTTGTTTAAAGTTATATGACCAGGGCCTTCTCTGGTGGCACAGTGGTTAAGAATCTGCCTGCCAATGTAGGGGACATGGGCTCGAGCCCTGGTTCAGGTAGATCCCACATGCTGCAGAGCAACTAAGCCCGAGCACCACAACTACTGAGCCTGCACTCTAGAGTCCATGAGTCACAACTACCGAGCCCATGTGCCACAACTACTGAAGCCCGAGCGCCTAGAGCCCATGCTCCACAATGAGTGAAGCCACTGCAGTGATAAGCCCGCGCACCACAATGAAGAGTAGCCCCCGCTCGCCTCAACTAGAGAAAAGCCCACGTGCAGCAACAAAGACCAAACGCAGCCAAACACATTTTTAAATAAATAAATAAAGTCATTTGACCATTTATGGTTTATTCTGGGCTCTTTATTCTCGGGTCCTTTTTATCCTTTGGCTCCACCAGCCTAAGTGTGTTGGGCACACTTTTTGCCTCATTGTCACAAAGTGACTGGCTCAGCTCTACACATCATAACCTATAACCATATTCAAAGGCAAGAACCAAGGATATGTATGTGTGTGTATGTCTTTTAAATCAGGAATATATTCCAGGAGTCCCCTGGTCCCAGTAGACTTCCTCTTAAGCAATAGTGCACTGAAGCCAGTTTGTGAAAGCAGATTATTACGTTATCTAGATTTTGTGAGCTTGTTGCTAAACACCACCACCCTTGAAATCGGCCACGGTAAGAGCATTTACCTACACCACAGTACATTAAGACTTTCTCCCAGGAAAGTGGTTTACCAGCACACTATTGCCTTTGAGTCTTATTAATCAGAACCAAATGATATGACCACTCTTAGTTTAAGGGAGTCTTAGAAAGTGAGTATCTGTCATTTTCAGCCTCTCTCAAGGGAGGTGGACTTTGTTAGCAGGCAAGGAAAGGGAGAGCTGGGGAAGCAACCAATGGTGTTTGACACTAATGCCTCCCAATGGTGGGAAATTTTTGTAATCACTTCAAAGAATATCTTCAAAGAATGTCTGCCAGAAGACAGAGTGCTGCGGTCTCAGTGGTAGGATGGACTGAGCTCTAGCAGTTGACATGGTAATTACGGTAAGAGGTGGGGGCCAGGGCTTTCGAATCCATAGCTGGGGGCCTAGTAAGGATGTGGCCTCAGCAACTTTCTGTAACCACAATGGGGGGCTGCCTGCCTTGACACAGGGCTGTGAGCAGCCAGAGGACATGCGGCTTGGGGCGGATACTGAAGGGAAGGGAGGAGCGCTGCGTGCGGTCTCAGAGGGTAGTAGAGGTGTTCCCTGAAGAAGAGCCAACAAAGGAAGGCCTGCCGTCCTTGACCAAGAACTCCTTGCTGATCAGGCCATGGGTGGCCATGATCCTGAGGAGTCCGTGGCGAAACTTCTGGCCAATGAAGACGCAGATGAGAGGATTGAGGCAGCTGTGGAGGAAGCCCAGGATCTCGGTGGCATCCAGGGCCCGGCCAATGTCATTGCGGCGCTCACAGGTCTCCGCGATCACCCGGACCCTCATGAGGGTGTCTGCAACCAGGACCAGGTTGTAGGGCAGCCAGCAGAGCAGGAAGACGAGCACGACAGCAAAGATGACCCGCATGGCCCGGTGCTTCTGCCCCATGTGGGCCGCAAAGAGCGTGCGCAGGGTGAGTCCGTAGCAGATCAGCATGACCAGCAGGGGCAGGAGGAAGCCAAAGGTCTGGGGCAGGACCCGCATCACCATCCGCCATTTCGTTGTATTGGCACCCATGTCCTCGTAGCAGACTGGGCTGGAATAGGGCGGGTGGATGGCCCTTCGGAAGACGAAGATGGGCAGGGCCAGGATCAAGGACAGGACCCAGATGCCTAAACATATGAACTTGACCCAGTGCCGCTTCTGGGTCAGCGTGCGTGTGGCATGGACAATGGCCAGGTAGCGGTCCATGCTGATGCAGGCCAGCAGTAGAATACCACTGTAGAAGTTGACTTCCTTCAGGAGTGAGACCACCTTGCACAGGAATGTGCCAAAGATCCAGCCCTTTGCCTTGGAGGTGGCCCAGATAGGCAAGGTCAGGGCGAAGAGCAGGTCAGCCATGGCCAGGTTCAGCAGGTAGACATCGGTGACAGAGCGGCCCACCCGGCTGTATAAGATGACCAGCATCACCAGGGAGTTTCCCAGGAGGCTCAGCAGGAAGACCAGGGCATATATGATGACCACGGCATACTTGTTGAGTGTCTCAGTGTCCATCTTACAGGGACCATAATGATGTTCTTCTGTGGGTGGCGTGCCAGTGAAATTTGCAAATTCATCCTTAAACAACTGCCACGGATCAGTGTCATTATATAAATCATTCAGGATGATAGTCATGGTTTGATCTGGTTGAAAGATTAGAAGGAAGGAAAGGTGATTTAGTGACTCAGATTCAAGTCACTCTCATCAAGGATGTGACAACAGGACTTCCCTGGTGGCGCAGTGGATAAGAATCCGCCAGCCAATGCAGGGGACACGGGCTCGAGCCCTGGTCCAGGTAGATCCCACGTGCTGCAGAGCAACTAAGCCCACGCACCACAACTACTGAGCCTGCGCTCTAGAGCCCGTATGCCACAATTACTGATCCCACATGCCACAACTACTGAAGCCTACACACCTAGAGCCTGAGCTCTTCAAGAAGAGAAGCCACTGCAATGAGAAGCTTGCACACCACAACGAAGAGTAGCCCCCACTAGCCACAACTAGAGAAAGCCCGTGCAGCAATGAAGACCCAGTGCAGCCAATAAATTAAGTAAGTATGTAAGTAAGTAATTAAAAAGGATGTGATAGTGGTTACTGGGATATCTTCTGCTTCTCTGCTAGTTTGGTAGCCGAAGATCCCTTCTTTCATCTCTATCTCGGTCTGCTTTAGAGATCAGCTTCACCGTGTTGTCAACTTTCCATAACTCTGAGGCTTGAATGTGGGATAAGATGGACTACAGGGGAAAACCCCTGCTATTGGTCGGCCCTACAACGCCATCGACTCTACCCTTAATACTGCCTCTGTGCTCTCTTTGGCTTTCTCCATCCTCAGCCATGTCTGTGCATTCAGATGGGAGGTCCAGCTTGGTCCTATACATTCATGGGAGGGCCAGAATCAGGCAAAATGGAAGGAGGCAAACCTTCCTCAGATGTCTTCATCTGCTCAGATATCCCTTTCTATGTTATTTCCGTTCCATGCCGTGCGGCCTGTGAGATCACAGTTCCCTGACCAGGGATCGAACCCAGGCCCCAACAGTGAAAGCGCTGAGTCCTAACCACAGGACTGCCAGGGAATTCCCCTCCTGATTCTTGTTTAACCTTCTTAAAATCTACTGAGGGAAGAAAAGGATAGCAATGGATTGCATTCAAGTGTATTTTAAGGGACTTGCCTGGTGGTCCAGTGGTTAAGACTCCATGCTTCAATCCCTGGTTGGGGAACTAAGATCCCACACGCCGTGCGGCGCAGCCAGAAAAAAGGGTGTATGTTAAGCCTTTTCTCTAAGGGAACAATAAATGTTTGGGTCCTCTGTCTAAAGGAAGTGTAAGCATTTAAGAGAAGTCCCCATCTTGGTCCATGAAATCACCCCCTAAACATCCACAGAATCGTCCAACAGTTTTCAAATATCTTTTAAAATTGTGAAACATTTGCTGAAGCAAAATCTTACCAGAAGCCCAATATGTAAAACAGATAAAAGCTCATCTACTGGGGAGGGAGGGTGTGCCGCTCTCTCCATCCAGACAGCCACCATGGAGGTTCCCACAAAACCCCCAGGGCTCTTCCGAGAACAATCTGAAAACCTATAAAAAGTTACCAAGACTGGAAATAAGGATAACTGGTATCCGGTCCTCACTCTATCCTGATTCTGTCATTAATAAGTTACATGACCTTGAATGGGACCTTTTACCTCTACAGATTTCCATTTTCTCATCCAAATTGAGGGAGGCAGAGAAAATAACCTCTGAGATGCTTCCAAGCCTGAGGTTCTATGACTTCATTTAGATTCACACATTTTAATATCCCTGCCAGGACTGCATTTGCACAGAACACAAAGTCTTAGGGCAAAGCAATAAACATCAGATTGGGGAAAGTCATCCTCTTCCCTGTAAAAAGGAGAGGTATGAAAGGAGGAGACGAGACGGCTGTGGCCTCCTTGTCACCACGTATAAGGACAGGGTTGAACACACGGTCGCAAGGGAGGAGGCAGGGAGTCAACTGAGCAGAAGTCACAGGTCCCAGACAAATGGATGCATTTTCTAAAATACAGTCAAACCAAGTCACCCTGCCCCAAAGAAAGTCCTGGCAAACAGAGGTAGCTTCTTACCTGAGTCACTGGCCATGGGTGTCCAACTGTAAGAGCCTGGAATTCAGAGACCAGAGTGACTTAACACTGAGAGAGAGTTGATTAATAAAATGAAATAGGGAAGGCACGTCACAGCCCAGCTCCTCCCTGAGCCCTGCCCATGTCTACATTTGGAGAACAGGTTAAGTCAAGCATCAGAGACTCCCAGGGTCCACACGTCCAAGCAGGGGAACCAGGCATGAAGATGGAGTTCAGGGTCCATTATCTGAATTCTCCACTCTGTGGATGATTATTTTTACTGTCTTCCTTTTCTTGCATTTACTTCCATTTATTTCCAGGCAAGCTTCCACCTTGCCTGACATGAATAAAGGGCAAAAGACTTGACTTTGCATGGTAGAGCCTTCCGAATGAATTCAAAGTAGGAGGGCCTTGTAGGAGTCCTCCACTAGGGGGGACTAGGGGGCAGCCCAGTGGGAAGGAGGTAGAAGATTGCACTTGACCTGTGTTTGGACAGCAAGCACACAATTATTACTTAAACTCTAGACTTCTTTGGGAAGCTTGGGTGGAGAAAGCTTGTTGGTCCATGAAATCATGCCCTAAACTGTTTGCAACAGTTTTCAAATATCTTTTAAAATTGTGAAACATTTGCTGAAGCAAAATCTTTGTTGGTGGAGCTTTGGAGGGAGAACTAAACCCCCTCCACCACCAGCCACTCCGTGGTACAACCACTGCCAGCTCACGATTGTTGATTAGAATGGCCCTGAGGCTGGGGGCCACTCCTGGAATCTGGCTGGACCACAGGGAGACCATTGGAGCTGGGGCAGTCGGTGAATGGAGGAGTGGGGGTCATGTCATTCTCCCCACTCTCAGTAATGATGGATGGCATCTCTGGGAACCTGCCTCAGCTGCTCGCAGCAGCTAATGTCGTCCCTTAGCTTTACCTCTGGTACTTTAGTCACTTCTCCATTATAACATGAACCCTATCGTTCTGTCATGATGTGTTTACAAGTCAGCCTGTCCCGCTAGACCGTGGGCTGCCAGAAACCCTCTCCAATTTTCTGCCAGGAAACAGAGTAAGTGCTCACTCAATGGTTGTAGAATAAATGACGTTCGTCGTATCTCCTTTGATTCGTGCATCGTGGATCCCCACCATGATTCAGGGTGTCTATCACTTGAAGCCACACAGTCTATATAAGGTGTGCCTGAAAGTTGCACTTCCATACAGCCGAGCTGGTCTGCCTGTCCTTTCCAAACCATCCTCTACTGTTTAGAGTTGGTGCTAACCTATGCAAGCGTAAATGCTGCCCCTACCATAAATGCCGAATTTATCGTGGCACTGGTACCTACAGTTCTGCCAGGGGCAAGCATATTCCTTAAACTAAGTCATGCTCTCCTCCTGGGTTCTCTTCTTCTTTATAAGTAATAGCAGGAAGTGTAAGGAGACAATTGCCCTGGGGTTACCCATGCTTTGCTTTTACAGGTGTTGACCAATCGTGATCTGATGCCTAGACTAGAAAGAACTTGAAGATGGGGTAGTCCCTCGAGGGAGCAGACATTACTCCTATTAATCATCCAGGGAAAAGGTAGCTCCTGGAGCAGAAGATAGGGAACACAAAAGAAAACAGACTGTCCCAGTTGTGTACTGCAAAAGCCTATACACACTCAAGTGCAAGCTGAGAGAGTATTTGCCACGAGGGGGCAGCAGTGACTGGACAGGGAAGTCTTTGCAAGGAAGAGACCCATTGAGAGAGACCAGGGAGAGAGCAGCCTGATCTAACACCTGGTTTAAGCTCCTCTTCGTGTATAATTCCCTTCTGCTTTCCCAGGCCCTCAGTCAAGTTGGTTCAGTGTTCCAGTCTATTTCAACTAATCCCTGGGGTCCTAGGGAAGGGTCTGGTGCTCCCTCAAACCCGAGGAGTAAAAGGGAAGCAGCCCCTCTGGATGAGCATGGGGGTGGCAATGGCGGTAACTTAGGTGTCCGGTGGGAAGACGATCTGGAGGACAAGAGTTGGAAAGAATCTTTCCCTTCAGGGTGGGAAGAGCATTTCACTGAAGGAGGGGGAAAGGCACATACAGATGTGCTCGGGATAAAACTTTACCCACCTGAAAATGTTCCAGCCACTTCGCCCACCCGACGTATCTTCCATACGTCACTTTCCACTTATAACGGCTCCCTCTTAAATGGATCTATAATGTTCCTAATGGGAGAGCATTTTTCCATTCTGTGCAGAACATCCAGTGCCACAAAGATTGTTGTGACATGTGCAGCCCAAATGCCAGTCCTCCGGCAAAATGCAGAGGCCTGCTCTTGCCATTCTCTTTTAGAAATGGCAGCTTCTATGCAAGACCATGTGAACAGCACAATATAGCTGTAAGGATATCTATCTCGTCCCTTTGTCAGCTTTGATGCCAGCATCAGCATCTCTTCTCATCCCTGCAGAAGAATCCACTTGGACCTGGGGACCAAAGTAGAGGCAAGGGAGGTGGAGGAGAAGGTTCACCCCTCTCCCCGGTGATGGTCCCCATTGCCATAGTGGCAGGTTCAAGGGCAAGCATGTGACCTAAGATGATCCCACTCAGAGCCAAGTTCAGGGTGGTTGCTTAATGACTGTGGAAAAGCAAATATGTAGTCTTGTTGCTGCTGCAAATCATTCTGCTACCATAGATGGCAAACCAATCCAGACATAAAAACTAACACTTGGAGGAGGACAGAACAGAGAGAATCACAGAAGAACAGAGCCAGGGCCCTGAACATACCGTGCCCAGAGGTCTTCTTCTCTGTGTACTTTTCAGTTACATGAACCAGTAAATTGTCTTTGTTGTTAAGCCCAGTTCAAATGGAGTTGTCTGGTACACGCAACCAAAACTGTGACCAGCTGAGAGAGTTCTGGAACCCAACAGTGATCTAGGATGAGAGGAGAGGGGAGGGAATGTCAGTGTGACACTGGGTCAGGCAGACAGTCAGGTAATGGCAGGACTTGACAGGGGTGTGTCCTGGGGGTGCAGACCTCCCAGCCCTGGTTGCCAGCCTCTGGTGGAAGCCAGAGAGGAACCTTGGAGAGTGAGCAGGTGAGACCCCAGCTGAGGACACTCTCCTGAATGAACTCAGAAATCCTCACGAGGGACCCAGAAACCCCTGCTTTGGAGGCAGACAGACCATGATTCAAACGTCAGCTTTCCTTTAACAGTTTTTGACCTTGGACACATTTCTTAACATGTATCAAAATATCCTTATCCGTAAAAATGGGGATACTTGGGACTTCCCTGGTGGCACAGTGAATAAGACTCCACGCTCCCAATGGAGGGGGCCCGAGTTCGATCCCTGGTCAGGAAGCTAGATCCCACATGCCGCAACTAAGAGTTCACATGCCACAAGTATGGAGCCCCCCTGCCGCAACTAAGACCCGGTGCAACCAACCAGATAAATAAAATTTTTTTTCTAATGGGGATACTTGCCTCATGGAACTATGTGATGATGAAATGGGGTAAGATCACACGCTCTAGAACCAAATCACCTCGATGCAAATCCCAGCTCTGTCCCTGGCCAGCTGTGTGCATTGGGAAGCTAGATACCCACTCTGTGCCTCAGTTTTCTCCTCTGTAAAATGAGACTAAAAGCAGGAGCCAGCTCATAGGGTTGGTATGAGGATCGTTGAGTAAATTAAAGTGCTTAGTATAGTATCTGGCAGATAATAAATGTTCCATGACTTTTAACTATCTATATACAGTCCTGTTGGGTGAATACGTATCAGACTCACTAAACAGCACAAACCCTCTGACCCTGCAATCCCACTTACATGAGGGAAGCAAAGAAGGAAAGAAGTAGGAACAGGGAGGAAGAGAGAGGATAAAGTTTATCTCGGAGTTGTTTATAATAATAAAATTTGGAAATATTTCAATGCCCTTCAAAAAACTTTTTTTTACTAATTATAGTATATCTGTAAAATGGAACACTATGTGTCTATTAAACACAATAATGTATAGCTACTATTAATGCTGTGGAAAGGTATCTATAATAGAAGCAGAATGTACAGGATGATAACATTTTGTAATGAATGTATGGATGTATATGCACAGGCAGAAAATAAGAGTCGAAATGTCAACAGTGGTTGTCTTTGGGTGTTGGGATTACGGATATCTGCTTTCTTGCTTATATCCTTTGATGTGGCCCAATTTCTAAAATGAGCATTAATTTTGCAATCAGAAAAGAAAAACTGTATTCAGCCATTTTCATTCAAAAGTAAATAAATAGCACTCTGAGGGTCATCTTCCTTCTCCTCCCTCAGATTTGCCTGTCCAGCTAGGTTGGTGACCAGATGTCCAGGACTCAGCCTCCTCCTAACTCCTCAACCCTCAGTCTGTTACAGTCTCCTTCACCTCGGGGCCGAGTACCGCCCACCCCGTTCTCTACTATTGTACTTTTCAGACTGGAATACACTCACTTCTAGGACTCTCTCTCCCACCCAGCTGGGAATAGGCAAGACTCTGACACAGAGCAGTGATTAATAAAGCATCTCTCCTTTCCTCCTTGCCCCTCTGTAAAGGATTCTATTTTGCATCCGTAGTGCCCAGCAAAGTGTGTGACACATACTAGTAGATGCCAAACAGGGAGTGGGCATGTGATTGTGCAGTAGTACAGGGCCCCATTCTCGGAAGAGCCCTGCGCTTGGGGTGTAATGCTCTGTGGCCAGATAAAATTATGATTTTATCTTAGAACTTGTGTTTTGTAATTGAGGTCTGATGGGGCAATGGAACACGCACAGGGGCCTAGAGCTCTGCTCTAGTGCAGTCCCACCTCTTGTTGCCTCCCTGGGACAAGGGGCTCAGCCTCCCACTCCCCCCACCCCCAAGTACCCCGAGCCTCAGGGAGTGCAACATTAGATAGAAAATAAAAAACACTCTGTCCTCCTTTTCTTTGGAGGGGGGGCATACCATGCAGCTTGTGGGATCTTAGTTCCCCGACCAGGGATCAAACCCAGACCCCCTGCAGTGGAAGCGTGGAGTCCTAACCACTGGACCACCAGGGAATTCCCCAGTCTGTCCCCTTGAGAGAAAGACCATGGAAGAAAGAAAGGAACAAGCTTTTTCCTGTTTTTTGAACAAGGGACCCTGCATTATCATTTTACATTGGGTCCAGCAAATTGTACAACCAGCCCAGGCACCAAATATATATTTCCTAGGTGGGTGAAATATTGAAGGAGTGGAGAAGAGATAAATGGCAGACAGGACTTTTTACCTGAGTTCAGGTGATGGCAACTCCATCCTTCCAACAGCTCAGGCCAGAATTCGTGGACTCATCGACACGTCTTTATCTCTTACACCCAACATTCAATCTACCAGATAATTCTGCTAACTCTATCCAAAGAAATTGCAACTCCTATTTTCCCATCTCCTCTACTGCCATTGCCCTGGCCCCTGCCACCATCCCTTCTCACCTAAATCGCTGAGGTGACCTCCCAGTCTCCCCCGCGTCTGCCCCTTCTCTCCTACAGCCTGCTCTCATCACACCAGCCAGAGTCATCTGTTTATGTTTTAAGTCAGATCGTGTCATGCCTTCTTACTACCCTCCAATGCCTCCAAAGGATGAATTTTACTGCTTTCATTTTTTTAAGTGCATTTTAAGTAACTGCACAGTGGAGAAACCAGACAAACACTACCTTCCTTCACCAAGTGAGGAAGGCTGATGCTACCAGGGAGGCTGTGTGGGTCTCACGTACCCTTGAGACGATGTAAAGAGAAGGGCACCTCACCTCTGTGATAGTCTCTCCAAAAACCCATCACCCCGTCTAATCATGAGGAAAACATCAGATATGCCCAGATTGGGGCATATTCTACACAATACCTGGCCAGCACTCCTCAACTCTGTCATGAAAAGCAAGGAAAGACTAAGCAAAACTGTCACAGACCAAGGAGATTGGGAAGCCATGCCAACTGAATGCCATGGGGAACCCTGGATTGGATCTTGATACAGAAAGAGGAGATAATGGAAAATCTAGAAAAATCCAGATAAAATCTGGAGCTTAGTTAATACTTGCTATTAACGTTGTTACCTATTTTGTTTTATTGACTTTTATTTATTTTTTAAATTTTTTTTTTTTTTGGCTGCATTGGGTCTTCATTGCTGCCACGGGCTTTTCTCTAGTTGTGGCGAGCGGGGGCTACTCTTTGTTGCGGTGTGCGGGCTTATTGTGGTGGCTTCTCTTGTTGTGGACCACAGGCTCTAGGCGTGTGGGCTTCAGGAGTTATGGCATGCAGGCTTCAGTAGTTGTGGCACGTGGGCTCAGTAGTTGTGGTGCACGGGCTTAGTTGCTCCGTGGCGTGTGGGATCTTCCCGGACCAGGGCTTGAACCCATGTCCCTGCATTGGCAGGCAGATTCTTAACCACTGCACCACCAGGGAAGTCCCAGAGCTTTATTTTTTAAATCAGGAATAGGTACTGAATTTTGTCAAAGGCCTATCAAGATAGTCATATGTTTTTTTTTCTTCTTAGATATATTAGCATGTGAATTATATTAATGGTTTTCTAACATTGAGTAATGCTTGCATTGGGGGTGATATAGCCCACGTAATCGTGAAAAAAAGTGAATTTGATAAAAGTGAAAGTCCTTAAATAGCCTTTAAGGCTTTCTCCGTCACTCCTCCACCCCCTGCACTCTGGGCCACAAACCGGGTGGCTTAAACAACAGAAAAGTATTTCCTCACAGTTCTGGAAGCTGGAAGCCCAAGATCAGGGTGTCAGTAGGGTTGGTTCCTTCCAAGGGCTGCGAGGGAGAATCTGTTCCAGGCCTCTCCCCTAGCTTCTGGTGGTTTGCTAACAATCTCTGGAATTCCTTGATTGTGGAAACATCGCTACAGTCTCTGTTTTCATCTTCACATGGTGTTCTCCTTGTGTGCATGTGTTTGTGTCCAAATTTCCCCTTTTTATAGGACAACAATTATGTTGGATTAGGGCCCCCTCTGATGACCTCATCTTAATTAATTAGTCTGCAAGGACCCTATTTCCAAATAAGGTCCCTTTTTTTTTTTTTTTCGGTATGCGGGCCTCTCACTGTTGTGGCCTCTCCCACTGCGGAGCACAGGCTCCGGACCTTTTTTTTTTTTTATTTAAAATTTATTTATTTTATTTTTGGCTATGTTGGGTCTTCGTTGCTGCACTCTCTAGCACAGCTCCCTCTAGTTGCGGTGAGCCGGGCTACCCTTCGTTGTGGTGTGTGGGCTTCTCACTGCAGTGGCTTCTCTTGTTGCTGAGCATGGGCTCTAGGTGCACAGGCTTCAGTAGTTGTGGCGCACGGGCTTAGTTGCTCCACGGCATGTGGGATCTTCCCGGACCAGGGCTCGAACCTGTGTCCCTTGCATTGGCAGGCGGATTCTTAATAAGGTCCCATTTTGATGTAGTGGAGGTTAGGGCTTCAACATATGAATCTGGGGGGAAGGGACACAATTCAGTCCATAATACTCTCTAATTGTATCCTCTTTTTTTTTTTTTTTTTTTTTGCGGTACGTGGGCCTCTCACTGTTGTGGCCTCTCCCGTTGCAGAGCACAGGCTCCGGATGCGCAGGCTCAGCGGCCATGGTTCATGGGCCAAGCCGCTCCGCGGCATGTGGGATCCTCCCGGACCGGGGCACGAACCTGTGTCCCCTGCATCGACAGGCGGACTCTCAACCACTGCGCCACCAGGGAAGCCTCGTATCCTCTTTTGTCCCTTAGAGCTCTGCTCCGGCCACATTGTCCTGCTGGCTTTGCTCCTGCCTTAGGGCATTGCCTCCACAGTTCACACTTCTGGTAATGCTCTTCTGTAGATGCTCCTGTGGGTAAATCCCTCGCCTCCTCCAAGTGTTTGCTCAGATGCTACCTTCTCAATGGGGCCCAGCCTGTCCACCTATTTACAGTTGCATCACCATTGCTGGGTGTCCCTAACCCCGCTTTATTTTGCATGTTTCTCCCCCACAGCACTTACCACTTTCTAACAAACTATATAATCTATTTGTTTACTATAGACTCTATTGTTTATTGCCTGTCTCCTCTCTAGAACATAAGCTTCACAGGGGCAGTGATCCTTATCTATTTTTATCACTGTATCCCAAGTGCCTATGAGACAGCTTGGCAATTAGGGTGCCATAAAAAGTTGTTGACGAAAGAAAAGGAAAGAAAGACGGATTATATTTCTAGACACTGGGAGACCCACGAGTGGCTTGCCTTCTGTTTATCTGGCCTCTGGGAAATTACCCTGGAGGGAAAGTGGACCCCATCATGGCTTTGGACAGCATGAGACCCCTAGCGATGCTGACAGCACCTGAGATCTAGCAAGAGTGGGGAAAAAAAAAACAATCTACTCCTGGTGGCCAGCGGATGTAGTTTCAAAATAAATCCAGAAGAGGGCAGCATTACCTTCAATTCAAACCAAACACGGGGAGGGGGCCGGCAGGCAGACGAGGGGCGGGGCGGGGCGGGGCGGGGCAGGGCAGGCAATGAAATAATCCACGTGGAAATACCCTCTACCCGCTAGAAGTTGGATTAGGCAGCCAATGTCTAGAACCTAACACCACCTTTAAAGGTCTGCAAACCTTTTCGCATACATTCATTCTACATTCATTCTCCCCTTAACGACCTCCCAGATGAGAGTTTAGCAATTGCCAGAGCGTGAGCGCGGCTTGAGATGAGCAGTTGAAGTTTACCACCCGTTTGGTCGTATCTCACAAACTTGTCACAGGCTTCATGAATAGCTGTCCCTGTGGCCATCCCCCTTCCTCCGCAGACCTTTCCTCCAGACCAGCGGTTCTCAGTCTCTTTGTGTGAACCCACACTTTTAAACACAGCACGTTTGGACACACTTGGCAAAGCAATTAAAAGGTATTATTTCAGACAACTGAAAATCTTTTCACAGATTTCTTATAGCTCACTTTTTGGTTCTCCAAAATTCCAAAATTGTTTTAGTCAGCTGGGGCTGCCATAACAAAATACTGTGGACTAAGTGGCTTAAACAACAGATATTTATTTCTTACAGTTTTGGAGACTGAAGGTCCTGGTAGGGTTCTTGGTGAGAGCTCTCTTCCTGGCCTGCAGACCGCTGCCTTCTGTGCAGAGACAGAAAGAGCTCTGGCCTCTTCCTCCTCTTTATAAGGAGACTAATCCCATCACTTGTTGGGGGGGGGGGGGCGGGGAGCCCTCACCCTCATGACTTCATCTAAACCTAGTTGCTTCCCAAAGACCCCACCAGCACCACAAAATACCATCACATTGGAGGTTAGGACTTCAACACATGAATTTTGATGGCCCTGGCAGATTCAGTGTCTGGGGAAAGACCTCCTGGTTTACTCCAACTTTTGTTACTTTTTTCTAATTCTACTAAAATGTAACCACGGGGGTTTCCCTGGTGGTGCAGTGGTTGAGAGTCCGCCTGCCGATGCAGGGGACACGGGTTCGTGCCCGGGTCCGGGAGGATCCCGCATGCCGCAGAGCAGCTGGGCCCGTGAGCCATGGCTGCTGGGCCTGCGCGTCCAGAGCCTGTGCTCCGCAGCGGGAGGGGCCACGATGGTGAGAAGCCCGCGTACCGCAAAAAAAAAAATGTAACCACGGGAAGTGACTGATCTCCGTTACAGCGACCTTGGATTTTCTTCCAAAAAAAAAGAATTTTGATGGGACACAAACATTCACTCCATAACAACCACCATGTCCCAGTTTGAGGAGAATGATCTCCTTCCCTGATAGCACTCTCTTACATATTCATAAGACAAGGTTCTAGCAAGTTCTAACAAACTTCTGTCTTTAATGCAGACTTGCTCATGTTCTCTTACATGCTGCCAGCTGCACTAAGCTCTACTCTGTGTGGCTCAATCAGCATAATCAACATTTTGTCTGACAGACGGGGCAGGCAAAGTAGCATCCTTGGTTGCAATACAAATAAACAGCACAAATATTTACCTGGGGGTGGAGGGGTTGGAGATGGGAACTGGGCAGATGGGAGGCAGGTGGAAGAAGACTTTTCATCAATAGCTTTTAATTTTTTTTATTTTTGAAACACGTGACATAGTTCCCGTTCTAAGTTTTAAGTGTGAAGTATAATCTTAACATGTTAAAAGCCAGTAACTTAACCATGGGAGTGGGAAATATGTCGTGCTGCTGGGAGCTATCCTTGAAGCTCTGGTATCCGCACTTGTATGTCTTCTGGCTGCTCTCTCACCTTCCACCCAGCGAGCCAAAGAGGCCTCAGCCAACTCCAGGAAGCATCTTCCTGGGCCTGGGCCTAGAGGCCTGTCACTTCTCTTAGTTCCCATCACTCCAGACCCTTAACTCCAAGTCAGCTCACGCTGGACTCTCTTGGTCCTTGTCCCTCTCCTGTCACTGGTCTGTCTAGCTACTTACACTCTCCCCTCCGTTGCAATCAAGGGTGTCCTGGACTCTCTTGTCTCCCACTAGGCCCTCTCTCTGTATTGCTGCTAGATGCAATTCCAAATAGCTCCGCTGCTGTCCTTCCCCACTCTCCTAGGCACCAAAGAAACCTCAGGCCCTGGGGCTTTTTTTTTTTGACTTTTTTTTTATTGAAGTATAGTTGATTTACAATGTTCTGTTAATTTCTGCTGTACAACAACTGACTCAGTTATACATATATATACATTCTTTTCTTTAATATTCTTTTCCATTATGGTTTATCATAGGATACTGAATATGGTTCTCTGTGCTATACAGTAGGACCTTGTTGTTTCAGGCTCTGGGTTTTAAACTCGCCCTGGCAGTGAATTCTCATGGACTCTCCTGAACTATTGAAACCCACCTACTTTCCCTGGCAACATTCCCACTTTCTTTCCCTTAAAATAAGGCTCTTAAATCAACTATACTTCAATTAAAAAAAATTTTTTAATATATTTGAAGGAAATTTTTCAGAAAATTAAATGTGTGTTGATATACAAATTCCATAATAACATATTTCTATATTTAAACTCTAAGTATTATAATAATAGATAACTAATTATCTTAGTGAAATAATAGTCACACAAACTTATATTTCCTTGATTTATTCAAAATATATTCTTCAACCTCAATGAAAAAACAAAATAAGGCCCTTGATTTATACTTGAACATAGATAGTATAACCAGCTTCCTGCTGAAATTACCTCTCCTAGTCCCCATGCCACAGACCCGATCTGCCTGCAGATGAGTTTCCTTGGCTACACAGGTTTGGTTTCTTTGTTTGTTCATTGAAATTAGAATTGATTTTCAACCTATTAAAATTTAAACTTTTTCACATTAAAAGAAATCTGGATTTCTATCCTCTCTTCTAAAATTTGGAAGATGGGACAATACTGAGCTCATGGCAAAAATCAGCTAAAGGGCTTCCCTGGTGGCGCAGTGGTTGAGAGTCCACCTGCCAATGCAGGGGACACGGGTTCGTGCCCTGGTCTGGGAAGATCCCACATGCCGCGGAGCGGCTGGGCCCGTGAGCCATGGCCGCTGAGCCTGCACGTCCGGAGCCTGTGCTCCGCAACGGGAGAGGCCACAACAGTGAGAGGCCCGCCTACCGCAAAAAAAAAAAAAAAAAAAAAATCACCTAAAGTTGGTACATAAAGGAGATCCTAGAAGTAGAACCACATTCACACCATCACTTGATTTTCAACAAAAGTGTCAAAGCAATCAAATGGGGAAAGGAAAATTTCATCCATAAAATGGTGGTGGAATAACTAGATATGGAAAAATATAAACTTTGATGCCTACATTATACACAAATATTATGTTGAAATAAATCCTAGGTCTAGATGTAAAAGCTAAAACTGCAAAGCTTTTAGAGAAAAATGCAGATGAATATCATGACTTGAGCGTAAGCAAACTATTTTTTACCAATCAAAGAAAGCAATAACCTTTAAAAATTTTTTGGTGAATTAGACTTTGTCAAAATTTTAAGTTTATGTTCATCAAAAAAGACACCATTGTAAAAAGTATTAAACAAGCCACAAGCTGGGAGAAAATAATTGTAAAACATGTATGTGACTGGCATCAAGGATATACAAAGAATTCCAAAAATAATAAAACACAAACAACTCCCCCCAAAATGGGCAAAAGACTGGAACAGACACTTCACAAAAGACAATATACAAATGACTACTATATACATGAAAAGTGTTCAACATCATTGGTCATCAGGGAAATGCAGATTATAACCACAATGGAAATACCACTATGCAATCACCAGAATGACTCAAAAAAATGTTTAAATGATAATATCAAGTGCTGGTGAGGATGTGGAGCAACTGGAATTCTCATACATTGTTGATGGGAATGTAAAATGGTGCAACCATTTTGGTAAAAGGTCTGGCAGTTTTTTTATAAAACTAAACATACTCCTCTTCTATGACCCAGAAATTCCACTCCTAAGAATATACCCAGAGATGTGAAAATACATGTCCACGAACATATTTGTGCCAAAATATTAATAGCTTTATTCATAATAGCCAAAAACTAGGTGTCCATGCATAGGAAGATGGATAAACAAACTGTGGTATGTTCATAAGTCAAATACAATGGAATACTTTTCAGCAACAGAAAGGAGAGCTGCTGATACACTCAACAACATGGATGTATCTTTAAAACTTTATGCTGAGTGAAAGAAGTCTTACACAAAAGAGTATATACTGTATGATTCTGCTTTTATAAAGTTCTAAAACAGGCAAAACTAATCTATGAAAGAAAAATAATCAAAACCGTTGTTGCCTTAGGGGGATGGAAGCAAAGACAAACTTAGGAGGAACGTGAGGCTATTTTGCGAATTATGGTGATGTTTTCTAGATTGGGGGATATTTCTCAATGGAAATCTAGATGACAGGAGCACATTATTTGTCAAAACTTAGTGAATATACACTGAAGGTCTGTGCATTTCACTGTACATAAATTTTATATCTAAAAACTAAAAACAAATATTGATCTCTAGTTAATGTACATACTGGTGTATTTAGGGAGATGTGCGTGCAATTTACTTTGAAATATTTACAGTAGAAAGAAATAAAATTGATTAATGAATAAATGGATAGATATGAGATAAAGCAAGTAAAATGTTCCTAGTAGAATCTAGGTACTAGGTAGATAGGCATACAGTGTAAAATTCTTTCAGCTTTGCTACATGTTAGAAATTTTTCACAAAAATGCTGGGGAGGCAGATCAGCTGGCACTAAGTCTTGGCTAACTCCTTGAAGCAGAGTGTACACCCTCCGGTTTGCCACACTCCACACCCCTCCTTATTGCCTCATGCCCACACTGCTTCACTCACCTACATTACTTGCACCCTTCAATACAGGGTTGTTTTATCCTAAACACATATGGCATATCCTAGTGGTTATTACATAAATCTCTGGAAGAGGCAGAATAGCATTGTACCAATCCCAGCACTTACCAGTTTTGTGATCCTGGGCAAATTAATTAATCTCTGAGCCTCAGTTTTTTCATCTGTAGGATAAGTGAAGTGGTGAATGCAAAGTTTCTAGCACACAATGGGCACCAGGTAAATGTTGACTGTTACCACACAGTTTAACGTATTGAATTTGCAAATGTAAACAGATAGAATAAGGACTGCTTTTCACAGTAAGAAACTCTATAGAGTTTCGACTCACAGGGGAAAGAGTGGCAATACTATTTTTCTGGAAATTGCCCTATTTGTTTTCACTAAATTTCTTCTCACAGAGAAAAAGCTATCTATTCAGTAGTTGTTTAACGAGCACCGGCAACAACTACAAATACTACCTGTACCTGTGGGCTAAGCAGAGACTCTGCCACAGAGACTTCAGTGAGGCAGCTGCAATAATAAACATATGCTCAAGCTCCAAAGGGGGCAAGGAAAGCTTCAGGGAAGAGGGAACACTTGAGTTGGATCTTGCAGGATGGATAAGAGTTTTCCAGGTAGACCTGGGGAAGGTGAACTGTCCAGGCAGGAAGTACAACATAGGCAAAGGCACTGAGCAGTGAAAAAGCAATGGGATCCTCAAATCTGATGAACAGTTTGTATTATTAAAGTCCAGGGAAGGCAGGAAATGAGACTGGAGAGGGAGGTAGTGACTAAATCACACCCTGTTTATAAAGTTACAGAGTCTGAGTTTTGTGCAGCACAAAAAAAAGCCTCTGGTACAGTTTAGGAAGATACTTCTTCAGCAGAGCAGGGCTAGATTGACAAGGGAGAGACCTGAGACAGGGAGACCAGTGAGGTATCAGTGCTGCCCATTGCTTGGAAAAATTGCCTGGGACGCTTGTTAAGCATACAGATTCCAGGGCCCTACCCCAGGCCTATTGACTCAGAGTCTAGGAGAAGGGCCTGGGAATCTAGATGATTAGCAAGCACCCCAGGTTTTCCAATGAACTTGGAAAACACCAAATCCAGGAGATGGCAGCCACCATCCTCTGAAAGGGAATGAAGGGCTGAACTGAAGCATTCGGGGAAGGAAAGAAGGGGCGTACTGCAGCGTGATTTAGAGGAAAGAATCTACATAACGTGGCAAGGGTTTGCATGTGGGGGAGATGACGTCCTGGCATGACTCTGTAGATGGCTCCACCATTTGCCAAGATAGGGAATGCAAGAAAAACAGCAAGTTCAGGGAGAGGAGGTAATGATTTCCGCTGGACCAGGATGAATCAAGATCTTGAGAGTCAGCACTGTCTTGGTGGTGGTTAAAATCATGGCTGGCTGAGGTCACCCACGGAGCGACTCTGGTGTGAGAAGGGAGGAAAACCACAGCTCCCAAATGCATTTGATGTCTCTTGTGCTTCTCACACAGATCTGTAACTTGGATGTCTCACATCCTCTAACCACGTTAAATTGTAATCAGGACAATAAATTACATGCATGAAGTTTGGAAATAGACAAGCAGAAAACTAAACATTCCCTAGGTCTCTGAAACCCAGATGCGTGACAGAGTCAGGCTGCCTTCTGCCTTTTGATTTAAGCCAGGGACAGAGCTGATGGGTGACACTGACCAGCCCCCAAGGAAACTCCCTCTCTCGTGTATTTATTCCTTTGTCCTCTTGATGCTATTTAAGGAATAAACACTTCCCCTTTAAAGATGGTCCTTTAAAAAATATGGAGATGGCATAAAGAATATATTAGTTGTCAGAAAACCTAAGTTAAAGTCACATGAAGTTGAGCAAGTTAACCTCAGAACTTCTTTTTCCTCTTGTGTAAAATAAGGATTCTAGTAACTGCTGTAAAGAACAAATGAGAAAACACACTTTAATGCATGTCAAAAACTCTGCTTGGAGCACGGGGAACTATATTCAATATCTTGTAATAACCTATAATAGAAAAGAAAATATATATATATCTATATAAAACTGAGTCAGTTTGCTGTACACTTGAAACTAACACAACATTGTAAATTAACTATACTTCAGTAAAAAAAAAAAAAACTGCTTGGGGCTATAATGAATAAAAACCCACTCTCACTAGCTCAAGTCAAAGATGGTTTATGGAAATGATACAACAGGCAATCTTGCCAACTCGCAAGAACAGGAAATGAAGTACAGTTGGCCATTTAGGGATTGGAGCTGAGAGCCTGACATTAGTTCCACAGTAGCATCTCTTTGGGGCAGATGGTGTCCCACCTCTGCTTCTCTCTGCAGGTCCACACATCCCCACATGGCAGACACTGCAGTTGTCTACCCACCACCCGTTCCCGTTCCTTCCTCACTAAGAGGACCTTGGTTTGATGAGGATGATCTAAGCCAGTTACAACAATCTACGGTCCACTTTCCCAGCCTCCTTTACACCTAGCAGTGGCCATTTATAAGGTTCTGGCAAATGAGGCTTAAGGAGAAGACTGCTGGGAACTCTGGGAAAGCTCTTGCTTTTCCTGACAAAAGGCAAGGCACTGCTTGTTGCCACCTCTTCCTTTTTCTTCCTTTTGGCTGTGATAGCCAGAGCAGCAGCAGCCATCATGGGACCATGAGGAAAAGGCCAAAAGAATCACAGAGAGGTCTTTCACCCTCAGACATCATTGAGCCCCTGAACCAACATTGTCCAACAAGTGGAAATTATGTGTAAAATAACAAAACCCAAAGACAAAAACCAACTTTTTTTTAAAACCTCACCCCCATGCTTTTAAGCCATTATGAGTTAGGTTTTTGTTACTTGCATCTGAGGGCACTCCTTCTTCTTCTTCTTTTTTTTTTTTTTGGCCACTGCACAGCTTGTGGGATCTTAGTTCCCCACCCAAGGATCGAACCTTACCCTCGGCAGTGAAAGCCCAGAGTCCTAACCACTGGACCACCAGGGAATTCCCCTGAGGGCACTCTTGACTGATAATACTGCCAACTAATTTGGGATTTTCCAAACTTCAATCATCCTCAAACCTTCTGTACCATTTTGCCATGTTCACTCAAATACAGTGTTCTTTACATTTATTCACTTGTGTTAAATTAAATACCTATTTTAAGCCTTGTGCTCTCATGTGTGTCATTTTTTTAATACCCATTAGAATAAAATAAATAAATAAATGTAACGATTAAAATTAAAACAGTTTCTGGATGGCTGAGTACATTTACCTGCCACGAGGGTGGTACACCCCATCTCCACAGGGAAGATCCTGCTCTCAGGACACTTCTAGACCTTGCCTGTTCATCTGGCTGTTCATTTGTATCCTTTACAATGTAAGTAAAAAAGAATAATAATTTTTAAGTTTTAATTAAATTAAATTAAAACAGATTCACCATGTACCACCCCAAATCATCTCGTTTTTACCAGTGGAGCACTTTGCAAAAGCAAAGCCAGATGACTAGATGTTCCTGTTCCAGATTTCCAGGAGGGAATGCTATAGATGAGGGTCTTCCCCTGAGTCACATGGTGCATAAGGCCGTACACACTTCAAGTAGCTCAGGGGAGATGGAAATAGTTGGCAGGTCTACCACAACCTTATACAGGATGATGATGATGATGATGGTGAAGGAGAAGAAGGAGAAATGGCCCCATTTCAAAGCTAAGATTTCTCTGTACATCGGTATAAAACAACTAGGGAATATTGGTCAGTCCTTTATGTCTGTTCAGAGCAAGCTACATGGCCAGGGGAGAAACAGGAATGCCAGGCCAGCTAGTATAGCTGGTACAGCAGAAGAGGAAGGCCTTCATATTCTCCTGAGCACTTTGCTATGTCCATCTCCCAACATTGTCAATCTAGTGTTCACTCAACTATAAAGTAACATTTCAAGTCAGTAGAGGAAAGATGGGTTATTCAACACATGGTATTAAGATAGTTGGAAAATTATTGGGAAAAATTAAGTTATATCTCTCACTCTACACAACACACACACACACACAAATTCAGATGAATTGCAGACAAATATTTTTTAAAGACCACAATTTATGGTACATTCATACAATAAACTATCATTCAGCAGTTAGAAAAGAAAGAAATCAATCCATAGGTACTGACAAGGAAATATTTAAACACTGTTCAATGAAAAAACAAGTTATAAATAACACATATAGAATGATGCCGTTTATATTGAATATGTGTGTGTATCTTCATATGAACATATAAGAGTTTGAAAGCACAGACCTTAATCAAATAGCAGTGATCACTTCTAAGGAAGTGACTAGGATGTAATCATATATTGCTCTTGTAATTAAAAATAAGCAGAAACAGATAAAATTTTAACTAAAAAATGATAAACTACAAACTAATAGAGAAAACAGAAGAATTTTTCAATAATTTTGATGTGACAACCAGCTTTCTTAGTACTATGCCAGTGACAAAAACCATTTTTTTAAAAAATTGAGAAAATTGACATGAAAATGAAAAATCTCTTTATAGCAAGGCAAATCAACAGCATAGCTAAAAGACAAATAACAAAATGGAAAAAAATATTTGCAACGTGTTGGAGAAAGAGTAGTATAATTAAACTATGGATTATTTAGAAATAAATAAGAAAATTACAAGCCAAATAGAAAAGAAGTAAAAGACACAAAGAAGCACTCCGTAAAAGAAGACTTGTTAATGTCCAAAATTCATATTCAAGATGTCAAACCTCACTAATAATTACATCCAAGCAAATTAAAATGAGATTCATTTTTCACTTAGATGGACAGGATTGAAAAGATTTCTAATAGCCGGTTGTTGGCAAGAGTGTGTGGAAACAGGCAACCTGACATCCTGTTGATGGAAGCTTAAATTGGCACAGTCCTTTGGAGGGCAATTTGGAGATGGGTATCAAAATTTGAAATGTGCACATGTGCTGCCCTCCTCTAAATTTATTTTAATAAAATAATGGTGCAGGTGTGCAAAGCTGTACTGAAAAATTAGCAACAACCTACATGATTATCAAAGGGTTTTTGTTAAATAAATGTATGAGACTCAGAGGTGGATACCAAGCAGGTGTTATGAAAGATAAGGACAGTCTTTATGTATTGACACAAAGGATACAATGTTAAAGTGAGGAAAACAGCTCACCCAATTCCACATATAAGGTGATCCTCTTTTGTTTAATATATAACCCACTGGCAAGGTAGACGCTCACCATTTACAGTTGTTATCTCTGTGGGGGAGAATTTCCAGGGAAATTTTCTATATTATTTACATTTTTTATAAGGAGCATGTATTATCTGTAGGATAACTAAAGTCAATAAGTATTTCATTTTGAAAACTCAAGGAAGACAAATGCTATTTATGCTGTCCTTTAAAGGATTTCTGCACGTATTCTTTTATTCAACAAATATTAAGTTTATTATATGATAAGTTGTGTCTCGCGGATGGGGGTGGACACAAAAGGCACTTGGACCTAAGCCCTGGAAACCTCCCTCTACTTCCTGACACCAAACCAATACTCTCACTGGGCCCACCGCACGCCTTCCTCCTTGCTTGTGCCACAGAGGAGTTGCGTCCCTCAGCCACCACAAAGCCAGTTTGTGCCCTACTGTCTGTCTACCCACCATTCTCTCAGAAGCCTCACACTATTAATTACCATCTTTGCTTTACCTCCAACTTCTCTTTTGCAGCCTACTAGTCCTCAGTGAAAACTGCTCAAGCCTCTTCCATACTAATGGAGGGAAGGAAGGGGGGAAGGGAGGGGGGAAGGGAAGGAGGGAGGGAGGAAGGGAAGGAAATACATTCTGGACAGAATGATTTGGGAGCAGGACGAAAGGAGGGAAGAGGAGGAAAAAAGGGGGAAGGAAAGAGACCTCTTGAGTGTATTTTCCATCCTTAACATTCTTAAAGAAATGTGTTAGCTTGACTACAATAAAAAACGTGATAGGGGCTTACCTGGTGGCGCGGTGGTTGAGAGTCCGCTTGCCGATGCAGGGGACACGGGTTTCGTGCCCCGGTCCGGGAGGATCCCACACGCCGCGGAGTGGCTGGGCCCGTGAGCCATGGCCGCTGAGCCTGGGTGTCCGGAGCCTGTGCTCCACAACGGGAGAGGCCACAACAGTGAGAGGTCCGCGTACCGAAAAAAAAAAAAAAAAAAAAAACGTTATAGAGAAAGCAGTATAAAAGCAAGACCATGAGATCAGCAGAGAAGGTGTTACCACTCTGACCAAGAGAGCTGGTCTAGCCCCAGCACCTGCCTTGAGCTGCCCTCTCTCAACATCAGAACCTGGCTGATCTCTATAGTGGATGACATCTCTCTCCAGTTATTCAATCTCTCCTACAGCCAGACTTCTGGAAAGAATTGTTGGCTTGCCCTCCTTTTCCTTACCTCCTGTCCACTCCTTAGCTCCACCACTCCGCCAAAACCAGTTCTCCCCATGGACACCTCTCAGTACTGTCTTGGCTTCTCAGGAGCCTTTGACACCACACTCTTGTGCCCATCCTTTCTTGGTATCCTTTGGCAGTGTTTCCTCTCCAGCCTGACCTCTCAGTACTGGGGGCCCCAGCACTCAATCCTGAGACCCTTGCCCTCCTCCCTCTACCTTCTTTCCTAGGCAGTCTCATCCAAGGCAGTGTGTTAATCATTGTACAAACACCAGTGACCTCCAAGAGATATTGGCTTATCACTGTCTCCACTTGGATGTCTCACAGACTCATTCATTCATCCATTCATTCATTCTATTGAGCACCTACTATATGGCAGGAACTACACTAGGTACTGGATAAAGAGTGAAGAACAGAATAGGCATCCTTCATGCCCTTGAGCATTTTAACTTGACAGGTCAACAACTGAGCCCAAGATCTGCCCTCAACCAACATGCTCCCCCAAGCTCTCATCTCAATAAATGGCAAAATTTCCACCCACCTGCTCAAGGCAGAAATCTGATTAGAGCTGACACTTTGCTTTCCCTTATCCTACCTGTGGGGGACACACTCTAAAGTGATAAACCCCCTCCACTGAGTTATGTCTTTGTATAATCCCTTCTCCTTAAGGCAGAACCTGTGACATGTTTCTAATCAGTAGAATATGGCCAAGGTGATGAACATCAGCCTCTTGTTCAGGTTGTCTTATATTGCAAGGGTGACAGGATGTCAATCCCATAGTTATAGGACTCCCATTATTATGAGACTCCATCCTGCAGGCTGAAGTGAGAGAGACATCCTTGTTGGCTTTAAAGAATTAAGCTGTCATATTTGTCAAGGAAGTGTGGGGGGTCCTCTGACAGCCAGAAAGAAAATGGGGAGCTCAGTGCTACAGCTGCAAAGAGATGAATTCTTCCAACAACCTGGGGGAGCTTGGAAGTGTATCTTTTCCCAGTTGAATCTCTGATTCACAGCCCCAGTCAGCACTTGGATTGAAGTCTGGTGAGATCCTGAGCAGAGGACCCAGTCAAGCTATGCCTGGACTTCTGACCTATAGAAACTGTGAGCTAATAAATGGATGTTATTTTAGGTCACTAAGTTTCTGATAACTTGTTACTCAGTATAGATAATTAAGGCAGCACCTATTCAATCTATCACCAGAACTTTTTGATTCCTTCACTGAAATAACTCTCAAAAACATCCAATTCTCTCCATCTCCACTACTCCACCCAGAGCAAACTGTCATCATCTCCTACCCAGACAAATAGAATAGCCTCCTGATCTCCCCTGTCGCATTTGCCCCTCCTATTAGAACAGGGCCAAGACATGAAAGCAAGCGGATGCTTTGGCGTTCCTTCAATTCAACATTTATTCAGCAGAAATGAGAGAAATTGTCTATTAATAAAAGTGGTGTGTCTCTCTTTTTATGCCAAAATGAGAGGCTCAATACATGTGATTTTTCTAAAGCAGATAACTTCTTGGGAGGCACATGAAACCACTTAAAATTTAAATAAATCTCTAATTTTCTGTAAATAGCACAACCAATAGCATTATTCATATTTAGACTTTCAGCTGACTATACCTAATGAGAGCTCTTGGCTGACTCACCTCAGGTTTAGAGTTACAGCTTGTATGTGTCTATCACGTTTTTAATTTTGATGAAGAACAATTTATTTTTTCCTTTTGTTGCTTCTGCTTTTAGTGGCAAGTCTAAGAATCCATTGACAAATCTGAGGTCATAAAGATTCTACCCCTGTTTTCTTCTAATAGTTTTATAGTTTTGGCATTTATATTTAGGTTGTTGATCCAGTTTAAATTTATTTTTGTATAAGGAGTGAGGTAAGGGTACAACTTCCTTCTTTTGCATGAGGTTATCCAGTTGTCCCAGTACAATTTGTTAAAGAGAGACTCTTCCTTCCCCCATTTAATGGCCTTGGCACCCTTGTCAAAAGTCAGTTGGCCATAGGTGTTGGGTTTATTGCTGAACTCTCAATTCTATTCCATTGGTCTATATATGTCTGCCTTTATGGCAGTGTCACACTGTTTTGAATGCTGTAGCTTTGTAGTAAGTTTTTTCTTTCTTTTCTTTTTTTCTTTCTTTTTTTTTGACCATGCTGCATGGCATGTGGAATCTTGGTTCCACGACCAGGGATCAAACCCATGCCCCCTGCAGTGGAAGCATGGAGTCTTAACCAGTGTACCACCAGGGAAGTCCCACTTTGTAGTAAGTTTTGAAACCAGGAAGTGTGAGTCTCTGATTTTGTTTTGCTTTTTTAAAAACATTGTTTTGGCTATTTAGAGGCCCTTGCAGTTCCCTATAAATTTGAAGATCAGCTTCTCCATTTATGCAAAAAGGCTACTGGAATTTTGTTAGGGATTGCATTGAATCTGTAGGTTGCTTTGGAGAATATTGCCAGCTTAACAACATTAGGTGTTTCAATTCATGAACATGGGATGTCTCTCCACTGATTCAGGTCTTAATTTCTTTTAGCAACATTTTGTAGTTTTTAGTGTACTAGTCTTTCACCTCCTTGGCTATTTTTATTCCTGGGTAATTTATTCTTTTAGATGCTATTGGAAATAAAGCTTTCTTAATTTCCCTTTCAGATTGTTTATTGCTGGTGTATAGAAATGCAACTGATTTCTGTGTGTTGATATTGTTCCCTAAAATTTTGCTGAATTCATTTATTAGCTCTAGCTGGTGTGTGTGTGTGTGTGTGTGTGTGTGTGTGTGTGTGTGTGTATTCTATGGGATCTTCTTTATATAGAATCATGTCATCCACAAATAGAGATAGTTTAGGGAATTCCCTGGTGGTCCAGTGGCTGGGACTTTGCACTTCCACTGCAGGGAGCACAGGTTTAATCCCTGGTCTGGGAACTAAGATCCCGCATGCCGCACAGTGCAGCCAAAAACAAAACAAAACCAAAGCACAAATAGAGATAGTTTAATTCTTGTGTTCCAGTGTGTATGTCTTTTCTTTATTTTTATTGCCTAATTGCTCTGCTAGGACTTCTGGTACAATGCTAAATAGCAATGGTGAAAGCAGATATCTTTGTCTTGTTCCTGATCTGAGGGGGAAAGCTTTTAGTCTTTCATAACTGTGTATGATGTTAGTTGTGGGTTTTTTCATAAATGTCCATTATTGTGTTAAGGAAATTCCCTTTTGTTCCTAGCTTTCTGAGTATTTTTATCATTAAAAGGTGCTGTATTTTGTCAAATGCCTTTCCTGCATCTATTGAGATGTTCTTTATTCTTTTCCTTCATTCTCTTAATGTTCTGTATCGCATTGATTGATTTTCTTATGTTGAACCACCCTGCATTCTTGGAATAAATTCCACTTAGTTGTGTTATACAATCCTTTTAACGTGCTCTTGGGTTTGGCTTGCTAGCATTTTGTTGAAGATTTTTATATCTATACTCATAAAAGATACTCTTCTGTAATTTGCTTTTCTTGTGGTATCTTTGTCTAGCTTTGGTATCAAGGTAATGCTGGCCTCATAGAATGTGTTAGGAAGTTTTCCTTCCTCTTCTGTTTCTTGGAAGAGTTTGGATAGAGTCAGTATTAATTATTCTTTACATGTTTATCAGAATTCACTAGTGAAGCCACCTGGTCCTGGACATTTCTTTCTTGTGAGGCTTTTGATTATTGATTCCATATCTTTACTTGTTAGAAGTCTGTTGGTATTTGCTATTTCTTCTTGAGTGAGTTTTGGTAATTTGTGCATTTCTAAAAAATTGTTCATTTCATCCAGATTATCTAATTTGTTGGCATACAATTGTTTATAATATTCTTTTATAATCCTTTTCTTTTAGATCTTCATTTTTATTTCTGATTTTAGTTACTTGCATCTTCTCTTTTTTTCTCTTAGTTGAGCTAAAAGTTTGTCAATTTTGTTGGATCATTTTTAAAAAAAAAACTTTTCTTTTGGTTTTATTGGTTCTCTCTATTGTTTTTCTATTCTCCATTTAATTTATGTATGCTCTAAACTTTATCATTTCCTTCCTTTGCTAGCTTTGGGTTTAGTTTGCTCTTCTTTTCCTAGTTTCTTAAGGTATAAAGTTAGGGTGTTGATCTGTAAATATCCGTCTGAGCACTGCTTTCACTGCATCCCATAAGTTCTGGTAAATTATGTTTTCATTTTCATCCATGTCAGAGTATTTTCTAATTTCCCTAGTGATTTCTTCTTTAATGTACTGGTTGTTAAAGAGTGTGTTGCTCAATTTCCATGCATTTGTGAATTTTTCAGTTTTCTTCTGTTACTGATTTCTAGTTTCATTCTCCAGTCGTTGAAGAAAATATTTTGTACGATTTTGATCTTCTAAAATTCATTGAGGTTTTTTTATGGACTAACATATGGTCTGTCCTGGAGAATGTTCCACATACACTTGAGGAGAATGTATTTCTGCTGTTGTTGGATGGGATGTTCTGTACATGTATGTTCGGTTTACTTGATTTATAATGTTCTTCAAGTCCTCTATTTCCTTATTGATCTTCTGTCTAGATATTCAAGCCATTGTTTAAAGTGAGATATTGAAGGCCAACTCCAACTGTTATTGTAGAATTATCTATTTCTCTCTTTAATTCTGTTAGTATTTGATTCTTATATTTTGGGTGTATATGTTTATAATTATTGTATCTTCTCAATAAATTGATCCTTTTATCAATATACAGCATTCTTCTGTCTCTTCTAACAACTTTTAACTTAAAATCTATTTTGTCTGATGCTAGTATAGCCACCCCAGCTCTCTTGTAGTTACTATTTGCATAGAACATATTTTTCCAATCATTTCAACCTATTTGTGTCTTTGCTTCTACAGTTTCTTGTAAGCAGCATATAGCTGGATCACAGATTTTTATACATTCTGCCAATCCCCATCTTTTAATAAATTGACCTTATCCGTTTACATTTAAAATGATTACTGATAATAAAAGACTTACTTCTACCATTGTGCTATTTGTTTTCTTTATATCTTAAACTTTTGTCTTTATTTCCTTGAATACACTCTACTTTCGATTGATTTTTCTAGTGTACAGTTTTGATCCCTTCTTCATTTCCTTTTCTATACATTTTTTTAGCTATTATCTTAGTGGTTACCCTGGGGATTACAATTGACATCCTAAATGGATAAAAATCAAGTTTGAATTTATTCCAGCCCCCCAACCCCTGGAGGTAAAGACCTCCAGCCTCTGTCTTTACGACTGAGAGCAGCAAATTTCAGGCTGTTTTAGAACAGTTGCTTTCCCTACTTTGGCCATCAGGGTTCAGCAGGATGAAGGTTCAATCAAGAAGCTGTTGTCTTTATTTAAATGAAGTGTCAGGTCCAGTTTTTTATACTTTGATTTTATCATACTTGAAACTAAAATGCAGAACTATCCAGTTCAGTACTGGATACCAGTATTGCATGTCATGTCAACTATCCTGTTGGATACCAATATTGCATGTCAAAACATGACATCTGGAGACTAAATCCCAGTTCAATGACCAGCCACATGTGTTACTTTGGATACATTCTTTAGCCTATCAGCATCTCAGTTTCATCATCTATAAAATGAATTAATAGTAGTTCCTACTTCTTAGAGTTGTCACAGGAATTCAAAGAGATACATGTAAAGTTCTTAAAACAGCACCTAGCACAGAATGAATCTTCCACCTGAATGTTAGCTATTACTGTGTTTCCAGCTGTCCATCTCTTGGCACTTCCCCTCTCCAGCTCTACCTCTCTTTATCTACCTGGCTAATTCTTATTTTAAAAACAATCAGATGTTTTTTAATATCCATCCACTTAAAGTCTGATAATGCCAAGTGCTAGTAAGGACAAGGAGCAATGAGAACCTTCATACATTGCAAGTGGAAGTATAAATTGGTACAGCTATTTTGGAGAGCAATTTGGCAACATCTGGAAAAGTTAAAGGTGTCCATAATCCACATCTCAACAGTTACAATCCTAGGGGTATACTCTAAAGAAACTTTCACACCTGTACACAGGAAATGTGTACAAGAATGTTCCAAACAGCATTGCTTGTAATAGAAAAAATACTGGAAAGAACTTTAGTGTCCTTCAACAGGAGAATGGATAAATACCTTGGTAATCATAACATATAATCGTACATTGGAATGCTATATCACAGTTAAAATAGGTTCACGTAATGATGGGTAAATCTCAAAAACATATTGCTGGCTAAAAGAAACAAGTTTCAAAAGGAGATGTACAGTATGATACTTATTGACAAAAAGCTTAAAATCATGCAAATTTGCTACACATTGTTTATGGATACATGCATATGTAGTAAAAGTGTAAAAACATGTGTGGGAAGGATAAACACCAAATGCAAGGTGATGGTTATCTTTGAGGAGGAGGTGGGGAAGGAGAAAAAGGAATAGAATTGGGTGGGGTTCACAGGAAGTTTCAACTGTATTTCTTTTTTAAAAAGCTCTGAAGCAAGTTTAATTATAAAATGTTAAGATTCAAGGAAGCTGGGTGGTGGGACAAAGATATTTGTCCAATCAGTCAGAAGTTTAAAAAAACCAAAAGCAAGATGAAGAAAATGGGAAGATTGGTTGAAAATCTGTATAAAGAGCATTCTAGGTCCCCAAGCAGTCAGGTGATTATCCCATTTCCCACCTGACCCATCCCATTTCCACCCCTTCCTCCATCTCCACCAACAGAGATTTATTTTCTATACACTCAAGCCCAGTGAAAGGCAGTGGGGAGGCACAGGGATTATAATGGGATTAAGTGGAAGTGGGCTGGAACTTTAAAAGCATTCTTAAGACTCTGGGAACACTCATAGCCAAGTTTGTAAGCCCCAAGCAACTAGAGGATCCTTTTCTGGAGAAAAGACCTCCCAATATTGACATTTGTGGGCCCTCTATGAAATCTGGCACATCATCAGTGCACCTTAGAGTGAAGTCCATTAATCCAGTGCTTCTCACCACATAATATGCATTTGAATCACCTAGGGATCTTGCTAAGGTACAGATTCTAAATCTGTAGTTTATGGTGGGACCTGAGATTCTGTATTTCCAAAAAGCTTCCAGAGGAAGCCAATGCTGCTAGTCCCTTTTAAGTAGTAAGGTGCTTGTCAACTCATCTTGTCCACACACTTCAGCCTCCACTCAGCTTTTTGGAGTCTCATCCCTAAATACGAACAGGCTGCTAAAGTAACCAGACTTTTGAGGATGGCCATTAACATAAATGAGAGAGATGAAAAAAAAAAAAAGAAAGAAAAGAAAGAAACAGAGAGCAGTTTAGTTTAGTTTTTAGAGAAAAATTAAAAACAAACACACTATAGTATCCTCAGAAAGAAGATATTCCTCTCCATAAAACATATAATATCCTCAGAAAGATAGAAGATATTCCTGTCAATAAAACAAGGATAGAATAATATGGGAAGGGGAGTTGGGGAAAAAAGGTCTTGGGAATTAAAAATAAGAAAACTGAAACTTAAAATGGTTGAAGATAATGACAAGGGAATATCGCAGAAAAATAGAACAACAAAAACAAACAAACAATGGGTACAGAGTTTCAGTTTTGCAAGATGAAAAGTTTTTGAGATTGGTTGCATTACAATGTCGATAAACTTAACACTACTGAACTGTACACTTAAAAATGATTAAGATGAGAAATTCTATGTTATGTACATTTACCACAATTAAAAATAAAAATAAAACAAACAAACCCAAAGAAACAAAAAATAGAAGAAAAAAATGAAAGGATCAATCCAGAAATCTAACTTCTAAATAATAGGCATTCCAGAAAGAGAACAAAAAAAAGTGGAGGAGAAGAAATTATCAAGTAAATAATCAAAGAAAATTTCCTCCAAAACTGAAGTACATGAGTTTCCACTCTGTATGAGTGCTCAGTACAAAAAAATTAAGAGTCACAGCAAAGCACATCATTATAAAATTTCCAACCAACAGCCTAAAGAGAAAATCCCAATGCTTCCAGAGATGGAGAAGATGTAACATACAAAGGATCAGGAATATGAACAGGAATCAGACTTTTTACAACAGCAACCCTGGAAGGTAAAAGAAAATGAATAATACCCTCAAAATTATGATGGAAAATTATTTTCAAACTTGAATTCAATAACCAGCCCAACTATAAATTCAACTACAAATCAAGTATTAGAATAAAATTAAGACATTTTAAAATATGCAAAGATCCCAACAACATATCCCCTATCTCTCTTCCTTACAAGGTTACTAAAGGAGGTGCTTTAGCAAAACAAAGAAGTAAACTAAGAAAGAAGGCATGGGATCCATGAAATGGGCAAAACCAGCCCATGACAGCAACGAAGGAAAATCCCAGAATGACAACTGTATAGCAAGTCTAGAGATCAGTCAGCCCAGATTGAAACAAGAGGAAGGAGGCTCTGGGACAAAGACTCTAGAGAAAAAAATGGAACTTATGCATTTGAGTATATGGAAAATATTGCTAGACTTTTGGACAGAGTCTTGGAGCACTTGCAGGGGTGGGGGCAGCCAACTGTAGATAATATAGAAAATAGACAAGTGAGGAAATAAAGGCAATAATTAACTAAGAAAAATGGAGGGCTGTATAAACTAGAAGGCATGGCTGTACTACCTTTATTGGCTCATTAGTAAACAGTATTCGCAAACATAATTTAAATGCTGATTATTGGTTTAACTAAAATAGTTATATAAATGTGGAGGTGGAGAACAGAAGTGATAGACTCATTCATGTTCTTATCTATCACGGCAGGAAGTCAACAAATAACCCTTAAAATTAACAAATCAAGAATTAGTAGTATACACATTTATTTAGATACATGGATCTAATCTGTATGAATACCTAAAGGAGTTGAGGCTATTGCCTCTAAAAAGTAGGCCAGAGAACTGCTTTTTTCATTACAAGCCTTCTAGTATATGTATATATATTTTAAACTATGTATGCGTATTATTTTAGTTCAATAAACAACGTTAAAATGTTAGCATATAATTTGGGGGTATCCGCAGTGTCTCGAAGTTTATCCATGGCCGGTAAATAAAGAAATCCGTTTTGAGGGGCTCTCTGGGCCTCGATGACAAGAGCTAGTTTTTTGCTCATTTTCTGCATTCCCCCTCCCCCGCTTTCCTGGGAGCACTTAGCATAAAATAAATTAATACATGTAAAAAGAACTCAAATTTGTCAGATTCTCCCTGGAGAAGAAAAAATACAAAACAAGACACACAGGCAGAAGGTACAGACGCAGCACAAAAATGAGTTCATTTCCCGCGTGCAGTTGAGTAAAGAAAGTATGTCTCTGGCAGAGGTACTGGAAGGTAAGGGTTTCAGAGGCAGAGAAAATCATGTTCGGGGCACCTTGGAGGCAGCTCCAGGCAGAGAAATGGAGGCATGACAGGAAACCAGGTAGGCTTATTCACTTCGGTGACTTCTCATTCCTTTCCTTCACTTGCCCTTTTAACACTCTGTAGTTACATAAATTGAGTCTGTAGTCCGTTTCCTTTACCAGACTATGAGCTCCACGAGGTGGGGGGGGGAAACCTCATCTGTTTCACGCGCCACTGTATCCCCAGCGCAGAGCAGGAGCCCATTAAACATCTGTGGAAGAAATGAATGCAAGATGGTGCCGCCGGACAGCCATTAGTGTGGCATGAGGAAGGGTCACACCGACAGCAAACAAGCTGAGAGCAAAGAAGCCGGCTGGGAGATGACAAGGGCGAGCTTCTTGTAGGGTCTCTGAAATTACAAGACGGGAAGAGTGGAAGTAAACCTTTGGGGAGTGCGGGAGGGAGACGCCGGACGGTGAGGTCGGGGAAAGACAGCAGGCTAGGAAACACACTACCTACAGCCAATTCGAGCGTCTATGGGAAAGTGGAGCTGGAACTAGCGGCACCGCACATGCGCATGCGCGGCCTCCGCGACCTCCGCCCCCGCCCGGCGCGCCTGCGTGCGCGTGCACGAGGGGTCGGAGCGGAAATGGCGCCGCGGGGCCGCGCGTCCGGGCGGCGAGCGGAAGTGGGTGTGAGAGCGGAAGTGGCCGGCTAGAGCCGGGGGCTGGGCGGGGACCGGGCTCGTCGGTGAGGCGGCAGCGGCGGCGGCGGCGGCGGCTTGGCAGGCGGGTTCAGGCTTCGGGGGCCAGGTCGGTCGGGTGGGTGGGTAGGTGTCTCCACAGTCAGTGCGTGCGCGGGCCAGCGCGCGCGTGTTCCCTTACCCCTACCCCGATCCCTTTCCCCTTCTCCCCTAACCTCCTACCCCACCCAGCTCCCCTCCTCAGGGGGCAGCAGGGCCGCCCCCTCCGTCCTTTCCTCCCTTACCCACCCTCACCCGCCCTTGTTTCTCCTTCCCCTGCCCGGGGCAGCCGCCGCCATGATCCTGCTGGAGGTGAACAACCGCATCATCGAGGAGACGCTCGCGCTCAAGTTCGAGAACGCGGCCGCCGGGTGAGCGCGCACTGGGGGCCGGGGGCTGGTGGGTGGCGGGGGAGGCAGAGTTGACCACTGCTAATCGTTCAGCCCCCCAGACATGGAGGAGGGAGGTGGGAGACCTGGCAGGGTGTGGGGACTGCCCAGGCGGTGTAGACGTGGGCGGTGATTGGGCGCGGTGGGGTGAGGGGCAGAGATGCGTGGGGAGAGGCTCAGAGGAGGGATGCGGAAGCAGTGAGTGGACAGGAGAGCGCGTGCCAAAGTGCAGGAGACCTGTGGGACGTGAGGGTAGCTTGGGCCAGAACTCTCGCTGGAGAATCCCATTGCCCGCTGGAGCGAGCAGGGGACCACTTCCCTCTGTATTCCCCGTCATTGTTCAGAACCCGGAGAGAGCCCATTTGGGATTGTGTTGGAAGGAGTTTTCAGGAATTCCCAGGACTGGAAGAGGAAAAAAGATGCAGGCCCAGATCACCACCAGTCTCTCCCCACCCCCACCCTCGTCTAAGGGACCGGGAGGGAAGACTGAAGGCAGGCCCAGCCTTGCAGCCGGAAAACCCGATGATCTCTCTAGTTTACCTTCCCTGAACCCAGCTGTGAGAGACACTGGCCGTTTTGTTACATTTCTCAAGCAAAGTTAGCCGTCCCCCACATCCACAGCCCTTCCTTATCGCTCTTCTGAGGTTCTAATAATCCTTTCCCCACCCGCTGTTCTCTATCTGGTTGTTTATCTTTTAAATTCTTATACCATACCCCTGGTCTGTGATTTCTTCTGCAGTAATTCTGGCCTAGATACACAGTTAAAAGCCTCCAGAGTCTATTAAGTTCTTAGATGAAACCTGTTTTGGCTTTTTTAAAAGTGGGCTTTAGGACATGTTTCAAAGGCACCCTTCTCTGTCAAACACGAGAAGCAGTAGAAGACAAACTCTTCCCCCAAAGCTGCTTTGCTTTTCTAATATATTTAAACCAAGGAGTTGATCTTAGCTTCTAATTTTTGGTGGCCTGTGGCCAGTCCCTTTGCCTCATTTCCCCATCCGTGAGGATGGGGCTTCACATCTTGCTTACACAGTTGAGGAAATAAGTGCAAACCGTTTCTGGTGAACTGGGAACTAATAATAAGAGAGCAAGTGCTTGGAGAGTCACAGATGGAAGAGGATTGGTGGAGGGGAAATTCTAAGTGGACATAATGAACTTGTGACTTGGAGGCATTTAAAAAAATACTTATAACCCACTGCTTAAATTGAACCTATTGTCTCCTATCTCTTTTATAAGGCCACAGATTTTATCTGTAAAACAAAGCACAACGTTTCTTGAAGTAACACAGTGAGCAGTAGCTACTGTTTCCTGCCAGGGACTGCAGTTGCTTATATTTTAGGCTAACTTGCTTCGTGTCTTCAACCTCACTTACCAGTTGCTTTGCATTTTAAATGTTCAAACGAATCGGCTTCGTGGCTTATTTGGGGTGATTGCTCTGTCCTTTTTGAGCAGTGTAGCACATAGGAGGAAGTTAAATTGACTTCTGCATTTTCACAGTTGATCTCAAGTGAATTCTCAAGTTTAGACTAGCAAAAAATGAGACCTGGGTGGTTATAAGCTGATCTACAAGATAAATGCCTGTGCATTTCAAGTAGAAGCATGCCTTGTAGTGTAGGAGTCCCTTCACACCTACTTGTTTGTTAATAACTTGTGATTCTGAAATGTAGCCCATTACGCAGAGCTTCAGCTCTTCTGCTTTTAGAACATGACTCTTAAAAAGAGCTACTAACCATTTCAGTGGGAGTAAAGGAGGCACTCAAGCCTGGAAGGCCTAAGTTAGAACTTCTGGGACTTTTTTTTACAAAGTATATGTTGTAGCAATGTTGAATATTGGGGCAGGGCAGCAAGTTTTGGCTTTTATTCTGGCCCATCTTCCCTTTGAGGTGTGTCTTTAAGTAAGTGGGCTCAAAATGTATTCTGCTGCAAAGCACTTTGAAAATCTTTGAAAAAAGACTATGATATTCAGCCGAGGAGGTAGGGCTTTCCTGGGATTGCAAATGTAACACCTAGCAGAAGCCTGTTTCTAGACGGAGTGTGAATTTCCAGGCATACCAGTACGGTGAAGCAGCAGTTAAGTAGTTAAGAATTTATCAAGGTGCATGTCTAGCCAGGACTTCCAGAGAAGCGCAACCAGTGTGATCATCATAGACGTCTGTAGAGTTCTCCCAGTGCTCAGCACCAGGAAGGAACAGGAAGGGGGGACCTTTCTGAGAGTACTGGCAAAGTGACAGAGGACCAAAGGGGTGACACGTGTTGGGATGGAGATCAGAGAAAGATTAAAGAAAGGCAGTAGTGCTATGGAGAAACCCTGGAGATTTGAAAGGCTTGGCCCTTGTGGGAACATGCTGGGAGAGGTCAGCTCCACCCTGCTTTACACTTCTCAACAAACCAGTTGGGGAAATTAGGTTCTGAGCAGCCTTCCCCAGAGTGAATCTTCCATCTCCACAATGTCCAATAATGATAGCCAGTAACTACATGTGGCTAGTTAAGTTTAAATAAAAATTAATTAAAGTGAATTAAAATTAAGCTTCTCAGTCACACTAGCCCACGGTTCTAGGGCTGAGTTGCCGCATGTGGCTAGGAGCAGCAGTATTTGGGTAGCAGAGATGTAGAACATTTCCATTATTGCAGAAAGGTATCATTTGGAAATGCAGCACTGTTCCAGCTACTAAGAACATAAGCATGAGATAGTCTTAAAAATAGTTCTGTCGTATATACTTCAGAATACAGTTAGATTAATTTTCCTTTTGAAGTTGATCTTATTTTAAATGCCTCTCAGAGCATGGTAATGGATTTATGGCGGGTCCTTCTCTATGGGCCTCTCATAGTGTACCCATGCCAGAGTAAATTGCAGCCTCGAACCATTGCCCAGCCTCCTTACCTGTGGGCTGTGAGCACTGAAGGGTGTTGTACAGTACGAAACAGAAAAGAATGATGCCTCTCATATCATCCTGCTGGGTCTTCTTGCCTGTGACATCCTACTAAAAGTCTAAATTTCCTTCGAATAAAACAATTCTGTCATCTAAATTGTTTAAGAATACACTTAGGGACTTCCCTGGTGGCACAGTGGTTAAGAATCCGCCTGCCAATGCAGGGAACGCGGGTTCGAGCCCTGGTCCGGGAAGATCCCACGTGCCGCGGAGCAACTAAGCCCGTGTGCCACAACTACTGAGCCTGTGTGCCACAACTACTGAAGCCCGCGTGCCTAGAGCCTGTGCTCCGCAGCAAGAGAAGCCACCACAGTGAGAAGCCCGCGCACCACAACAAAGAGTAGCCCCCACTCGCTGCAATTAGAGAAAGCCCACGTGCAGCAGCGAAGACCCAACACAGCCAAAAATAAATAAACTAAAAAAAAAAAAAAAAAAGAATACATTTGGTCACGACACCCTTTTAATTTGGAGGCAGTTCCAACAAAGCCTAAGATTCATTCCAAACGATTTACCGTTTTTTTTTTTCCTACCGCCCTACTGGGAAGGTGGCTTATTGGAATGATTTCTGTATCCTCACAGAATGATAGTTATTGGTAAATTGTCTTCCCAACAGCCTCCAAACTAAGAGACTGTGACTGATTAAGGAGCTATTTTGAACACTGCAGATAACCTCATGTGCAGGTCTTGTCAACAGCATTTTGTTTTTGTTTTTGTTTTTTTTAATCATTTAGGAAGTCTTACCCAGGCCCCCAATTAAAGCAGAAGTAATCTGGCAAATTAATTTAATTCTTTTGTTAGTATATACACACCAAGAACCTTTACAGCCTCAGAAGCTAGGGTTGTCAGCTTAGCTAGAGTCCAAAATTGAGGAAATGCTGTCAGATGCAAATTGCTGTTGATTTTAAGTGCATGCTGGCTTCTTGCCACAGCTGTGCATATTGTGGGGAGCTGTGGTTCTGTGAGGGGGAGTGAAGCTTAGTAAGCAGGCTGTGCCAGTTGGGGTGGGCGAGGACTGTGGGAGGAGAAATTTGAGAAAGGAATAAATTAAATCTTGCTGATACCTTGTTCTCATTCCCAAATATGCTGCATATGTCCTCAGAGAGACATAACTGGTTTGAAGTGATTTGGAATTAGGACATTGTTTAAGCATTTAGAAGAAATTGGATGTAGTGGCTGACTTGCTGAGACGATCTAGTTGGTCTTTTTACAGGTCACTAGTTACACACTGCTGCCCACCCTCTGGCTGCCTTGGGACCACTTTGGGCGTAAAGCCCCAGAGCTGCACTCCTTACATGTGTACCAAACCTGTGACTCCTTAGGGGCAGGGCCTATGGTTTCATCATCTTTGTTTTCCCAGCATTCTCACTGTGTGTATAGTCAGCTTAATAAGTGTTTTCTTGAAGCAATGGATGAAGCCAGATAGAATGGTTGTTAGTTTCTTTAGCAGTTTATCACTTTTCTGACATTGTGTGAATGAGCTTTTAGACCCTCTTTGTTCTCCTTATTTTGAGATGTGGCTTAACAGAGAGTAGGACCACCCACCTCTTACCTAGCATGATCCATTTTTCTAGGCTTTGCTCAAAAAGGAGGATGGGAGCCTTAGAGAGGACTTAAAGGAGAGTAATCAAGAACTTTATGGTGAGATGATGAGCAGAATTCAATAATTCCTCTAATTCAGCTTATGGAAGGGATAACGAGAAGAGGGACATAAATGCACGACGGGGAACTGGATGCATTCGGGAGTAAAAACTCCAAAACCCTTAGTGAGGAAAGAGGATTGGACAATAACAGTTGCCAGGAGTTCTTTATTGACTGATTAGTGACATTCTAGAAGCTTCCTTAGAAAAAGGAGAAAAGGAAATTTTTTTCTAAAGGATTTTAAGAATGGCTCTTGAAACCCATCTAAATGAAGTGAATATGTTTTAGTGACTTGTACTGTCCAGTCAGTAACCCTGAGGGCTTATCCAGGGCACTTTATTCTAGGATTCCAGACATTACGACAGTCTGACAGTAATATGGTTCCGTTTCTCCTTGTTGAGCTGACCAATTCCTGATACTGGGAGTTAACACAATCCCAAAACCTCTCTCGACCATGACTCCAACGTCTGATCTCCTCTGATTCTACCTAGAAGAAAAACTAATTCATTGATCACCTTCTATGAACCAGGCACTTTACTATAAGCTTTAACGTGGTTTTGTTCCATTTCAGAGTGTGCCTGGGTGACAGACAGCAGTTCCAGTAATACAGTTGACAAAACTGGGGCTCTTGGGAGTTGGAGAGGGAGTAGACATATGTATTAAGCATTGTACAGGCACCCTTCCCTGGTGATTCCTGGTATGTCACACACAGAACATGACCATACCTGTGGTACATCTGGGTAAATGGTCTAGCCCAGAGATCCTGCCTCTGAGCTGCCCTAAGGGCTGTGGGGATCGTTATCTCAGCATATCTCTAACTTAGTCACAAGACCCTGATTGGGAAACTTTGCTGTCCACATAGCATCTCGGTTAGTCTTCACAACAACCTTGTGTGGTAGATGCTTTTAATCTCCGTTTTCTAGAAAAGGAATTTTAGGCTCGCAGACATTTGAGTAACATTGCCTGTGGTTTCATAGCCAGTAAGGGACAGAACTTGAGGTGAAGAGTCAACTCTGAAAGACATGCTTTTTCTGTGATTAAACTCACCCCCAGCATCTGAAACTTTAGCAGACAGTGGAACAGAAGGTATCTTAACGATTTACCCTTTTGGCCTATTAAATGGTACACTTTCTCCCAGACCAATCTTATTCCCCTCTAGCTCCATGATTTTAAACCACAAAAGTAAATAAGAAACACCTGGTCTTGGAATTGAGTCATGGCCCTGTCGTGGTGTATTTCCCGCTCTGTGCAGTCTCCATGTTGGGGCACAGAGTTCTCAGACCTCTGACTCCCAGCTGACGCCTCAGGAGGACTCCTTTGGCCCAGTGCTCTCCTCAGCAGCCTGCCTCTCTCCTCTACAACTTTTATGCAGCCATAAATAGTAAGCTAAAATATTAATGGCAATGATTTGACAAATATTCCCAAGTCAGGCAGCAAACCACATAGTATAGATGTTAGAGACTTCTCCCAGTGGGGAGCTGTGCTCAGGGAACTTTACAGCCTAGAGAAATGCAGAATTTCAGAGTCAAAATGTTGGAACCCTAAGGTTTTTTATCTATACTTGATTTTTCTCGGTCTGTTGATGAAGTGAGAAAGTGAGGAACTCAGTCCTTCCTTGGCTGAATTAAAGCCTAAAGGTTAAAAAAAAAAACAAAAAACAAAAAAACCAGCCGCCTACTAAGTGATACAATGTGGCCTTTTATAAGCCTCCACCCTGCCTCTTTGGCACAGCCAGCCTTCTTCTGGAAAATGTGCTTCAGTGCTTCCTCCCGTTGTGCAGCCTCTTAATATTTCACTCAAGCCAGCCGTAGATTAACGTGTCTACTTCTTCCTTGGCTCCTGTTTTCTAGAAGTGAAAAATGGTGGTTGGCCATTCATTGCCTTAGTCTCCAGGCTACAGTTTCAAATGAAAGATCAGAAACAACTTAAATTTTTATACAGTTCTTTTCATCATATTCCGAACTCTCTGCTTGTCCGTAAACCCACTTGATGCTTCGATTCTCAGACACCCAAAATACTTTTTCTAAGTCACATATGGATGGCTCTGAAGAAGCAGAGTGGAACTTTTTATGTGATTTGTATAGGCTGATTTTACAACAGGGCTAGCATATGCTTAGGAGAGGCCAGTTTCCTTGAAAGGCATTGTTTAGCTCTGCTGCAGCTTTTTAACAGTCATAAACCACGTTATCTATTCCATTATTTCCCAGCAACTCTGGAGGGTAACTCAGTCTTTGTTCCTTTTACAGGTGAGGGAGCGGAGATAGTAAAAGAGATACGCACTTGATCGTGAGGTCTTGAGCAAGCTAGGCAAGAATAAATATGAAAATGTGCATATCTTGTCTGCTGGCCCATTAAACAAAGTGGCATCATTTGAGTTTTAGGGTGTTAGCTGATAAAACTGTAGAGTCTTTATTCGTTTCCTACGAATGAGGAGAAGTGAGGAAAGCATGTAAAGTAGCTTTTCACTGGAGGTTAATTGACTGTTATTGTTTATAGCTAGGATATATGTCATGCTTTCTAGGTAATAACTCAACAGCATTTATCAAATAGAAGTCCATATTCCAGGCTCATCTGGGAATCGTCTTTGCCTTCCAGGATAAGTTCTTCTGTGTCTGTTCTCTTGTTTTATCTTTAGCAGTTGTGAGAGGTAGGTAGGATCATTTGTGTTCTCCCATTTCATAGATGAGTAGGCAAGAAAATGAAGGCGTGTAGTGTTAATTTGTCTGAAAACATGGTCCTGAAGAAAAGGCTAAAGTTGGAAAACAGGTGTCTTAACTGTTCTCAGTGACTTCGCAGTGTTACTTTGTGCTACACTTTATGGAAGTACACACTGGAATTTAAAAACAAAACCAAAAAATCTAGGGTGGAATCAAAGAGGGCTTCACTAAGGAGAGTGGTGAGTACTTCGGTCATGTAAGGGAGAGGGAAAGATGTGTAGGAAGACTAACAGATTGTCTTTGAGATGGAATAGAACTGTATCGTTTATGGCCTGAAATCATCCTTTCACTTTAAGTAAATTTAAACCATTCTATGCTCTGTTTAGCAGTTTTCCTGCTGAGTGTGTGCGCTACCTCCACTGAGTATGTCCCGTGGGGGAGGGATTGACCAAAAGAGGGCATTTTGTGGGTCACGTATACAAACGTGTCTATCGTGGTCTTAAGGAGTTGAGAATTGAAGGTGAGCACAACCACAGCAGAGATTCCAGCTGCAAAACAAAAGCTTTATCTGTCCTGCTTCCTTTTTTCAGTCCTCCACCCTAAATAACTCCAGAGGTTTAGATGCATGAGAAAATGAATTGTGTACCTGGATCAATGATAAGTATAAGATTTTTACAGGATGGTCCGATCTTAAATAAAGCTCAGGAGCCTTTTGCAAGTCCCCTTGAGGCAAGCAGCAATATAGGTATATTGTTTTTTGGCTGCACCATGCGGCACGCAGAATCTTAGTTCCCTGACCAGGGATCGAACTCGTGCCCCCTGCATTGGAAGAGCGGCGTCTTAACCACTGGACCACCAGGGAAGCCCCAGCAATATAGTTATCTTAACTAAAGGACTTGTTTTGTTTTGCAGAAACAAACCAGAAGCTGTAGAAGTAACATTTGCAGGTAAGTGCCTTTATCTCACCTACTAAGAAGAAGGCACAATATAAAAAATAGAAAATAAAATTCTTCCTAAAATAAGCTTTTTAGGGCTACTATCTTGTCTTTGTGTGTGTGTGGTCTTTATTTTAGGTGATTATTCCATGGATTTAGTGAGCCATATAAAGTTGCCTACTGATATCTTAGAAGTTTGGGTTTAATTTTGTGGTACAAACTAAGGTTTTTTAAATTTGGAAATATTATGTTATTATCTTTAACCATCATCTTAGTTCGCCTAGCACTAGAGGAGTGGGGAATCACAAAAGTGCTAAGAGACCTGTTCCACAAGTCAGAGAGAGATGTTACTGCTTTCTTTTCCTAGAAAGAATTAGGTATTGATACTACTCGCTTGCTGCGTGAACTTTGAGGAGTCGGATAGTCATGCTCTGTAGAAATGAGGGTACTTGGCTAGACGATCTTGGAACACTTTTTGCAGCTCTGAAGTGCTGTGACTTGGAGGCCAGGCACCAACCCCTTCCCCTCATACTAACTAGCAATGCCAGGTCTCCCTAAAGTAGTTACATTCAGCACCTGGTTTCAAGAACTACAAGAGAGGGGAGGCCTGTGGAGTACAGAAACTTAAGGGATAACCAAATGCAGTGTGTGGGCTTGTTTGGATCCTAATTCAAATAAGACCAAAAAAAATTTTTTTTTGAAGCTGAAGTCGTCTTTATTGACAGAATCAACAGAACATGCGTGGCAGAGTTGGCCACAGCATCCCAACACAGCACATTCTGACATTCAAATTAGACTTATTTAAATGTGGCTCCTTTTGATTCCTTCAGCTTGGTGCTATGATGATTATCTGTGCACAGGGATTCTATATTGAAACAACCTCATTAACATCACCACTGTCACTCAGTTTTTGGAGACTAACAGCTTGGTCCAAATTTTTAAAAAGGTAATAGGTTAAAAGACAAAAAAAAAAAAAGTCAGCTAAGCTATCAGGCCTAATCAAGAATGGCTTAATATTATTCATTCTATTCTTTGAACATTTTACATAAGTAAGACAACAATATATTTTTTTTAATTCTTGAGACAATATTTCAGTGCTTGACTGGATATTTGATATTAATAAATTTTTTTTTTTAATTTAGGCATGACAGTGGAATTGGGGTTTTTTTTTTTTTCAACTGTCTTCTTTACCTTTTAGAGGTGTATTCTGAAATATTTATGGATGAAGTGACGTGTGCGATTTGCTTCAGAATAAATCATTGGGAAGGGGTGTGTCTAAGTGAAACAAGATTGGCCATATGTTGATAATTGTTGAAGCCATGAGGAGAATAGGGGTTTGTTATACGTTATATTTTATACGTTTAAAATACATCACAATAAAGATTTTTTTTTCAAATTCTTTCAGCACCAAGCTGTGATTAAAGTAAAAATAGCTTTGTAATTTTAGAAAAGAGCAAAGAGATAGGTATTCTATAATTCTATCTCAGTGTTTCTGCTGACTTTCCACATGGATTTAAAATAAATGCAGTTTTACTTATATGCCTACTTGTAAGGGAGACTTCCTTGTGGCCTGCAACATGTAGGCAGGTACTTTGAGATATTATTCCCTATTCCCAAGTTAAGCAACCTTATTTGCTTTTCCTTGCAGATTTTGATGGAGTCCTCTATCATATTTCAAATCCTAATGGAGACAAAACAAAAGTAATGGTCAGTATCTCTTTGAAATTCTACAAGGAACTTCAGGCACATGGTGCTGATGAGGTAAGTTCCACATCACTTTTCCTTGTGGGACTCTTGTTTCCTCCTCACCTTATCTTGGTAGCTTGCCACTCCTAGAAGATCCACGGCACTGAGTCATCCCTACTGGCACGGGCCACTCTGGATGGCTTGCTCACCTAACCAGGGGCTCTTGACTCTGTTTCCCATAGTCATAAAGAAGGGTGTTTCCCAGAAAGAGTTTTGATTCTTTGCTTGCCTGCTTTTTACTCTGAAGAAATAAAGATATTCTCTAACCAATGAAAACAAAAACAGCTTTAGTTCTCAAAAAATGGAGCAAAGAATACTTTTCCTTGACCAATACAAAAATAACTGTCACAAGACTGAGATGGGTTCTGTTCTATTTCTGTTACATTGTGAAGCAGGTATATAACCTCTGGCCTGTTTCAAGTTTACAATCTTAATTTCTTATTTTGGAAATTTAGGCACAAATCTCCCCTTTCAATTTTTTAATTTAATGCTCTTTAGAGCTGGCCTCTTTAAGTATCTGCTCTTCTTTATGACTACCTTAGGGGAAATAAGAAAGGGTGTCCATGCGTTATGAAACTCTTGGTGGCCATGCTTTACTCCCTGGCTTCTTTCAGTGGGTTTGGTTCCTGTTGAACTATGTTTGCTCTGGGGAGAGCCATTTATGGAAGAAAGAAAATGCTATTACACCAGTGTGTGCACGTTGTGGTTGGGTCTCAAAGCAGGAAGTATGACTCAGTTCCTGAATCAGTTTTCAAATATCTTTTAGTTTTAACAAAGTAGGTTCTCCTTAATCTGGTGAATGAAGATACAGTCTGGTGAATGAAATCAGATATATTTTCTTTCTGATTAAGAGTAGTAGCTTTTGACTTATTTAAAACTTATGTAATGAAAAAGGCTGTTTGCAAAAGAGTATAATCAAAATCTTAATAATAAAAACTAAAATTGATGTTAACCATGAAGAATACCAAGAGCCATACACAGTCACTTCCCTTACTTCTTCATATGTGATTGGTTTGCCCTGTAAGTTCAAGGGTAGAGCTAAAACCTTTTCTGATTGGCCTCATAAATTCAAGGGAAGAAGGATGGGTTAGAGAATTTGTATTCAGGGTTATTTTACCTGAAAAGGAAGAGCTTCAGGAGAAAGACCTAGTCTTTTAAAGCATTTGAAAGATTATTAATTATGTAAGTGATACTGGCTGACTCTTTACCAGATGAAGAGCAAGGGGAAACAAACGGCATTAAGCTGGCCGTGCATTAGATGATGTAGAAGACAACTACCTGGAAAGAACTGTTGAACATTTGAACAAACAACTAAAAAATTGTGTGATGATTCTCCCTAGATAGTCCCCTCTCTTTAAAGATCTAGGTGCAATACGAACAATCCTTGGGAGGGAGAGAAAGTGTTAAGCTAGATTTCTTAAATCTCCTTTCCCGTCTGTGCTTTCCTTATAGAACTCCAGAACACATTGCTATTCTCGTAGGTACCACAGGGGTCAGAGAAACAGCCCCACCCACTCAAGTGGGTGGGGTACATAACATTCGCAGTGTTGGGGCAGAGTGCACAGTAAATGGCTCCCTGGGTTGGTTAAACAGTGACCAGCCTGGGATAACCACAGGAAGCTTGTTACTTTGTCACAGGCCCTTTTTCAGAGCAGAAAGCCTCAGCTGCTGGGGTGGGAAGGTCTGATCTTCTGGGTGCCGGTTGGAAGAGGGGGCACAAATTGAAAAGTGAATCATGGTTAAAAGTGCAAGTGAAGTCAGCAGGGACGCGCTGGCTGGTTTTGCCAAGAGGAGTTGAATGTGGTGTAATTTTGGCTCTAAAAACCTCTTAGATCTCAGAGTATTAACTTGGTAACTTGGAATTAAACTAAATCTGAGGTGCTGTGGTTTCTCCCACATCTGATTTTCCCTTCCTCCAAGTACACACAGTACAGAATCGTAGCTAGTTAAAATTGTTAATGGGGTATGTGTGTTACTTTTTTTTCCCGCAGACAGTTAAGGAGAAGTGGTATATGGGACACCTGAAGGTCAACAGACTCTATGACCTTGAACCTCTCCCTTGAGTTCCTCTTCTGTAAAAGAGAATACCTTACAGTGGCTGTATGGTCACCAAATAGGAACTACATGGGGCATTACTTATCTTTTACCTTTATACAAAAAGTGTGGTCACTGATTCATGTGGTGAGGTCCACCCTATTATCCAAGTTTTGCACGTTGAGAATTTCTCCCAGCTATAGGATAATGCTTGATATGTGGAATACTAAAGAATATTTAAGAATAGGGGGAAAGAACCTACCTTGTGATAATTTTTTTAAATGGGACATGAAATGAATGGTTTGCTCCTGGTTTGTTTGTTGTGTTTGTTTTAAATAACCTAGAGAGTACATTGAAAATAAGATGAGAAGAAAAGCATCGACATTTGCTCAGATCTATTATGAGTCCCCGGATGTGGGAGATGGGCAATGAGACCACAGGAGTGCACGAGACAGAGGCCCTGCTCACATGGACCTCCACTCTAGTGCTGCCTGTGTTTGCAGTGCTTTTCGCTGGCTAGTGGGATCCTTTAAAACACACATGCCACTCTTACAATTAAAACAAGTTTGTATTCTTGTTCATTTTTAACTTGGTAACTTGTCTTAGATTCAGTACCTCTTTTTTTGATATCCCAGAAAATGCAAGAGGATCATTAGTGTGTTTGTGGTGGCATAGAGTTAGAAATTGGATGCCTAGAGACAAAACCTCACAGCCTGTTATACCACTGAGGGTTAATATATTGGCCTCAGTTCTACCTTCCTATACAATAGTGATGACATCTTTCCTCCCTAAGTGTAAGGTTCTAATGAGACTTAGTAATAAGCCCTGTCTGTGTTTTGCCTCTTAAACATATAAAGACTACTAAATACTGAGAGGTTATTAAATTCTAGTGACTTTAATATTTTTTTTTCTCTCCAAATAACTGCCTTTCTACTGCTTAATGTGTCCCATATAACATTTAAGTCAGAACTGTTCCTTCCCGAATAAAAAGTTTGTTTCTTAAACCATGTCAGCCTAGGAGCGGTTTCTACCAGGGAGAGCAGTCATACTGGCAGAGAAAAAAATAAGAAGGTGTAAAAGGGGCTCTTGTTTTATCATTTACTCCAAAAAGCTGGAAAGTAGCCAGCTGTAAGGACTGGTTTTGAGAAAAAGACATTTAGAGAGTACAAGCTTCTGTGGACCCACCAGCAGAAATAACTGGCTAAGATTCAGTTATCCATTGCTTTTTGTCTTTTAAAAAAAGAGGATGGTGAGCTAAATAATTTTAAAGCATACAAGATAAGCAAGCTAACTGGAATCACTTCCCGACAGTTCTGGTTGTATTTCGTCATGTAACGGGTGTGACTGAGTCCTAAAAGAGTAAAGGGTGAACCTTGATTGAAACACAGATCCTAGACCAACCTTTTGGAGTTAATTGCAGTTCTGTGAGTGATTTGCTTGGTAACTCAGATAAATCTGCTTCCCCCTCTGCATCCAGTTTCTAATTCGTCATTTGAAAGTTAGGAAGAACGCTGGCTTAGGAAAAGCTTAGCCAGCACAGTGCTTTGAAAATAATGAAATTATCATGGACTTTGAATTAACCTATTTGTTTTTGTGTTTTCTAGTTACTAAAGAGAGTGTACGGGAGTTTTTTGGTAAATCCAGAATCAGGTATGTAGTAATGTGAGCAGCTGTGGGATGACATAGAAAGAGACCTGTCCTTTTTTGTGCTATGCTTTTTTTAGCCAAAGGATTTCGTTTAAATGTTAATTCATCTTACAAATATTTTTGCATGAGTTCAGTTCCCACTTCAACTCTTGTCGTAAAAATAGTTTTAAGGGGCTTTGCGTTGTCCAATAATGGTACACGTTATTGTTATAGTCACACAAAGAATTGATGTATGCCATTTTTAACATTTACTGGATAAGGCCTAATGACTCTCCCTTAACGTTTCAGCCAGAGGGCCACCTTTGTTTGCCCATGATGATTAAAATGCCTTTTGAGAAAACTAAGCAAACATTGAGTCTCCCTCCCAGCCCCTAGTAATACCTTTGTCTGTACACTGTACATTTGGAGAAGGAAAAGCAATATTCACAACTATTCTCCATTTTCAAGTAACAAAAATTTCAGCCCCTTTCATCTGTTCTTCTGATGAGTGATCTCTGCCTCCTTCGTGGCCAGAGGTATTGGAAAGCACCATGGCCATCCTTGATTAGAACAGCTGTGTTACACAGCTTTAAAGGAAGTTTAAAGTAGAAAAAAATAAACAGTATTTTTATCCCTATAATTAAGTGGTAGTTTCAAATCCTGAGGTGTCTAGCCGGGGCCCCATAGTCAGGACCAAGTTGTAAGACTGTTTGAACATAATATTTGTTACTCAAATCCTGTGACTGTGGTACCTTGACTAACAAATCCTTCTAAAAAGGAAGGTGTGTCTGTCTCTTTTAACAAGTTACTTTAAAAACAACAACAGGGCGTCCCTGGTGGCGCAGTGGTTGAGAGTCCGCCTGCCGATGCAGGGGACATGGGTTCGTGCCCCGGTCCGGGAAGATCCCACATGCCACGGAGTGGCTAGGCCCGTGAGCCATGGCCGCTGAGCCTGCGTGTCCGGAGCCTGTGCTCTGCAACGGGAGAGGCCACAACAGTGAGAGAGAGGCCCACGTACCGCACACACACAAAAAAACAACAACAACATGACACCACCTCACTATTCCCATTAGAATACCTTCCTGTGACCCTTATATGCTGCTTTGGAAACAAAATATCTAATAAAGAAAAAGCGCCTTTGGAATGTAACTTGCTACTAGGAGTATTTATGGATGTGAGCTTTGCACTCCTAAAGAATACTGAAATGTGTTAATCCCCAAATTGATGGTACAAACGTATCTCAGAAATAAAAGCCAAAAGATAAATAACACTGTAGGCTTTAAGAGGAATCAAGGAATTTCAGAAAGAACGAAAAAAAAAGAACTATAGCAGAAAAAGCATAAAGGAACTCTCGGACATGCTTGTCACCGCTCAGATCCTAAAATCTATCAGAATAAGCAGAGTATAACTCGGAGAGCTTATGTTTCTGTCTCTGGGCCTTTTCTTCCACTTCCTGTGCTAAAGCACACGCTACCAAATTGCAGACCTTGTGTTCAGACAAGTGCAAAGTATAAAAACATGTGAAGGTAGCATGTTTCTTCCTCTTTTTCTATGGATTTATCTAGGCAAGTTTGGAAAACTCAGCAGGGCATACTAGATTTTTACTTTCTTCATTTTCAGTATGTTCTGTCCATCATGTCAGAAGCTGTACTTAAGTCTGGCTTCAGTTATAGTTTTATTTAGTTTGTTTTATTTGGCTGCTTAAAACTAGCAAACCTCAAATTTAAATATTTTCTTTTTTAATCTAATCTTGTGGTCTATTTATCTGGTTTTCAGGTATCCAAAATGGAATGGTGATTGGTGTTATTTAATATTGGAGTGCCAAAATTGTGCTAAGCACTATCTAGAACAGAGATTTGGATAGCCAGCCAGTGCTCTCAGTGAGGATAGAGCCAACAAAAAACACAGACCCCAGGAATGCTTTCGGGAAAAAATTAAATAGTAACAAAGTATAAAGGTCTAAGATACTTGGAAATGTGAAATCTATACAGTTCTGGCAAAATTATTCCTATCAGTTGTCTAGAATATGAAATGATCCTCGGTGATGTACAGATACTCTTGCAGAATCATCTGTAGGCTTTGGGGCAGGTATTATATTGCTGGATTATAAAATAAAGCATCCCAGCCTTGTTGGAATTTGTACTGGACACGCTGTAAAGGAGGCAGAATAGTGTAGTGGTCAGTACACGGATTTCAGTCCCTGTTCTGCCCCGTTTATTGATGACCTGCTGTGTTCCAGGCACTTTAAATACTGTGTGTTCTTTTAATTCTCCCAGCAGCCTCCCGCAACTCACCACCCTTTTTTTTAACAGATGCAGGAATTGTAGAAGTTAGGCAATTTGTCCAAGGCCAGAAGTGTTAAGGCCAGGATTTGGACCCAGTTTTTGTTCAGCTCAAAAAAGAGTTGCCTCCACCTTTATATCATGCTGCATTTGGCCTGGCACTTTGCTTCTTTGAACCTCTTTTTCCCTCTAAAATGAGAATAACCATATTCTGGCCTACCTATTTCGAAGAATTCTTTTTTTTTTTTTTTTTTTAATTTTATTTATTTATTTATTTTATTTTTGGCTGCGTTGGGTCTTCGTTGCTGCACGCGGGCTTCTCATTGCGGTGGCTTCTCTTGTGGAGCACGGGCTCTAGGTGCACGGGCTTCAGTAGTTGCGACACGCAGGCTCAGTAGTTGTGGCTTGCGGGCTGTAGAGCGCAGGCTCAGTAGTTGTGGCGCACAGGCTTAGTTGCTCTGCGGCATGTGAGATCTTCCCGGACCAGGACTCGAACCCGTGTCCCCTGCATTGGCAGGCGGATTCTTAACCACTGCGCCACCAGGGAAGTCCCCAAAGAATTCTTATGGAGATCAAATGAAGTCAAATATTTTAAAACACCTTGAAAATTTTACAGGGTACACAAATCTCCTGGGGAGGTATATGTACCCTTTTTTTTTTTTCCTTTTTAGGTTTTTTTCCCTACCTCCATCCTCAGGGTTTGTGATGGCATGTAAGCGGGTATATTTTATTATCAAAAAGCAACCCAACTGCTGGCCGTGTTGGCACTTGGCACGTTAAACCTCAGAGAAAAATATGTAACTCGTATTATAGCTTGATAGCATCTTCAGCCCCCTTCACAGCTATGTCTGGAACATGAAATTTCTAATGAAATTTCCAGGATTATGACTTCCTCCCATTCCTTATTTGTAATCAGTCATCTTTGATATCGATTCAAATTTTTGCATAGTATCTGTTAATTAGCTATATATATATTTACAGTAATTCTTCAAGAATTAAGATTTTTTATTTCATCTCATTTGCCCTTTGAAGTAGATGGGAATGGACAGCTTTCTACCTGGGTTAAAAGTATAGACATTGAGACAAAATTAAATGTCATTAGAACCTGTAAAGTTTTTTTTAATATAATTGTTGGGTGTTTTTTTTTCCCCTCCAGGATACAATGTCTCTTTGCTATATGACCTTGAAAATCTGCCTGCATCCAAGGATTCCATCGTGCATCAGGCTGGCATGTTGAAACGAAACTGTTTTGCCTCTGTCTTTGAGAAATATTTCCAATTCCAAGAAGAGGGCAAGGAAGGAGAGAACAGGGCAGTTATCCATTATAGGGATGATGAGACCATGTGAGTATAGAATTTGGTCCTGAAGCCTGGTGTGGCTGTCACGCATGCTTACTGAAAGTCATTCGGCTAAGTCACACCTTAAACTCTATTGTGTGAATCCCCCGAGTGTCTTTCTCATAAAATTTTTTAACCCAGGATGTAAGTGTTGGGGGGGGAAAGCCCACTTCTCCTTGTCTCCAGATACTGAAAGTTGGCAAAAGATGGAAAGAGAATCCAGTGCTTTCCTTGAAGGCACCATCATTTTGAGTCCCCTTCAGTAGTATAGCTGGGTAATCGGGAGGCAGAGGGTGACTGTAGGTTCCGTGTTGTTGCAACTCTTGGATCATCTACATGCTATGAGTCTCATAGTGTATAAAGAAATACATTCTTTAAAGTGGAATTCTGAGAATCACTAACTCTAGATTCCATGTCGTAGCATATAGGCAAGTTAATAACATCCACTTTGGGTGATTTTCATTTCTTGCCTCACATAGGGCATGCATTTATTATACTGACTTCGTTGGCCATAAATACTTAGTCTCACTGGCACACCTTGTTTTATGAATGAACAGGTTCGTGACTTTACCCTCCTACTTCACTTGTAGAGCAAGTTCTTGACAAAACCCTGTTCTGGTTCTGTACTCACTCTCATGGGTTTTGTTCCCCTCAGGTATGTTGAGTCTAAAAAGGACAGAGTCACAGTAGTCTTCAGCACAGTGTTTAAGGATGACGACGATGTGGTCATTGGAAAGGTGTTCATGCAGGTATGGAGCAGACATCTTGGGGGGGAACCATGGCCTGGTGACTTCCACCTTGTCATCAAAGCACACCATGAGCATAGAACTGGCAGCTCATTTGATGCTGGAACTTGTTGAAGATTTAATTAAACAGCCCCCATCAAACTCACTGACTTTTTTTTCTTAGTGGGTTTAGCCCTTTTGCAGGACTGGACTAGAGGGTGAATTGAGTATTAAACATACTAACAAAATGACTGAATATTAAGCATCCTTCCTGCCGTGGGGTCTTTAATTTAAAGCCTGGTCACATTTCCTGCCCTCTTAAGTTTCCTCAAGTTTCTAGCAAGGTCTACTGGCTTGGCTTAGTCCCAAATAAAGTCTTTTCAGAATGGAATCTAGAGAAAATTCTTAAGTAGTAGATAATGCATTAATAGGTTAGAGTTGTCGAACTGACAGTGAAGAGAAGGGGCCTCAGTTTGACCGAGGTCCCCATGGAGGGAGTGCCTCCCTCAGAAGAAGCTCATCTACTAGAAGAGTAATGGGGTTTAACAGGACATTTTGTAATTGGATTTCTGGTGCGGTTGGACTCAGGTCTGACACAACACACCCATTGTGGCTTTGTCATGCTGTCTGCTAACCAGTTGCTGGCTTTAGGATGTGAGAGCTCATTGGTGAAGTGGTATCCTGGCTGCTTTCTTCTGAGATGGCTCAGCATTCAAAATCTAGTACAGTGGTTAAATTTCAGAACACTTGTACGTTCATTCTGTTCCTTAGCAGGGTGAAGAGGTTTAAGAATTCTGGGACAGAATCTCTTTTGCCAGGTTGAGTTGAAAGACAGTTGTGCTTAATATAGTGAGAATACTTTATGTGTAGCCGTTCGAAGTGGCTAGGGAAGTCTTCAAAAGGGGTATTCTCAGTTTGATCCATCTGTAGTGGCTTTTTGGGGTTTTTTGTTTTTATAAATTTATTTATTTTATTTATTTTTGGCTGTGTTGGGTCTTTGTTGCTGCACGCGGTCTTTCTCTAGTTGCGGCGAGCGGGGGCTCCTCTTTGTTGCCGTGCACGGGCTTCTCATTGTGGTGGCTTCTCTTGTTGCAGAGCACGGGCTCAGGCGTGCGGGCTTCAGTAGTTGTGGCTCGCAGGCTCTGGAGCACAGGCTCAGTAGTTGTGGCACATGGGTTTAGTTGCTCTGCGGCATGTGGGATCTTCCCGGACCAGGGATTGAACCCACATCCCCTGCATTGGCAGGTGGATGGATTCTTAGCCACTGTGCCACCAGGGTAGCCCCTGTAGTGGCTTTCTGTGTTTAAGCTAATTAATCAGAAACTAATTTTGTAGTCCCTGTGCAGAAAAATTGGAATATTGACACAGCATTTGAGAGTACTCAGACTTACAAAAGTGTGTGTGTATGTACATAGATATATAGATATGTATATCTTGGGTCCTAAATGAAAGCCTCCGGCAGGCATTTCATGTGTTTCTATGCAGAATTGACAGGGGAATTAAACGCAGTAGCTCCGAAATTGGGCTAAATCCAGACTGACAAGCTAATTTTAAAAGCTATGAACTATATATTTAGATTTGGCTGTTTTTTTACCAGTCTTGTTCCATTTTATTCCAGACCACATCTTAACTTATTTTTATACTTTAAACAGATCTTATCTTGGAGAGTGTACTGGAGATTTGTTCCTTAGGAGAATTTTGTGTGTTCTTTTTTGCATGTGAACTTAAGCTCTCCCTCAAAGTACATGTGGTAGGGCACTTCTAAAAGGAAACAGAAAGTCTGCATTTTTGCACTGACGGTTTCTCCAGTGAGTGATGGGCCTGGCACCACGTGAGAAGACAGTGCTCAGGAAGCCATCTGCCCTGCCGCCCTCTCCAAACTCCAAGGCTGGGGTAATTTATTGGAAATGACCGTAGAAACCGGGACTTATTTTGCTGGTTTTCCCCTCCAGAATAAATCATCTGATCGTTGTCCTAGGCCTAGTTGTTTTAAATTTCTAGGAGAAGGGACAACAGTGGATGCCCAGCACAGAGTGTTGTGACCTGGAGAGGCTGTTTGAAGTTCCTTGTGGTCACTAGTCTGCTTGCTGTGGGTCTTTGTTTTCTCATGCTGGCATGCACCTCCAGCCTGGTCAGAACACAATCCCTGCTTTTGTCATTTGGCAGGCAGACTTGGAGGGATGCTTATTGCTGCCATAAGGAAAAAAACAGGGAGTTTCCATTCCCCACTCATAAGGATGTCCTAGTGCTCGGCTTTGGGGCATTATCTTTGTAGGCATATGAGCTGAGCACCAGGGAGAATCTGGTAGATATCCTCATTTCAACGCTTATTACGTGAAAAGCAATAGAAACAGTAGTTACCCTTTTGGACATTGGAGTATGGTGAGCTAGGATTTTTTTATATTATTAGATCTTTAAGTTAGCTCAGTAAGTAAGAGAAGTTAAGTGGAAACCACTGGTTTCTCCATGTTCAGAGACAAGACAGAAGCAGTTTGCCTCTTAGGCAATTGTGAAGATGCCCCTTTTGAGGCCCCTTGCTACCTGTATACATGTGGGGTTATATCTATAGGATATTTTCCTGAACTGGGAACACTGATTCAAAGTGAGTAATTTTGGAGGGTATTGCCAAACTCTTCTCCATAGAAGTTGTGCCATTTTCCCTCCCACCACCAATGCATGAGAGTGTCCATTTCCCCAAAGTGTTGTTGAACTTTTGGATTTCTGCCAATCTGACAGGTTAAAGATGCTATCTACTTTTCTTATGAGCAAGGTCAAAACATCTTTTTTTATGCTGAAGGCTATTTTTTTTGTTTCCTGTGAGATGTCTCTTTATGTCCCCTACGCATTTTTCTGTTGGGTTATTGATCTTCTGAATTTCTTCATATACTAGGGAGATTAGCCCTTTCTCTGTGATAAGAATTGCAAATATTTTTTCCAGTTAGTCGTTAGACTTTGTGAGTTGTTTTTGTTGTTGTTTTGTTTTGCTTTTTCCCCATGCAGAACTTTATTTTCATGTAGTTAAATTGGTCAACCTCTTATGGCTTCCAGATTTTGAGTCATAGTTAGAAACTCCTTCCCTACTGCAAGGTTATAAAGAAGTTTACCTGTATTATTTTCCTGGTGTTTTTATAGTTTCATATTTTACACATAAATCTTATTACCTGTGTGGCGTTTCTCTTGGTACATGATATGAAAGGTGGATACATCTTTTTTTCTAAGTGGCTACCCACTGGTCCCAGCAGCAATTATTTAAAAGCCCATGTTTATACTACTGATTTTAAGATGCTGCCTTTATCATATACTAAATTTCTGTGTATATTTGGGTTTATTCTAAACTTCCTGTAGTCAGTTGTGCTTTGATGGAGGGAAGAAATAGTATTGTGATGTTCAAAAGACATCCCAGCTGGAGGGAGAAAAAAGAGGGAGTATTGCTGATACATATGTAACAAAGACACTAAGGAAAAGAGAGCTGCTGGTTGGTGGGTTGATTGGCTTTTAAGTGTTATGTAAGAGAGAAAACCAAGGAGAAACATGAGATTGCCTAAAGGATAGCCCCAAGTCAGAAGTATATTGTTAACCAAGTCTGAAATGTTTGAAATGTATCACTTTCCATATACAGAACTGTTGAAATGCTGCCAAGTCACCACAGGCTTACAAATACTCCAGCTGGTTGTGAATGCCACATGTACCAGTGAACTGGAGCCTTCAGGAAGCTTACTAAACACAAGAAGATAGTGGCGGGCAGTTATTATCTGTTCTGTTTTCTCCCCCGAGGCTAAAGAGGAAAACTGATAGAAGTTAGAGAACCTCCCAACCCAGTTGCAGAATGAAAGGTATTTTCTAGAGAAGGGCAATCTCAGAAGCTTTGCTTTAAGAATTTCCATTTTGAATGATCTTGGATCCTTCCCTCCCTCTCCAAGTATTATTCCTTTGGGGAACAAAATGCACAGGGGAGCTAATCTAACCCAGTGATGTTAATTTATTTCCCGCCAACCTTCAGAAGCCACGCAGTGAGCTCAGGAGGCAGGGTGGTGAAACAGGCGAGATCCCAGACTGGGCATTAGACCTCCTTAGGTGTTATCCTTCCTCATTTACTGAAGGCTTGCTGATCAGTGTGTATTCTCCTACCTGCAAATGGAAACATAGTCCCTGCTCCTTTACAGTGTCCTGACACTGACAGTGAAGTCAGCTAGGGTAGAGGTGCTTTCTTTCATTCAGCAAGCCATGTGCTCGACAGTCTCTTTGAAGGGCAGAGGACTAGATACAGAGATGAATAAAAGCAGGATCCTTGGCTTGAGAAACTTTTACAACCTGGTGGGGAAGCCAGATGCATTAATGAATAGTAAAGTATCACAGTAGAGCTTTGTAGAAAAGACATGGGAACCCCGAGGGGAGAGCAGCCAGCTACCCCCAGGCTATTGGAGATAGCGTTATAGAAGAGGTCATATCTGAGCAGCAGTAGAAGAGCGTTGCAGACCAAATGGCTGTATAACATGCCTTCGGTATACTCATAAAACTCAGAGACCTTGGAAAGCCTTCGGTTCCATCCTTCTGCCGTCACTCAGAGAATTTGGATCGTCGGTTTTACTGGCATTGCTGGAAAATCTAGTCCTGTTCTTGCAGATCTGGGTTGAGACAGGGATGCCTTGTATCACTTGTCTATTTACACAGGAATGTATGGATTGGGAAAGCTTGAGATGCGGAGATTAGGACTTGGAAGGAATGGCCTGGTTTTTACTTCCTTAGGCATTTTTCTGTCGTTTGGTGAGGGTGGATACATTTTGTCAAGGGTGAGCTCTTACGCAGTGTGGTGGTGATTTCATCCACGGCCATTCTAGAGGGAGAATCAAAAGTCGGACTTCCAGTTCTCATGTCACACAGTCTCCTTTTCTCAGTGAACACTAAGACAGCTCAGCTTCTTTAACATTGTTGTCTTCTCCCAAGAAGGGCTTAAATTTGGTCTAAAGTTCTCACTGATGAATTCTAAACAGTAACAGGGTCTAAGTTACCTCAGTGAAACAAGACTTGTGCAAAGGCTCAGCCCAGAGAAAGCGTAGTATTCATGAAACTGGAAGAAGTGGAGGTGGGGTGAGAGGAGGGGTGAAAAATTGGTCAGCTCATAAGGGGCTTTGTGTGCAAAGGTTAAATGAGTTAAGACTTCAACTCGAAGTCTTTTTTTTTTTGGCTGCGTGGGGACTACTCTTCGTTGCGGTACGCAGGCTTCTTGTTGTGGTGGGTTCTCTTGTTGCAGAACACGGGCTCTAGGCACCAGGCTTCAGTAGTTGCAGCACTCGGGCTCAGTAGTTGCGTCACACGGGCCCTAGAGCACACAGGCTTCAGTAGTTGCGGCTCACAGGCTTAGTTGCGCCGCGGGCTTAGTTGCTCCGCAGCATGTGGGATCTTCCTGGATCAGGGATTGAGCCCATGTCCCCGGCATTGGCAGACGGATTCTCAACCACTGCACCACCAGGGAAGTCCCCAACTTGAGGTCTTAATCAAGCTAAAGCTTGGGTTCCGTTCACCCGAAATTTTAAAAATTTCCTGGAAAATGTAACCTCTTTTCACGTTAAATCAAAAGAGACTAATAAGCAGTAGTCATTATCCTGAATGTAATCTGGTTCTCCCAGTGCTTTACAATTTGTTGTCTGTTTAGTCTCAGAAGTAATTTTATCATCTATGTTCTTCCAAAACAAGAGAAAGGCAAAAGGATTAACAGTGCTTTTCCACACTCATTGAAGATCGGACTTGTTAAGTACTTTGTGATCTCTCCTCTGAATCTGAAGTGCATTGATAGCAGCCAGCACTTGTAATATTTCACATTAGGTGTAGTTTATTTTTAGCCTCTGCTGGTCAGAGGGCTCAGAGGTCACACCCATAGGGCACACCCTGGAGCGTAAGTTGCTGTTCATCTCACACCAGATTCTCTTCTGGTTGCTTTTTGCTTCATCCTGGCAGGAGTTCAAAGAAGGACGCAGAGCCAGCCACACAGCCCCACAGGTCCTCTTTAGCCACAGGGAACCTCCTCTGGAGCTGAAAGACACCGATGCCGCCGTGGGCGACAACATCGGCTACATTACCTTCGGTGAGCGGGGCGGGTTGCTGCGTTTGCGCGCCGTGATGGGTTCATACTGCAGTTGAAGTGGTTAAGGGGAGTGGGGGCGAAAGCAGGCATATCGCCCGTTCCTGTTGCCACTGCCATGGCTGTAGGGGGCCTGCCACGGGACGCTAGTACAGATCGAGTGCTATTTTTATACAGTAATCATTTTCCTTTTTTCCCTGTTTTTCCTAAATCCTGAGGAAAAAAAAGTGTAGCCTGTGATATCAAGTGTGAGAAGTTAGGGCCATATAAGCATTGCTAAGCAGCTGGGTGGGAATACTGTGTCCTTTGGCGTTTCTTGGTTTTTTGCTTATTAGACCAGAGCTCCAGCCATGATTCACTTACTCCACTTTCCCCCTGAAAAAATTCACGTGCTCCCCTCTTACAGTTGCTTCAGCCTAGTGAAGCTGCTCATCATTATTCACCCACTGCCCCAGATGCCACTAAAATGTCCCCCTTTCTGGAGTTTTCTTTAATTCACCTCGGTGCTGAAGGTGCACCAGTTTATCGAAGATGAGTGAGGTGATTTACCAGGTTTCATTAAATCTAAGATACATTGTTTTGTCATGTTAGTCTCTGAGTTTGGCACACAGCTCACAATTCGCAGCCTGCCACAGTTTAATTTGGCAGCATCTCTCTTTATGGTAACTAAACTGATGGTAAACTTGCAGTCACTAGCATCTCAGGACCTCTGCAATGTAGTTATGTCCTGGCCTGGTGCTCTCTTCTCTCAGGGCAAGCTGACACAGGGGTCCCACCCTTTCTTATGAGGCATTCCTTTTCATTTCAACAAATCTTTATACTTGAGGATTTTGCTTATGGTGAGACCACTGAGTAGAGTGGGTGCAGAAGATAGAGAGGGCTCCAGGGAGCCAGAAGGAGAGGTGTGCGGGTCGGCCCAGGCGCAGGGCTGAGTGACTGCACAGGCCTTCAGGGGGTTGGCGGCAGGGGGGCTTTTCTCAGCCCCAGCCAAAGCAGCTTCTCCTGCCCATCCTCATCAAGAGCGCTCAGATCCTTCTCCCTTCCTGTTTGGTTTTCACCACAGACTACATGACCCTCTGTGGATCTAGTTTCTCTGAAGACTTACTCGGCTTCAGCACCAAGGACCTAGGACAGGCAGGCTTTGTTCTCTAATCCTGATTGCTCCACAGTCCACCCAGGTAGCCAATAGTGTCTTCCTCCAGAGAGACTGCTGAGCTGCAGAGGCAGGAGCTCATAGGTGTGTGGCAGATGGAGTAGATTTCACAGTGCACAGCCAGAGAAACCAGGCCCTGGAATGAATGCCAGGGCCAAACCCTTTCCCTGAGGAGCTCTGGTTTTCGACCATGATCGCCTCCATTTGCACTCACTGGCAGGAAACCCTGACAAAGCCCAGGCCTAATGAAATGAGTGGACGGTCCTTAAGGAGGGAGAGATGGAGCTGACTGTAGGCTGCTGGTCTTCCCGCCCTTTGGCATTGGTGTTACTAGACCCTGACGCCTTGCCTATCCCCCCCCTCCCCCACCGCCGCCCAGTGCTCTTCCCTCGCCACACCAACGCCAGTGCTCGAGACAACACGATCAACCTGATCCACACGTTCCGGGACTACCTGCACTACCACATCAAGTGCTCAAAGGTGAGTGAGAGCAGCTGCAGCGCCTCAGTGTCCTGTGCTCTGGGGTCATTCTCACCACCAGAGCTGATGCCATAGAAAGTCATCTCTGTAGTCCAGGCTCTTGCTATGACCTCTTGTAGGTGGTTCTAGAGGCTTCAAGAAATCATGGCCTTTCTCCATCTCTCACTCACCCCTCCCCATAGCAGAGAGGTGAATATATGCTTCCTTGCATGGCCCTGTGTCAACCCTAGGGTGGATGTGCCCAGACCTTCCTGATAATTTCTGCTAATTAGAGCAAAGCTGTCTTTCTAGAAGATGACTCTGCTTCAGTACCCACTGTGCTTGCCTCCAGGCCTATATTCACACACGTATGCGGGCAAAAACATCTGACTTCCTCAAGGTGCTGAATCGTGCACGCCCAGATGCTGAGAAGAAAGAAATGAAAACAATCACGTGAGTCGCACCGTCCTGCAGAAGGACCACCTTCCTCTCCTAAGCTCACCAGGAAGGAGGTAGTGGTGTCGGTGGCCCAGGTGTCTGGGCAGTAGCTGCATGGGAGGCAGGCAGGGTTGGGCCTGTAGCTGCCCAGCAGACTAAAGATGGGACGCACAGGTTTTTGCTTCTCGGTGGGTTTCCTTGTTTCTACATCTTTATAAGCGAGGAGAGTGGCAGCTAGGATAAAATACAGAGGGGGACCTTTTTACTGACATCAGCTGTGTTCTCTTTGGGCCTGAGTTGACGGGCCAGTCTTGTCCTTTTCAGGTCTTCTTGGAGAAATGAAGTAATTTGCTTAAGGACATTGAGTTGAGTAAATAGGCCTGGAACCACCCCTAAGTGTTCTTTTTCCTGGTCCACTTGGCGGCAGGAATTTTGCATGGAGAGGAGGTTACCTTTATCAGGGATGGAGATGATGAGAGCCCTAAATGGTGTGAGGCTCTGCATGCAGGAGGCCAGCATGGTCTGAGGCCTGGGGATTTGGGTCTGTGCCAGGTGCCAGATCTTGGGTGCCCCTCTGGTGAAGTTTAAGCAGTCCTGTTCTCCAGATAGGGTAATAAGTGCTGATCTGCTGTCTTTTGTGCCCACTGAATTAAAAATCTTGAGGTGAACTAAGCCTACCCACAACCCTCACAGCCAGTGCATTTGCCAACACCCCGTAATCTTGGGGGTAACCTTCGTAGGTATGGTGTGCCTAGGGCTTCAGACTCCTTCCCCTGGCCTCCTCTATCAAGCTAGTTTCTGCTGCCATTCAACAGGATGAGAGAGGTGTCTGACTCTTGGTTGCCTGAGCAGAGGGTTTTTTGTTTTTTTTTTTTTTTTTTTCTTTTTGCGGTATGCGGGCCTCTCACTGTCGTGGCCTCTCCCGTTGCGGAGCACAGGCTCCGGACGCGCAGGCCCAGCGGCCATGGCTCACGGGCCCAGCCGCTCCGCGGCATATGGGATCCTCCCAGATCGGGGCACGAACCTGTATCCCCTGCATCGGCAGGCGGACTCTCAACCACTGCGCCACCAGGGAGGCCCGAGCAGAGGGTTTTTAATCTCAGACATTTATACAGAACAAGTTAAGTCACGCCTGCCTTCTTTAGGCTTTAGAGGCTGCCTGTCTCTTTGTTAGGAAATGGGTACCAAAGGCCTTTCTCTATCATAGCTCCGCCCACTGCCCAGAGCCGGCGGAGTGTTCAGTCCACAGCTCAATCCTCTGCTTGGAGAGAGGTGTCCACGTGCCGTGGCAGTATCATTCCTTCTACTGTGGCATAGCCGCAGATGCCAGCTTCGTGGCATACCCTAAAATAGGCAGAACCCACAAGGTGGGGAGACAGGAGGGTGTGTGCCCTGGGGGACGCACGCTCCCGCTGCCCTGCACGACCTTGCCTCCGTCCTGGAGTTCACAGGTCCCCCTTTCCCTGCTTGCTTCTCTCACCCACACCACTTTGGGGACCTTGAGTGTGAGGCAGCCAATTTTGTGCCACTTTCAAGGCCCAGTGAAGAGACAGGCAGTTCAGTAGAGGCCAGGAGGTGAGCCAGCAGAAGGCAACCTGACCTGGCCAGCCTGTCGCCCACCGAACAGGAAGGCTGGGCATCATGAGCTGCTCATGTCACCGTCAGCCCTGTAACTGCCTTGTCCATTGAGGAGGAGGGCCCACCAGGCGGCCACCACCCAGTGTCTCCCTGCAGGGCTTCTCCCCTGCCCTGTTAACACAGCCAGCAGGCGGTCTTGGGGGGGTCATCGCAAAGCGAGTGCAATGGACAGAGGGCAGGGACAATTCCCTGTCCTGATGGCGGACTGGGAAAAGATGAATCCTTGAAATGAGCAAATTGTCCATAAACCTCCTTCCTGGAACTTACGAGGAGCAGCTTTGCCTTTTTCTGTCCTGTGATGTCTTTGGCAGAGGTGGGCCCCAGAAAGGAGAAGGGTGAGGTAAACAACTGCATCCACCCTGAAAACCAGATCGTGTTCCCAAGGGTGGGCAGGAGAAGCCAGGACCCCTGCCCTGCTGTGTGAGGTTTCAGAACACAGAGCAGCATGAAGGCGCGTGGCGGGTCTGCTATGATCAGAAGCCAACCATCAGCACCCCACAGAGCTCTGCCTGAATTGAATATACGTGAGCTTTTTATTGGGGAATGGATAACAAAATATTTTAGTTTCATTTTGGGTTGGATGAGACATTCAGGGCAGGAAAGTTTTAGCCCCTGTATTTTTGCCTCAGTTTCCCATAGTTCTCAGCTCTAGCTTCCAGGATGCTTTACCAGATGCGCACCCCCTATCTTTGGGAACCAGCCTGTTCCCAAAGTTGGCTATTCTGGGGAAAAAACTGGGTGGAACAGGACACCCCAGCTTAGAAACCTTAAGTCTGGCAAGTGTTCTGTGGCTGAGTGTAGTCACCACATGACAGCACGAAGCGCCTTTAACCTTGGAAGCTTGGAGGGTTGCTTCTTTGAAGGTCCTGCCCCCATGGTGAAAGATTTAAGGAACTGCTGTGTGCTAGCCCGAAAAGGTATAAACTGCATAGGAGGACCCTAAGTTCTTTACTCGGAAGAGGATTGAGCCCAGTCTGAAATGCAAATATGTCTAGGCCATCCAGAAATTGTGGGCAGGTGATTCTCCTGTCTAACTTGGTACATTTACTGCCCTCGTGGGCTTATTAGCACAGGTATTACTTGGTACCCCGAAGTATTCAATAGGGAGGAAGAGCTGATGAGACATTTCTGTGAAAGCTGGACCTTAGCCCGTGCCTGGAATTCCTACATACCTCTGCCTGAGGAGCCTTACCACCTCGTGTTTGCTGTCTCCTCCGGGACCCCATTCCTAGCCCAGAGCATGGGGTGGACGGAAAGGTGAACAGAAACCAGCCTTCACACTTACTCTCTGCTTTTGAAGGGGGAAGACGTTTTCATCCCGCTAACTCTTGGGAACAGGAAGAGGAAGCGGCTGGCAGCTGAAGGCTGGAACACTTGCTACTGGATAATCGTAGCTTTTAATGTTGCACCTCTTCAGGTTCTTAAGGGATTCTCCGTTTTGGTTCCATTTTGTACACGTTTGGAAAATAATCTGCAAAAATGAGCTGTGCTTGCAAGGACTTCATGGTTCCCAAGAATTAAAAAAAAAGGAAAAAAAAGAATTCCACTTGATCAACTTAATTCCTTTTCTTTATCTTCCCTCCCTCCCTCCCCTTCCCCTCCCCCTCTTTTCCAAGCTGTTTTGCTTTGCAGTATGTTACTGGTAATGAGTTGCAGGATAATGCAGTCTTAACTTGTTTTCTCCTAAGTATTTGAGTTCAGAACTCCTGTATCTAAAGAAACACGGTTGGGGTCATTAATAAAGAAAATCTTTCTATCTTACATGAGAATTCACTGGGTTTCTGGACTGTGAGTCCAAACAAGAGAGGAGGAGGGATGAAGGGTGCACCAGTACTGCCCTTGAACCTGCAAACCTGCACTGGAAAAGCTTAGGTTCCAGAGGCCCCCCACCCCCCCACCCAGCCTCCCTGTAGAGGAGAGAATGGCTCACTGGTAAGCTCTTAGTTGGCATTTCTGAGTAAACGTAAACATGCTCACTGTAAAGCTTGGTTCCTAAGTCTGTCCGGCTGTGGCCAAGAAGCTCGCAGGACAGTGACAGGCACTTTATAATGTGTTTTCTGGTGAAGCCTTTTATCTTGAATAATGTATTAACGTTTCCCCAAATGTGTTTCATGGTGTGTGTGGTTCTGCAGGTCATTGTGGGTCTAATGCAAACAACTGGGTGCAGTTTCTTTCTCACACAAGAGCCCAATAGCCTGGCACTCCACAAAACTCACTGTGGGAGATGCTTACCTAATAAACAGGACAGAGCCTAGCAAGGTATCCTGCTGTCCCCACTGATCCCTAAAATACAATTGGTTCAGAAAGTTTGTTTGGTAAAGAAAAGAACTTTTCGGGGCACCTGAAATGGTCTAAGGGTGACCCTAATGGTTTCTACCTTCTTGCTTCCCCTTTTAATTTGTCTCCATCAAGTTCAGTGTGTTTCAAACTGGTTTGAGACTGTTAATGAATTGTGAAATGTCCTGACATTTTTATTTCCTAAACTATTGTGAGATAATTGTACATTCACTGCAGTTGTAAGAAATAGTACAGAAATTCTGTAGTACAATATCACAGCCAGGAAGTTAACATTGACACAATCCTAGCCTTGCTCAGATTTCACCAGTTTTGCATACACTCATTTGTGTGTGTGTGTGTATGTGTTGTGTCTTCCGTGCGTTTTTTTTCACGTGTGACTTCAACGTTTTTTAAAAATAGAATAGTATATATATACTAATCAGAATGCATCACTCCTGTTAAGGGTAAGTACTGATTTAGTTATAGACATGTTGACTAGATTGTAAAAATGTCTTTTTACTGTGGGTCATGATCAGATTTAAAAGCAACAGGTCATTTAGTCATCCTGGCTTCATTTTACTCAGGATCAGTTACGTTCCCATCCCCTCAACAAATATGTGCCCCGGAGAGTGCTGTCCCCTTGGTGGGGCTGACCATGACTTTTGAGTGGAGAGAGTTTACTGCATCGAGTCTTCCCAGTGTTTTCCTGGGATGTGGCGCCTCATCACCTACTTCTGGTGGATGGAAAACTGGGCTAAATTAGATCTGTTGAGAGACAGTGACATCGATGTGTTCTGTACCCCAGGAGCTATTGAAGGGGTTTGCAAGGGTAATTTTGGCCAGAAGTTGTTTTTGCTCTCCTGCTGACTTTAGAACATAACTCCTTAGTAAGTTGGAACTCACTGTATTTTGCCAGTAATGGGGATCAGATTTCTGAAAAGTGCTGTAAATGGCAAAACCAGAGTTGCTTAGAAAATATGGAGTTAGGAGAAAAACAAAGAGGCATTAAATATTTTTTAATAAACCCTAAGGAGTTGTCTTAATTCCAAGACTTTGTCAGCATAAAAACCCATGCTGGGGCTTCCCTGGTGGCGCAGTGGTTGAGAGTCCGCCTGCCGATGCAGGGGACATGTGTTCGTGCCCTGGTCCGGGAAGATCCCACATGCCTCAGAGCGTGAGCCATGGCCACTGAGCCTGCGCGTCCGGAGCCTGTGCTCCGCAACGGGAGAGGCCACAACAGTGAGAGGCCCACATACCACAAAAAAAAAAAAAAAAACATGCTGGTGAAAACCCCTCTCCAGACATGCTCCTTTGTCTTCATCTGTTTCCAGAGCACACTTAACTCTTTCTCAAGAACCCTCCATCCCCTTTGTGGACAAACGCACACTGTAACTTCAGCCAAAGCCCATAGAATTGTAGGAGGATGGAGGTCTCAAGCTGAGGGTCAGCATGCTGAGAGGATGTGGGTGACGAAAAACGGGATCTAGTCTCAATTGCTGCTAATTTGCTGCCTTACCTTAAAGGTCCATACCTGGGAGGTATAGATGAGCTGGGATATAAGCTGGAGAGGTGGAAACAGTGTTTAAGACCTGGGTTTGAATCAATGTTCCACCGCTTCCTAGCTATGTGACTGGGTAAATTTCTTAATCTGAGCCCTGATGGCCTCATCTTTGGACATGACACCACCTATTTCACAGGGCTCTTAAAAGGAATAGAGAACAGATAAGTGCCTATCACGTGGTAGGCATTTATAATGCCTATAATTATCATTGATAACACCATCTAATAAATCTTAGTTACATTCTCGTACTCTTAAAGAGGATCGGAGTGGCAGGACTGCTGAGAAGCCAAGTCCAGCATAAACCAAGGTCACTCTGCCTTGGGGTTTTTCAGGTCCTCACCAAAAACGGTGATATTTTTCACTGTTTGGTGGCCCTCAAGACTGCAGCGTGGGGTGAGAAGGGTGTTGGTGGGAATCTCCAAGTCTGGATAAAGTGAGACCTGGGCAAGCTAAGAACCAGGAGCTTGATGGAAAAGCAAATGAGACTGTAACAGGAAGTGGAGGTGTGGAACCAGAGGACATGAAGTTGAAGCCAGGAAGAGGAAGTAATGCCAGCTGCTGCGTCAGCCCTTCTACCCAGAGCTGATACTTGACAGTTACCATTTCAGTTCCCTTCAGTCTCATTCGAAGTAGGCCTGATGGACCCTTGTCCCAGCAGCTACAGAGACCTAAGACCAAAGCCTGGGTGGGCTCTGGGGGCTATTTTGAGTTCAAGCAATGCTGCCCCCTTCTGGGGATTGCTAAAAGCACTGCAGTTTGTGTGACCGAGGGAGACTTGAAAAATCTGTCGTTTAGCCCTGACAGGAAGGACCCAGAGTTTGCTCTGCCCTTATAGCTGACTTTAAAGTCTTCCTGAAGCCAGACTTGGTCACAGGACTGTCCCCAGAGCCCTTCAGAGGCTCCCAAGGGCTCATCTCCTGGAGCCTATGAGGAGCCACCCAGTGCCAGACACCCAGGGTCGACAGACAAATTTCCAGGAGGATGGGGTGCATGAAGGAGACCCAGGTGGATCTCCTGCCACAGTCCAGATTGGGCACCATGATACAGGCTCTACCTGAGAGGTGAACGGGGACAGGTGTGGTACTCTAGGGCCCACAGATCCACTAGATGGAGCATCTGAAAACTGCCTGCACCAGAGCCCTCCTGTGGGCGAAGGAGAGAAGGCTGGGGATAAGTCAGTCCCAGGAACTAGATGATCCAATAAGGAGGAAACAGGGCTGAGCCGAGGACAGAATCCAGGCTCCCCGGCTCTGGGTCCCGAACTTGTTCTCCTTTACATGTCAGCCCACACACAGTGTTTAGACAGAGTAGCGAAGAAGAAACACAGACATCCTGCATCCTGCAGGGAGGAGGCCGGGGCTGGGAACAGAAGGAGGTCTGTTTATTCCTGGCAATCCAGTATGAGGGGCCCCACTCCCACTTCTGTCAAGGCCCCAGGGTGAACTCTCCCAGAGCCTCTGACTTCTGCACCACCAGATAGCGTGGGGCTGAGAGCCGTCCACTGGAATGCAGCATCCTCCCACCCACCAGCTCCCTTGAGGATGGGTTTGAGGCTGGGTGCTTTCCTCTTCCCAGTTTTTGTCCCAACAGAGGTCCTTCTCTCCAGAACTCCTGACTGCTGTGCAGGGTTGGCAGAGGTAGACCTCTCAGGCCTCCAGCCCTTCAGGCCCAGGTCTCCCCGAGAGAGCACAGAAGACCCCTTGCTCCATCTACAAGGAGCTTTTTCCTAATGTCTAAACTCCAGCTTTCTTGCTTCAGTTTTAGCCTGTTCCCTCCCACTTCAGGCCTCAAGAGAGTGTAACTGCTTCTCTCCCTCACCCTAAAGCCTCACTTGACACAAGCTGGAAATTGGGGCTTCCTAGCCTTGGACTTGCCCCTCCTCTCACTCTACCTAGTTTCTTGTGTTTCCCTGTGGAGTGGAAGTGTCATTCCCCTCTTGCTTTTCACAGGCTCTCTATCAGCCTTTCTCAATGGAATTCTCAGAGGCGACAGGTGGCTGGAGGGAAGGGATGTGCAGAGAAGGCCAGAAATCCCTTTCATTGTGTGCTTCTGTGCCGAGCACTGACCCAAGTCCTCATCACATGTTTTCTCTTTTTTTTTTTTTTTTTTTTTTTGGCTGCACCAGGCAGCATGCAGGATCCCAACGGCGAGGGATCCAACCTGTGCCCCCTGCAGTGGAAGCGCAGAGTCTTAACCACTAGACTGCCAAAGTCCCCCACACATTTTCTCATATAGTCTCACAATAGGTGAATACAATATGAGCCCCATTTTGCAGATGAGAAAATTAAAGTAAGAGAACTTTAATAATTTACTCAAGTTTACACAGCCAAAAAGATAGGATCCAAAAAGGATTCTGCGATTTAAACCCAGGCTTTCGGATTCCAGCACTGGCTCATGCCTCTTAGTCGTCATGGAGGGAGGAAGGGAATCACTTGTTGAGAACCCTCCCCCATTAGGTGTCAGGTACTGGGCTGTATGCAGTTACATGTTATCCCGTGGTATTCCCCTCAACGACACTGACAGGTGGTTTTCCTTGTTCCCATTTTACAGGTGAGAAAATGCCCAGAGGTAGCTTTGCCCCAAGTCACACCCCCAGAGCTCTTTGTGCCTCATAGCCCAGAACTTGACTCGCAAAGTAGTTGAGAAAAGTGGAATGACCCCCGATTCTGGAAGGCAAGCCTGGCTTTATAAGCTGAAATTCCCTACCAGGTGATAGGAAGGGCGGGCAGTGAAGATTCTCATATTCCAGACATCCCCCCAACCACCACCATCAGACACACACCACTATGCGGACTGGCAGAATTACAGGAGGTGAATGCGCTGTCAGCTGGCTGGCCACTCCAGGGGTTTAAGGCTCATAAAATGGAAATACATGAGCTGGGAAGTAGGGAAGGTAGACTAAATCATTATTGTTCACTAGCTGGAATGCATTTCTCGGGTTAGCTGAGCAGTAGCAGGCCAGAGGGCTCCAAGCTGGGTGACGTGCCTTCTTGGTGGCAAGCTATGGCCAGTGGCTGGAGAGGGGGCCACTGGTACAGGAGGGTAAGGAGGGGGCACTGGAGAAGGGAGGCAGGCCTCCCAGTACTGCAGCTCAGGGTGTGCCAGGTCCCACCCCCCAGAGGCGGGGCCAGGCTGATCCCCGCCAGCCTCAGCTCCATCCCTCCAGGAGCCCAAGCGAGGGCAGAGCCTGGGGGTGCAGTGGAGAGCCGGGGCCCTGCTGGCCCCGCACAGTGGAGGTACCATGCCCTCACCGGTCAGGACACCAGACATCGCCAGAAGCCCTGCAGCGCTGGCTGCGGCAACTCCCTGACACTCAGAGGAAAGCCCCGGCTGGGGGAGCGACACCTGTCCCCCACAGCCATGTGAGTAGCTGCCCCCTCTCCCCCTTCCCCACCCGGCCCCCGGGGCCACACCTGGAGACCTCGGCCCCCGGATCCTGCAGAGGCCATTGCACGCAGCCCGAGCCTCCGGGTTGTGCGGGTCACACGGCCTGCGTACCCATAAGACTGCTGGGAAGTCGCCCCGGCGGCTGACCCTGCCTTTCTCGCTGCTCTGTTGGACGTAGGGTGGGAGACTCACTCCAGCGAAGAGCTGGGAGCTCCAGCCCATGACTCCAGAGTCCAGGTTTGAAGTAACGGACTCTGAGGTCTCCTGGGGTTTAATAAAGTTCACAGTGCAGGGATGAAGGGGAACAGAAACTGGAGGGCCGCTGGAGAGGCAAAGATGTACCCAGCGGACGGCCCTGGGGGAGGTTGAGGAAGAAGAAACAGAAGCTGAGGGTAAAGGGGTGCAGCAGCTTGGGGGGCCTGAGGGGAGCTGGGGATAGAAGGGGCAACGTCTCCTGCGCTCAGGGTGGCCGTGGGGCCCTCTGATCCTCTAACCCGGGGGAGGGGGCAGGTAGGAATCCTTTCCCTCTTGACTTTAATCCTAGCAACAGCGGCTGCTCCCGTTGGCAGAAGCAGGAGTTCCCACAGGGCCCAGGACCCCTCCCCTGTCCCCCATCCCTATGATGTGGCAGTGGGGACAGGGCACGGGACGACTGGGACAGGTCAGAGCCACAGAGAGGCCAGGCCCTGCCCAGCGGCTCCTCCTCCTCCTCTGGGCTCGCTTCAGCCCTCTGCCGCTGGCACCTGCACATTCACTGCCAACCCTCCCCCCTCCCAGCAACTCCTCCCCTCCTCCAGTTCCCAGGAAAGGCCCTGTTGCTAGAGTGGTAGGGACGCGTCAAGTTTATGGGCTGGAAGTCCTACCCGGAGGCCGCTCACTGAGGTGTAACTGGTGACAAGGCGGATGGAGGGGAGGTGCAAGGGACAGGGCAGCCCCTTGCTGCCACCCATTGCCCTGGCCTCATCACTAACTCAGTGAGCCTTGCCTCAGGGTGACTTCTGCCCCTACCTGCACCCGGAATCCTTAGCAACCTACCACCTCTTAATGCACGGGTGCCGACTAGCCTGCGAGCATCTGAAGACAAGGACCGCCCTCCTTCATTTAGCACCCACCCCGAGTCCCTTGTCCCGGCTCTGGCCCCAGCCCGAAGGAGGCCATCAACTGTTGGCTGGCCAGAGGGCCACTACACACCAGCCAGACCCTATCCTATCCTGTCAGCTAATTCGTTAGAGGCCTCACCCGGTGGAGTCAGGGATGGTCAAAATGCTTTGGGGACGGGTGGATCCACTTTTCAGCCTAAACAGAGGCATAAACACAGCTGCCCAGAGAGGACCAGACAGACAACAGAAATGGGCGAAGGGGCTGGGTGGGGACTGTGGGAGCTATCTGAAGGCAGCCACCACTCAACTCCAGCTGGTTGCTACCATACAGGCAGGACCTGATTTTTTTTAAGCCCCAAATATAAATTTTTATGTAAATTTTAATTGGCAGTTCATTGGGGGAAAAATGTGTATCAGCAAGCAGGATATGGCCCACAGTCTGCTGGTGTGCAACCTCTGGATTAATGTGCAGCCTTGCCGAGAGGACAGTGACCAGCAGCCCCACCCTAACTCCGGTCGCCCCACCTTCCATCTAGGCATGCCCGCTGCTGCTCCAGGCCTCCCCCGTCCCCAGGCCCAAGATGACACCCAACAGCACCAGGGAGATGCCCAGCCCCATTCCCGCAGGGGCCCTGGGGCTCTCCCTGGCCCTGGCGAGCCTCATCGTCGCTGCCAACCTGTTCCTGGCCCTGGGCATCGCCAGGGACCACCGCCTGCGCAGCCCACCCGCTGGCTGCTTCTTCCTGAGCCTGCTGCTGGCCGGGCTGCTCACCGGGCTGGCACTGCCCGTGCTGCCAGGCCTATGGAACCAGAGCCGCCGGGGCTACTGGTCCTGTCTGTTCCTCTACTTGGCTCCCAATTTCTCCTTCCTCTCCCTGCTTGCCAACCTCCTGCTGGTGCACGGGGAGCGCTACATGGCAGTGCTGCGGCCTCTGCGGCCCCGTGGGAGCACCCAGATGGCCCTGCTCCTCACCTGGGCTTGCCCCCTGCTCTTTGCCAGCCTGCCTGCCCTGGGCTGGAACCACTGGGCCCCTGGGACCAACTGCAGCTCCCAGGCTGTCTTCCCAGCCCCCTACCTCTACCTCGAAGTCTATGGGCTCCTGCTGCCCGCCGTGGGCGCTGTCGCCCTTCTCTCGGTCCGCGTGCTGGCCACCGCCCGCCGTCAGCTGCAGGACATCCGACGGCTGGAGCGGGCCGTGTGCCGCGGCGCGCCCTCGGCCCTGGCCCGCGCCCTCACCTGGCGGCAGGCCAGGGCACAGGCTGGAGCCACGTTGCTCTTTGGGCTGTGCTGGGGGCCCTACGTGGCCACCCTGCTCCTCTCCGTCCTGGCCTATGAGCAGCGCCCGCCGCTGGGGCCCGGAACTCTGCTGTCCCTCATCTCCCTGGGCGGCGCCAGTGCGGCGGCAGTGCCCGTGGCCATGGGGCTGGGTGATCAGCGCTACACGGCCCCCTGGAGGGCGGCCGCCCAGAGGTGGCTCCAGGTGCTGCGGGGAAGACCCCAGGGCAGTCCTGGACCCAGCCCTGCCTCCCACACCAGCAACCAAAGCAGCATGGACCTCGACTTGAACTAGGGGAAGGGCCTCTGCTCGTTCCTGCTAGAAGCATCCATCCATCTTGGCCACCAGGCCCATCTCCACTTATCCCCACACCTCTGGATCAGAGACCCTGCCCCTGTATGACCCCACCCTGACTGAATAAAGCTCCCCTGGCTCCCAGCTTATGGTTATCTCATTCCGTATCTTAGCAAGGGAGGGACAGGTGAGCAGCTGCGGAAAGAACCTAGAGGATCCAGGGAGATTCCCGTTCCAGACAGGCAGGCAGCTATAGGTGAGGATGCTGCTGCCTGAGGGGGTGAGCTGAGGCACCTTGAGATCCAGATGTGGCAGGGAGCCTCACCCTGACACGCCCCTCACTGGCTCCTCCTCATGTCCGGCCACCACAAAATCCACACAGACACGTCTCTGGGAAGTATATTTTATTTACATTTTTAAAATCTGTTAACTAATATCTCTTCCTCCTTTCCGCCCCCAGAGACTTGGGAAGGGAAAGAACGGGAACTTCGAAGACCTACTCCCCACATACAAATACACACCCCCATGGCTCACACCAGCAAAGGAAGTGAAAGAGAAAGAGGTCTGATCCTCCCTCTGAAGGGCCTGCCAGGTCTGGGCGAGGACTACGAGGGAGAGGGCGGGAAGGAGGGGCCCGAGGGGTGGGTCTCTTAAGAGAAGAAAGGGACAGAGAGGGGGCAAGTCAGTTTGAAGTGGTTGGAAAGTGAGTCCGAGGCCCGTCCCCTCCTCTTCCCTCCTACCCTACCGCCTCTGCTGATGGGGGTCTCTCTGTGCCCCCTCCACACCAGACACAAAGCAGAGGCTGCAGCCGTTAGCGGTCAGGCCTCTGGACACAAAATACTTTTGCTTTGTGGTCTCCTGACGTGGTCACCACCAGGGAGGCATCTCTGTGGACAGAAGACACAGCTGGGAGGGACTGGAAGACCTCAGGCCCACCCTAGGCCCACCACCCAGGGGCCCTCTGGGGCCCTCCTGCAGCTCATCCTCAACTCCAGACCCCTAGTGCCTGGCGCTGGGCTGACCCACACCCAGTGAACACGCCTGAAGCCAGCAACCAGCAAGGGGATCAGAGGAGAGCCGCCTGCATGGGGGAAGGGGTCCCAGCTCCTGCGCCCGGGGGATGAGATGTGAGGCCGCACCGTCAACGGAAGACGACTCCCGCAGGCCTGCCAGCTCTCCTGCCTCACAGGCAGGCCCAGGCCTTGGGGCCCAGCTGCCCTTAGGCATCGCCCCCTACACCCTAAGGACCCTGTGACCCCCCCATGTGCTATTCCCACCTTCCAAACACACAGAGACCCCAGCCCTTGCCCAATTCACTTACTTGCTGAGAGCAAAGTCCAGGATCTCGGCCGTGTGGCCCCGGTAGTCAGTAAGCAGGCGGCCGGTCCGAGCATCCCAGAGGCGCACGATGCCGTCCAGGCTGCAAGTGTAAACCACGGCGGTGCCTGCCTCCCACAGCAGCTGCACGATGCCCGACTGCAGCAGGGTACGGCAGAAGCGGCGTGCGGTCAGAGGCGGGAGAGCTGACAGGCATCTGCTCCCAACTCTCAAGGAAGGAGGGAGGGACTGTGGGCCATAGGGAAGGACCAGACAGGAGCCGGGTCTGGGGCAGACGCTCCCGGAGACCTGGGATTCCCATGGCCATGGCCATGGCTCCAGGCTGCCTGTACCTGATGCTGACACTGGTGCCTGAGGGTCTGCGTAGACAGGTCATAGATGGCCAAGGTCCCATCCAGGTAGCCAACAGCTGCCAGAGGCATCCTGGGCAGAGGAGAGTTTCACGACAGCTCGTGGAGGAGGGACCTGGACTCGGGGCCCTCTGGTCCTCCCTGGTTCCCCAGCCCACGCCCCCTCCCCCAAGCCCCCTGCTCTTGTGTCAGGCTGAGGCCCTGCTCACACTCACACGCTGCAAAAGCCCAAGGACTCCACGGAGTTGGACTCGCTCTCCTCCCCTTCTCCCAGACTGGGCTGGGAGGCCACAGTCTCGGGTCTGAAAACGCCCACCACCTATGAGCCAGGGGAGAGGATCAGAGAAGAGCCTGGAAACATGGCTCTCTATTAAGAGAAGAAAGGCAGTGGGGCAAGGAGGCTGGGTGAAGAATAAGAGAGGAAGGGGAGGAGACGCGGAAAGCGGAGGGCCCCAGAGCCAGACTCCAGGTCCCACTCACCTTGCCGGTGGTGGCACTGACCAGCTTGGCCTGGCAGTCCACAGAGCCAGTTAGGATCAGGCTGCCATCCTGGTTGGTGGCAACACAGGTCAGAGGGCCTTGGTGACCCTCGGTCCCTAGGATGAAGTGGAGGAATAAGTCGGATTTCATCCTGTCCCAGGTCTCAGCCCCTGCCCCACAAAGGCCTAGGTTAACACTTTCCCCACCCCAGATACCTTTTAGTACATGGATAGAGTTTCCCTGCTTCAGGTCCCAAACGCGGATGGTGCCATCTTCATAGCCGACCACAGCTCGCTTCCCTAAAGGGCCAGAGATGGAGGTGAAGAGAGAAGAACAGAGAGCACACTCAGACATATCAGCAAGGGAGGGAGGGGATGGGGGCAAGGAAGCGAGGGAACGCACAGTGCCTCAGGGAAGACCCAGTTCCGGGTGGAAAGGGGGAGCTGTCTGCTCTGGGGCCTGGGAGGTCAGTGCTCCCGAGAGCAGGCCTCAGAGTTTGCTGGCGGTGGCCCAGGAGGGAGCCAGGGAGACGCGTAACCCTGGTCCCCACCTCTCTGCACTCAGGAAAGCTGCTCTCACCATCAGGGAGGACTCGGCCACAGGTGGCTGGGCAGTTGGGGCCCTGGAAGGTCTTGCAGTCACCATTCGGGACCTTCCACATCCAGGTGTTGCCGTCAGCCGTGCCCGCCAGTAGGACAGGTGCCCGAGAGTGCCACTCCATCCACTGGGCAGAGACAAAGGCTCAAGAGGGAGGCCCCTCACCCCATCTCACCTAGGAGTCTGCCCCGTGAGCTCTGCCAAGTTTTCCCCGCGTCTGAGTCAGCAGGGACACCCCAGGGAATGGGCCTAGACATTCTTGCTGTACTCTGGGAGTGTACTGGCTCAGAGCTGGCTTGGTCTGCTCAAGGTGGCACGGACCCCCAGGGTCTCACCCCTCCCCCGGCCCTCAGGGTTGAATCCCACTCCGATGATCTCACCTCCAGATCTCCTGCTTCAAAAGACCAGACCTCCTCCTTGGTATCCACCTGCCACACTTTTAAGAGGCCACTCATGTCCCCTGTGGCCACTAGGGTAGAGTCGTGGCTGAAACCAGCACAAGTCACAGAGTCTTTATGGCCTGCAAAGAAGAGCGGGCAGAAAGAGAAGAGAACATCAGGGTACCTGGTGCTGGGGACCCAGGACCCAGGTATCTGGCCCCCAGAAAGGACCAGCTGGGGAAAAAAAAGGATGGGTCCCAGCAGAACAGGTAACCAAACTCAGAGCTGCTCCAGGAGCCAACAGCCCCATGTCTCCCCAGGGGAGACCGTGCTGGCCCCCCACTCAACCACGTACAGCCCAGGCCTCCGTCTTCCCCATTCGGTACGCGCCACACCTCTGCCTGAACTACTCACAGCCTCCTTCCCGCCCCGATTCTCCTTCACTCGTGTCACCTCGTCCCAGGCCTTTCCCTGACTCCCTCAGCCAATCAGTGCCTCCCTCCCCTATGCCCACAACAGACCATGATATTCTTTGGGGCCCTCAGGCCAAGTACAGAGCTGGCAAAACGGGAGTCCATAAATGGCTATTGGATGCACAACCGCTGCAGGCCAGCCCCCCAAGACCTCCAAAGGGGCAGGACCTCACCCAGGCCCGCTCACCTGCACACTCAAAGAGCAGTTCCCCATCGCTGAGCCTCCACACAAAGGCTTTGTCATCTTCGCCCCCTGTCACTGCCAAGGTGTTGGTCTTGGGGTCCAGGCTCACACAAAACACAGATGCTGTCCCAAGAGATACTCCATGAGTAAGGAGACAGGGCTCCCACCTAGGATTCTGTCCTTCGGGACCCTCGGGAAGCCCACCCCCTTCCACCCAAAGTAACACGTCTTTCCTCCTGGAGAAGAAGGGTGCATCCAAGTTCTTCTAAGTTTCAAGCATCAGGTTGTTGGAGAAATCCCTTCCCAAGCTTGCCGAACTCTAAGTCCTTCTCCAGGACAGATCCCCCTTCGGTGCTGTTCCCTTCACCACCCCACACTGATGCCACGGACAAGAGAAAGGTACGTGTGCAGCGCTTACAATTCTCAGCATGGGATGCCACCAGTCTGGGGTCTGAGTGAGGAAAGCGTCATGTTACTGGCTCCTTATTAAGAGCTAATATTTAAGAGGATTATCTAAAACATGCTCCAAAAGGTACTATTACCTGTAATTCACAATAAAGGAACTTTTACCAACGACAACTTTTTAAAAGGAAACTAAAACCCAGAGACATTAATAAAGATCATAAACAGACGAGGAGCTGGGATAGGATTTGAACCCAAGTGTCTCAACTGACTCCAGGAGCCAAGCTCTCCCCCATTCCATCATACTGCCCCCCTACCTGTGAGCTCCTCCAGGACAAGGCCAGCATTTTCCCACCGCTGTGTCCCTCATAACGCTCCCGACACAGCGGATGGCTGCTGCTCAAATGCCCACCTGGATTGAGTTTACAATGGACCTCCTCAGAGACCTACCCGAGTGCAATGCAAAGGTGACTTCGCTATCGTCTGGGCCCTCCATGCTGCCGACCACCCCTTCCTGGGCTTCCAGAACCCAGCCCTCCTCATTGCCCTCTTCTTCTTCCTCTTCCTCAAAGTCCACATCTTCCATCTCCTGGGCCAGATCGTCTGCTTTGGGGAGAGGGTTAAAAGATGGGGTTCGGCAGGCGGTAAGAGGGATGGGAAGTGCGGGGAGGCTGGGGTGGTCGTGTGGCAAGAGGGCAAGGTGAGGTCAGACAGAAGGGGTGAAGCGGCAGGGGGAGGGGGCGTATGGGACGGAGGACAGGAGAGGTCTGAGGACCTGGGGTTGGCCAGGGACCGTGTGGGAAGGGAGGAGCGAGGGAATGATGGGAAGGAGTGTGTGTGAGGGGAAGGGCCAGGGGAGGCGTCAGAGGAACCCCCACCCGGGCCAGGCCTGAGAACTAAGTGTGGGGTTGGGGGAGAGGGGAAGGGCGAAGGAGGTCGGCTGGAATGACCGGTGGGGTGGCGGGTGGTGGGGTGGGGGTGGGGTGGGGTGGGGAGAGGGAGAAGCAGGGGTCAAAGGCCAGGGGTGAGCGCCTCCTGTCCCGTGGCCCGAGGATCGGCAGCTCTCACCCGGGTCCGGCGGACCGGGATCCAGTTCTACCACCTCGATAATCTCTTCATCACCATGGAAGCTTAGGGTCTCCAGTGGAGGGGTGTCAGCGGTGGCCCCGCTTTCCGATTCGGACTCCATGCGGCGCAAGCGGCGAACCCACTTCTCTGGGCCCAAACGCCTCCCAGAGTCAGCTCTGCGCGACGACGCGGAACTCGAGCCCCTCCTCCCGGGAGGAAGTAGGCGTAGGCGACTCCCCGGCAGGGAGAGCGACGGCCTCTCGACCAATAGAGAAGGGGGTGGGCTGGCTGAACCACCAATCACAGGGCAGAGTTGGGAGACGGGGCCGGGGCGTGGAGAGGAGAACCCAACTCCGCCCGACCTGACTCCGCCCCCAACAGGAGGGCAACAAGCGAGCGTGCGCGCCTCCGGGGTATCTCCTGGGAATAGTAGTTCTCCCGGGTCTGTTCCGCGGGCTTCTGGGAGATGTAGTTTCTGTTCTGTAGGCTGGACGGGAAGAACGGGGGAGGCCCCTTACGCAAACTACAATTCCCGGCGGGGAGCGCGGTGAAGCGGGGGTGGGACCTGAACATGGCGGCGGTGGTAGCTGCTACGGCGCTGAAGGGCCGGGGGGCGAGAAATGCCCGCGTCCTCCGGGGTAAGGAGAGGGACCCCGGGGAGGGCCGGACTGCAGGGGGCACCCTTTTACTCACATCCCGCTCGGCGATGGCAGGAGGTCAGGGCTGTCGATTGCTGCCCACACTCCTTTGCAGGATCTGGGAGCTAAAAGATGCTCTCTAGAGGTCACCCAGTCCATCCCTCAGCCTTCCCGTTACACGACACCTCTGGGGTCTTGCAGCGAAATGGAGCCCCAAGGAAGCCTTTTAGACTCCCGTGCTCCAGGTGTTTCACACTCACCGCAGTGCAGAGGAAAGAGCCCTGGGCTTCTGGAGGCTTGGGTTCTAGCCCCGGATAATTAGCAGTTTGACCTTGGGCGAAGCAGTTCGTCTCTTGGGGCTTCAGTTTCCTCTTCTATAAAATGAGGGGATGGAGTAGACTACCTTTAAGCTCCCTTCCAGTGCTAACATTCTGCAGTTTGAAAACCATTTCTCGGATTTCCTTCATACGTCTCAATGTGAGCCCCACTGCAGTCCTTCACATCCTGTCGTTCTGATGAGATGAAGAACAGCGAAGCTCGCTCTCCTCGCACCAGGGTGATGAGCCCGCAGTGACGTGGAAGTGGCTTTCAAAGGTGCCACCTCGATGGCGACTTTCCCATTTCCCTCTGGACTTTCCCTGATACTTGTTACTCCAAACTGCAGTCACTCCGCTTCCTCAGATCTCAGCCATTCCTTCCCCGGGCTTTCTTCTCACCTTCTCTTACCTACCTTCCTTGCCTCCATCCACAGGGATTCTCTCAGGAGCCACAGCTAACAAGGCTTCCCAGAACAGGACCCGGGCACTGCAAAGCCACAGCTCCCCAGAGTGCAAGGAGGAGCCTGAGCCCCTATCCCCTGAACTGGAATACATTCCCAGAAAGAGGGGCAAGAACCCAATGAAAGCTGTGGGACTAGCCTGGTGAGTTTTAACTAACCCTTTGCCCACCAGTGGGGAGTGGCACCAGGGGAGGGTGGGACCCAGAAACTTCTCCAAGTTTCAGGTGGTGAGCTGAATCCAAGGTTGCGGAGACCGGATTGCTGGGTGTGAGGACTGGAATCTCAGAGGACTGGGGCAGAGGAGGGAGTTGGGAAAGTATGTGAAATTGGAGAGAGAGTGGGCTTTCTGTGGAGTGAGCTGAGCTAATCTGATTCATATTTGGGTCCCTGGCCTCATCCTCTCTTTTGGGAGCTTGGGGCAAGACCCAATTGAGATTTTAATTGAGATCACGTGAGATTATATTAGTTGTATAGTAGTAGCACCTACAAGGTGTTCAGTGCATTGTTATTTGAATCTAACTCTGGTCTTAATACGCATTATTGATCAATATTAAAAGAAAAAGAGGGGGAAAATTAACATTTTTTCCAGCACCTAAGGTGTGCCAGTACTTTACCGTGTGATGTTTTAGTCTTTCTGAGATAAATAGGACATCCCCATTTTACAGAGGAGGGAACTGAGGCTCAGAGCTGGATTCTCACCAGGTCTTGTGATTCCATGACCTTTCCCCACACTGAAGTGCCTCCCACGTAGCAGTGACTCAGATTAAGAAGGGGAGTCTGGGAGGGGGTATGGGGTGGTTTAGGCAGAGGGAATCTTTGCCAAGACTTGGAGAGGGAAAGAGGATGGGCTGTCTGGAAAATCTTGCACAGTTGCTACAGCAGGAGATGGCAGGGCTCATGCTGAGGAGTGTCAGGCTAAAGGGGAAAGGAATGACAAGGCGGGCAGAGACCCAACCACACTGGCCCTTTTGTGCCGTGCCTAGGAGTTTGAACTTGGCCAGGAAGTGATAGAGAGCTATTACGGGGTTTTGAGCAGGGCAGCGACAGGATCTGATTCGAGTGGGACCCTCCAGCAGCCAGCACAGAGGCTGAATAGATGCGAGTGGTATTGCAGTGTTCGTGCAATTGGTGAGGCTGGAATGAGATTCTCCCCAGCTCCTCTGGCTCAGGCTTGGCCCCTCCCCAAACCCCGTGCACATCTCCCCACCCCTAGGGCCATCGGCTTCCCCTGTGGTATCCTCCTCTTCATCCTCACCAAGCGGGAAGTGGACAAGGACCGTTTGAAGCAGATGAAGGCTCGGCAGAACATGCGGGCATCCAACACGGGCGAGTATGAGAGCCAGAGGTTCAGGGCCTCCTCCCATCATGCCCCGACTCCTGAAGCTGGGTCCGGGGTGCAGTGGTGAGGAACACTGCAACCCTCCCCTAGACTGTATTGATTGTGGCCTCCAGACTGTCAAGTCCTTTCTGGTCTTTGCCTCTGAGGCCCACCAGAGGGCGCATGAAGCCCAGGCTGCTGCCAGCCCCATCCCTCCCGAGAAACGAGCCAAAGGCAAATAAAGTTACTGAGTGTTTGAGTGGAAAGGAACCAGGACTGGGTTTGTGAGTCCCTTGGGATGGGAGGGGCAGAGTGTGGGGTTGGTTACTCATGTGTGCTCCCTCTCACAGAAGCCTCAGTGTTCCAGGCTGAATGGTTGGGGAAACCACAGAGACTTAAGTACAAGCCTAGGCTCAGGCCCTGGGGACCAAGCCCTCAGAGCTGCTGGCCAGGAGGGTGGGGTTCCACTCAGCCTAAACAAATAATAAAGAGAATCAAAGAAGGCGTTCAGGGTGTGGAGTTTAAAAAAGCACTTAATCCTCTTGGCTGAGTCCAAATGACTCAGCCTCTCTGGGCCTCAGTTTCCTTGTTCCTTAAGAGGGATTGAACTAGTGATTTCTAAGGCAGGAGTTCTAAACCTGAACATTGTGGTCCATCCCCACCCCCACGCCCCATATGTGAAATCGTGTGTACACATCCAGTTTTGAGGGGAAGAGAATTCATAGCTCTCATGCACTTTTGTAAAGGGTCCGTGATGCAGAAAAGGTCATGTGCAATGGCTCTGAGCGGCCCCTGCCAGACCTGGGGTTGAGGGTTGAGCCATCCATCACCAGGAAGCGCTGGGACCAAGTATACTTGGTTATCGTAGAAAGGGTAGACGATACCAAGCCAGAATGCAAAGCTAGGATGTGGATGCATTGGGCAGAGCCAGACAAATTCTCCCAGAGCTGACGACACCTTAAAGTGAAGAAAACCAGAGCCAAACAGGGTTTTACCTTCTAAACATTAAACTTTATTACATTTCTGGTTATGTCCTTTTGTGGGATATATTTAGGACCAAATACTTAATAGAGAAGCCCTAATTATACCCTTGGGCTGACTGGGTCTCCACCCCAGCCCATAGAGTGACCCTTGTCCTCCTTCCCCATTCCAGCTTGAGGCACTTGGTGTCATGAAGAAAGCAGTAGTTGGCTGGAGAGACGGGGCCCAAGTCTTAAATCCCCCAAGCGTGAGTTAACAAACTAAGAAGGGTGTCTCCTCCCTCTTGGGGCCCTCGCCGAGTTAGCAGAAGGGAAGAGCCATGGGTACAATAAGCTTCCGTATCTCTCAGGGTGGGGGACGCCAAGGCACTTCCCCCGCCCACACCCCAGTCTCTCTTCACCCTGGTTACTTCCTGGCCACACAGCCAGGAAGTGGTGATCCTACACACCACCCCATCTCCTGACCTTTGTCCCTCACATTCTGCTCTGAGCAGCCTGAGCACAGGAAGCAAGAGGTCCCTCTGACTAGAGATCTCAGAAGCACCAGGGAGGCCCCAGGCAGCTTTGGAGAATGGGGACCAGGTGGCCGCAGAGGGGCCTGCACTACCACCACAAGCCATGAGGAAGCCCCGGATAGATGCTGCTCTGTATTGGCCTCTGCGCTTGGCTTTGCTCGCTCTCCTCTCCCTCCCCACCCGAAACCCAGAAGATCAGTATATATGTGCTGTCGAAAGAAGAGGCTGAAGCAGGGGAGACCCACGGGCACAAGCCCCCTCTACCTTCCTGAGTCGGAAGGCGCCAAGGGTTGCCGAAGAAGTACAGGATAATGCCTATGAGTCCAGGAGGCGGGGGGCAAAGCTCTCTGGCTTTGTTGGGGGCTGAGAGAGGAAACAGCTCCAGCTATCAAGTCCAGAAGCCCGTGGCAGAAGTGGGAGAGGAAACCCCACCACCAGAAAGTCCCTCGTACCTCTCTTATTCCATTTTAGCTATCAGATAGGCTCTTTTCATCCCTCCCCACTGCAACCCCAACTGTTAAGGATTTGGTGCCCCATAGTGGGCGGAGGGAGAATGCACATCTTTGGCCCAGTTCCTGCCAAGTCCACTAAGGGCAAGAGGGAGTGAGTCCCTAGTTCCTCCAACCCCACCAAGTACCTACACATCCACAGCCAGAGAGGCTACCCATCCCCGGACAGAAAGGAAAATGGGCATATTACTTGAGGGGAAGGAAAGCGGTCTAGGCGCAGACCCAGGTCACAGGGCCCAGCCCTCTAGGGAAAGGAAAGTCCAAGGTAGGGCGGAACGGGAGGTGCTCCTTAATCGCGATTCCCCAGGAGCTGCAGCACAAAGGTGAAGATGTAGACAATGTCTGTGTAGATCTGCAGGGCACCGGTGATGTAGTCCTCCGGGCTGATGGTGTACCTCCGGTTCCCCAGGACCAGCTGTGTGTCGTAAGCCAGGAACTGCAGGACAGGAAGCCACACATGAGGACCCAGGGGCTCAGTGGTCAGCAGATGTGTCCTGGGAGCCTCTGGGCCATTAGATGTGCTTAGGGAACACATTAATGAACAGCAGAACACGTGGTCTCTGCCGTTAAGCAGTTCACAGTCCAGAAAGGGAGACAGACACACCGTCTCCATAATACGGCCCACTGACTGTTCTCATAGCAGGCGGTGTGAACAAGAGATGACGGGAATGCGCAGAAAATCAGTGGAACCTCTGGACAGTAGGGAAAGGGAAGGAAGTAGGCCCCCCTCCCTGCCTCCCAAGCAGCCTACATCCACCATCCTCCCAGTTCCTCCCCTCTGTCCCCCCAGCTCCCCTTCCTAGAGGGGGCGGGGCCTCACTCACCAAAGTGAAGCAAATGGCCCCCAAAGCAGCATAGACCATGTGCAGCCAGTAAACCTGGGGAGAAGGGACAGGAATGGCATTAGAAATCTTAGCATAGCTTGGACCGAGGCAGCCCTCAGGACCATCTTTCCCCCGGACGTCTGGCCAAGTGCGAAGATCCAGGAAGCTAGCCACGTGAAAGGACTACTTCTACCTTCCAGATCCTGGGAGAAATTAAGAATAGTAACGTATATGGTAGAGAAAACAGAGGCCATCGTCCAATGGCCATATAAAACCAATCACAGCATCCTTTAGCCTAACCGGTCTCCGAAGTTAGTCAAGGTACAGAGGTGTCCACTACGCTTCTGGAAGAAAGAAAGTGGTTGAGTTCTAGCTCTGGGAGGGGCAGACCCAGGCAGGCACTGCTTGAAGAGCCCCATCGCCTTTACCCTAGTCATGGTCAGCCTTCAATAGACCGTGTTCCTGCAGCCCAGCCTGGGAGGGACAGACTAAAGGAGAGGGCTGGGAGGGAAGCCCCCCAGCCACCCTGATAACCAGCAGAGTCAGGGAGCACCCCCAGGGCAGCCCTGCTCAACAGCCCTCCAGGGGCCTGTCCACAGAAGGGCAGGGCCAGCCATGGTCAAGTGGACAGGCGGCCCTCCCATTCACGTGCTTCCCCTTCCAGCACTGTTCTCCCCTCCCCGCCAATGAGGCTCCCCTCAGCCTAGGGGCCTCACACGCTGCCCCTCCCGCTGACTGGAATAAAAGAAGCGTTAGGTACAGTGACCCCTAAGGTCCCTTCCACCCAAGCCCATCTTCTCGGTCCTCTGGGTTCCTCTGGCAACCTGCCTCCGAGAACCTGGTCTCAGCTGTCAGACAGATCTAACCACTGCTTCCCATAGGAATCCCATGATGCTATCCAGGGCCTCAGGTGCTATGGCTCCCAGGACCTGCCATTTCCAAAGATACCCCAATCCAGAGGATGGCGCTTCAGCGTGGGTGCCTTTGCTAGCCAGTCGAGAGGTTCTAGAAGCCAGAGGCCTGTGGGGCCTGCTACACCACGATATGCAGAAAGTCTGCCCTGGGCACTGGGCTCAGTGACTCCGGCCCTCCCGGGACACTCACATATTTGAAGGACAGCACGATGGCAGTGACAATGCCAGTCACCATCATCACAATCCCCAGGACACAGAAGAGGCCTGTGCACGAGGTGAAGTCCACCTGCCAGGAAGAGAGGGGGAGGCACGTGTCAGACAGGCCACCTGGCCCAGCCTGCCGGGCCCTCCCTCTTCCTCCAGGGAGTCCCAGTACTGCCTCCTGGGGGCCATGGGAGTGACCGTGACATTCTAAGGACAGATGTAGGAAGCAGTTTTGTGGACGTAGTTGTGAAGGGGGTTAAGATCTCTAAGGGAAATGCCTGGCATAGGGGTGTGAGCCCTTCCAAGCCTGCTCACATGCCAAGCCCGGAAGGCCAGGTCTGTATAAAACAGGGGGATGGGGTGGCCAGGGAAGGGCCCTCCGGTGCCCTCACCTTGGTCTGGAAGCAGAAGATGGTGACTGAAATGGACACCACAGCAGTGATGATCATTGCAATGATGACGGCTTTGGTTTCATACACGCTGCAGGGAAGGAGTTGAGAGAGGCCAGAGGCATATGCCACACACGAATGACTCCAGAACTACTACTGCTGGAAGCATCGTGCCCAGAATCCACCCATACAGGTGGCTGCCAGCCCAGAGATGCCCCACGCTCCCCTAATAAAACACACCACCGTGTAGTAACTGTCCTTGAACATACCTGGAAATGGTGCCGGTCATGTAGCCCATGGCAAGAGTCTGAGGGAAGGACAGAGACCAGAGTGAGACACTTAAGAAGAGAGCCGGAGCCCTGGAGGCACGGCCAGGAGGGTTTGCCAGAGCTGGCGATACGTGTGACTGAGCAGGAAAGCCCGGGGAGACCAAGGGCAGGGGTCAGGGTAAGGTCAGGGAGAGAGCTAGGGACATCTTCCACCACGGTGTGCCATCCCTTCCCTGGGACCAGCCCTCCCTCACCATCTCCACACCCTGGACCTTTCTAGACTCACAAAGAGGGTCAGCAGGATAATGTTCCATGGGAAACGGCGTCTGAAGGGAAAGAAACCATAGTTAAGTGGTGTGGGGCCGGCCAGGTCTCAGAGGCTCCGTTAGCAGAAGGAAACTCTTGGCTTATGTGCCTGGAGAATTAGGCCTGGACTTGGGGGAGGCGAGGCTGGCATGGCCCTTGATACCTGCTCAGGTGTCTATGCAGGGACAAGAGGGACAATAGGACAGACCTGGGCTGTGGAGCCACAAAGACCTGGATTCGTTTGCAGCTCTCTGACTACCTGTGTGACTGTGAGAAAGCTCCTCGGCCTCTCTGAGCCTTGGGTTCTTCCTATTTGTTAAATAGTTTAAGTGCTACACACCTTGCAGGGTAGCTGTAAGAATAACAGCTAGATAGCTAAATAGATCCCGCACACGCCAGGCACTCTGCACACAGCCGAACGACAGCCACCATCACCATCATCATCACTGCCGGTGCGTCTCCACTTAGCTGCTCTGAGAAATCCCCTTTCTGTGCAAAACAGCCCCACACCCCCATCCCTTCCCACTGTCTAAGTCTCTGGGACTCACCTGGGTCCCTGGCAGCAGGCAAGGATCAGGTACGTGACCAGGAACACAGCACTGGGGAGAAGAGACAGGGAAGTCGTCTCCAGACCCACTCTGCCCCTTGGCCCCCTCCCGGCCCAGCCTGGCGGCACTCACCACACCAGCAGGCTGGAGGTCCAGAGAGCTATCTAGAAGTGTGAGGGGAAGCTACCCAGCAGGACAAGATCACCCCAGCCAGGGGCACTGAGCACATCTGTAACAGGGGGTGTGGCCAGGGAGGAGGCTGCAGGAGCCACCGCAGAGAGGCTGCCAGAACACGGGGACTGTTCTGCAGGATGCACGCTGCCACCAGTCCCCCACCCCTGGCTCTCAGGACTTCCGTGACACTTGCACTCGGTGACACACACCCACACTTCCCAGCACAGCTGCGAGGGCCCCTCTCCCAAAGGATCTGATCCCTGCCCCGAAAAGCTGGTCAGCTGTCACCCCTCCTCTCCTTGCCCCCGTGCAGAAAGGAGCATAGACTCACTAGGATGCGTAGTAGACGGCCAGGTTTGCCCTCACGAACTCGCTGACTGGCTTCCTGTGGAGCAGGGGGGACAAGAGAGGAGTCACACCACGGCTTGTCTGCCTCCCTGCCGAGGCCCTGCCCCCTCTTCTCTGATCGCCCACAGCCCAGCTCCTCTTCCAGTCCCTCTGAGTTGAGGGCCCACCCCAAGCCACGCTCCCAGCAGGTGACCCAGAGCCCAGGACCCCAGAGCTACTTCCCAACGGTGCCGAGAGGCCTAGAGACTCACACAAAGGTGAAGATAGCGATGATGGCCACCGTGATGAGCAGCTGGATGGAGATGATGGTGTAAACCTGGAACACAGGCAGTGGTGGGGAGCACGGTCACCACCCTGCACTCCCGGCCTCTCCCCAGCAAGCAGCCGGCCCCTGAGACCAAGGAGCCCAAAAGACCTTACCAGCCTAGCCCTGGCCCCTCTTTCAGAGCTAGGGAGGAGGCTCCTGCCTCATTCTAAAGGACCTACTCTTACTCCCCTTCCACTTGGGAGCTTGCCCCAGCTGCAGCTTGGCAGAGAGGCCGCCCCCAGTAAGGGCTCAGATACTGTACACGCCCCCCCCCCAGGGCTGACCCCCTCCCTGCCCAGCATCTGGCCTCCACTGGCACTCACCACCCTGCCTCTGCCCCCTGCCTCACCGCACTCCCAGGTACAGCATCCGCGCCTGCAGCGGTTCAGCCTGACATTGGTCAGGTATCTGTCCACCCTGAGCAGGTGCCGGGCAGACGTGAGACGGGGGGCAGGGGCTGCGAGCGAGTGCAGTCAGTCCTGGCTTCAAGTTGCTCCCATCTAACAGGAGAAGGAAGCTTGCAGGGGGCAGAACGCTTCAGCAGAGGCTGCCCAGATTTTCCCAGATTGAATCTGCCCCCAAAACAAGGTCAAGGAACAGAGGAACAAGAGGCGGGCGAACACAGGTTAGAGGAACTGGGGTCCCCTGTGAGGACAGTGCAGGGCTAGAGAGGACCCGGAAGGCAGCAGCGCATGTGCGTGGAAACGAGTGTCCCCCGGCTCCGTTCCCCCAGCCCCAGGGGCCTCCCAACCCGTATCTCACCTTTCGGATGAAGGCGTGTCGGACTTTCCTGTCACCCCACTCTCCAGATCCGAAGTTGTCACTCACAGCTCTCTCCTCCCCACCATAGCCCTGGCCTGGGCCTGGGGACAGATCACATATGACCAACTGGGGACCTGGGACGTGTGGCCTCAATCCCCAAGCCTCCACGGCACTATCTCACAGTCTCACGTATCTCCAGCCAAGAGACATGTGTTACAACTCAGGAACTCCTCAGCCAGGTCCTCTAGATACCTTCCACGAGACCAGAGCTGGTACCACAGGGAGCAGCGTACCCCTGGCCAAAGGGGGCTCAGGTGTGACCACTCCGTCAGCATGCATTTACTGAGGGGTGTGAACACCTGTGGTCACGGCCATCAAGGGGACACGATCTCGTGAGGAATCCAGGCAAGCGCGGGGCAGAGGGGCTGGCGGAGTCAGAGCAGGGACTCAGGGGTGGAAGGAGGAAAAGGAAGATAGAAACAGCGCACGTGTGTGGAGGATGGAGAACCGAGTGTGCAGACTGATCTACATCAGGCAAACATTAGGACTCGGGGAAAACAGAGATCTCGGGTATGCGTGCACAGGACGAGGCATGACCATAAACGTGACTGATGTACCAATATTCACACCAGAACACGTACGGCCAGATGACAGTTGGCTGCGCTCCAGGATTCCAGAGATGCTGCAGGGGCTCAACACATTCTCTGAATGCCTCCTTGGGAGCTGCTTTCAAAATCGGCATGTGAGCCACACAGGAAAATCTCACCGCATTTTAATCTCATCTCATTTCTGACCAAATTTACCAGCCATGATGTTTATCAAACATCCAAACGACTTCTGGATGTTTGCGAAAATCAGATGTTACCTTAAGAGATGAGGATTTGTCAGCACCGAGAATATTAAAAAAAAAAAAAAAAGTCCTTCGGGTTCCAAAGGCGGTTCCTAAGGAAGTGGGGAGTGTAGGTGGGGTGGCAGCTGCCACGCTGGGCAACGGAAACGGCCTCCTCGGGTCACGGCTCTGAAGGAATTAATTACTCCACCAGCCACTTTCTCATCTGATGTGTAAGTTCTGGTGTGTGTCTTATGGACCCAGTCTCCTTTCTGAATAAAGGGGCTGGTAGGTGGTCCAGGGGGCTAGGAGCTGAAGGAAACAGCAGGGAGGTAACAAAGATGGGGAAACAGAAGGAGAGAGCTAAAGAGAAGACGAAAAAAGGGATAAAGGAAGTTGAGAAGGAAGGAAAGGAAGTAGCCTCACGTGCTATGAGTATGGCCTCCTCCCACCCACCCCCACTGCCCTTCAGGGACTCACCATAGTTCATGGGCGTCGGGTGGATGGGGGGCATAGGCTGTGGGTAGCCAGCAGGGTGACCGTAGCCAGGCTGTGGGTAGGGAGGGTACCCGCCAGGCAGGACAGATGGCTGCCCGTAGGCCCCCGGGGGCGGAGGGTCATGGTACAGGGGGTTGCGGTCCTCATACGGAGGGGGGGCACTGGGGTGGGACATGGTGGTTCACGGGCTGAGGGGAGACCCCAGCTGCTGGGACCTGAAGGAAAGACGAGAGAAGCAGTCATGAGTGCCCAGGCCCTGCTCACTCAGCCCCAATCCAGCCTGCCTCTGTGGAGAGGAAAGCCCCAGACTTTCTCTCCCCACCACGGCGCGTCATTCCCTGCCCACAGGCCACCGTCCCCATCCCCCCAGTACCACCCACCCCACCAGCTCAGCCCCTGCCCCTCTGCCTTCACGCCAGCCCTTTCTGTGTAGCCTCCTGCCGTAGGAAAGCAGGAGACGGGGATTTAGTGCGGGAGCCCGAAGCAGTCACTAGGCATCAGTGGTATGAGAGCAGCGGGCCTGGGAACCACGCCGCCCCAACCCCTATGCTCACTTAAGAAGGCCTTCCAGTGACCAGAGAAGCAGCCCGATGGCCCCAGCAAAGCCACGGGTGAGTCACAGGGCCAGCTGGGACCCACTGAAGGGGTCAGCCCAGAACCCACAGCAGCTGGCAGGAGCTCCCGGCCTGAAAGGCAGCGCTGGGGAAGAGCCAAGGCCCAAAGTGGAAGACAACAAGCTAGCCCCAGGGCTGGAACTGCCAGGCCTGGAGGAGGAGGGCCAACGGTGGCAGGCTGAGTCAGGGGTCACCCGAGAGGCCTGAGCAAGTGGGTGCACGGGGATGGCCCCTGGGGGTTGGCAGGCTGCACAGAAGAGCAGGCCAGAGACAGGACTTTCTTGTTCCTTCAAATAACAGCCAAGGAGCGTCAGGCATGCGACAGCCTGTGGCTGCCACCACTCTCTTCGTGGCCTTGCCAGGGAGTGGAGTGCCAGGGAGTGCAGGGCCCCGAAGCCCCCTGGGAGGGGGAGACACACGTTTCGAAAGCCAAGTCCCTGGTGTTCCTGTGATTCCTGCCTGTTTGCCCCCCGGGTTGGCGGCCAGGATAGGAGAGAGCGCTGAGGAGTCACGCCACATCCAGCCAGTGCCTTCTCTGAGGCAGGAGAGCCCCACAGCCAGGGGAGGGCTGAGGAATGAGGAGAAGGGAACCCCAGAAACAGAGCCCAAAGGGACCCCAAAGTTGTACAGCCCCAGGTGCTCAGCTCCACTAAGGGAATCCAGGCCCAGAACAGTGAAGTGACTCCCAAGATCACAGAACTAGCAAGTGAATGGCACAACCAGAACCGAGGCAGGCTGAAGGTCCTGGGTAGGTAGGTGTCCTCTATATTATGCTGTGTTCTTTAGGCCCTCTTAGGCCAAATAAATGGCCCTGGGGCCTGGTGTTCCCCTCTGAGGCGGCAGAGATGAAGACTTGGGAAAAGCTAAGGAGGAGGTTCCTGGAAGGGCCCTAAGCCCTGACAGAATCTGGGCCCCTTCACAGGGCCACCACCGGCCCCTAGCGCATCTCCCAAGGGAAGAACTTCAGGACCCCACAGGGAGGAAGCACGCCCAGATCGAGGTCAGCAGACATCGCAGAGGCTCTGCCAGAAGGGCGGGAGAACTGGCTCCTCTTTTGAGGGCACGCTGCAGAGTGCAGGGAGCAGATAAAGGATTGTCTGAACTCTTCTCTCTCGACTGGGATAACACAGAGAGGGGAAGGTAGCAGGGAGGGGCGGGGAGGAGGGCTCGAATAACAGGCCGAGTCAATGAGTTATTCTGAGGAAAGCTGTTCTCCATCTTCCCAGAGTGAATGGACCAGAACAGCAAGAATGTGTCAGGTCAGAAATAAGAAGACCTTCCTGACAGTGAGGGTGTGACATAGCAAACCTTCGAAAGCAGGCCATGGCGGAAGGCCCCGCATGGTGGGGTACAGCACCCTGAGGAAACAGGGAGCGGAGAACGGGGAGACCCAACCCTGAGTGGTGTGAGTTTAAGAAACAGGGGTAGTAAGTGTTTTTGAAAATATTTTGGGTTTGTCAGGGTAGGGCAACATTCATAAGCAGTTATAATACCTGCATCCCCTTAATAGACTTTTTTAAAAAAGGAAGGGAGAGAAACTGGACTCTCCTGCCCCGGGGCAAGAGGCTCCTTCTTCTGACAGCGCCCTCCCCCCCTCCCCCTCCAAACACCCCCCTTAACTCCACCCAGAGGACAGCATCCTGTCTGCGGGAAGCAGCCCGGTGGGGGGGGGGGGTGCCACCTGTGGAGTAGGGTTATCTGTCGTTACTGCGGTGGGCCCAGCTGACAACAGGCTAAACACGGCCCGCGAGATACTGGCAGGAAAGACCCTGTGGTCGGAGGCCCCAGCCGGGCCACTTGACAGTGATGTCACCGTGACCTGGTCCTGTGGGCTCCTCAGGGTGCACCTCTGTGAAATGACGTGAGTGACCCAGATGATCTCTGAGCTCATTTCCAGCTCTAACGGACTGGGACTTATCTGACGAACGCAGTTACGCGCGCGGGGCCTGCCCTTTGCCCGGCCAGCCAGATGCACCACCTGCCAAGCCAAGCTGGGCAAACAGGTCCCTCCCCAAACCAGAGGGTGAATCAGGAAGCTTGAGGCCGGCCCTGGGTAGGCCACCAGGACTCTGGGGTTCCGGTCCAGCACAGTGGGCCTCTGACTCATGAAGTTGCCCTCTGCCCTCCCTCGCCCCTCCCCGTGACGCTTCTCGTTTCAGAGGAACTCACCGGTAGACCTCTCCGCAGGGAACACAGAAGCTCACAGTCCAGTTCCCTGAGGGCTTAGCCACCAGCCCATGCTCACCAGAGACCGGCACTGACCACTTTACCTCACTATGTGTCAGTTTCTCCATCTGGAAAGTGGGTTTAACACTCTACCAGAGTTGTTATAAAAATTAAATGAGAAAATACATGTAGAGTACTTAAAATAGTGCCTATCTTTAGTTGTTATTTCATTAAATCCTTATGATAGCCCAACAGGGTGGATATGTTGTTATCCCTTTTTACAATAAAGAAATAGAGGCTTGGAAGAATTAAGTCACTTGCCCAAGGTTACTTAGCTAGGGTGTGATGAAGTCGGTCAGCTCCAGACCGACTCCAGGGCTCTTAATGTCTCTGCTCTCATCCTCATTTGGACACCCTGCCTATCCGAACTTCACATCACTTCTCAAAGCTTCCCATCTCAGACCCTCTACTGACAAAAGAACGCTCACACACCAAGTGGACACTGAACCATTCAGCCCCTTCCATCATCCCCATGGTCCCCAAACCCTGTGCAACCACCAGGAGGAGAGAGAGTGGTCAGAGATGGAGATTCTTAAAGGTCAGCACTGAAAGGAAACTCACTCATCTAAGGCAAGCTGACCCCTCCCTTTACCAGCCAGCCAGCGACAGTGCAGGAGGTAGAGTGACCTGTCCCTGGCCACAAAGTGGGGCCCGGGGCCAGGACCACATCCCAGCTCTCTGGTGTAGAGACCTGTGCGCCGGAGATGGAGAGAGTGTTCAGGCCAGTCAGGGGAGTAACTAAGCTCCCCTCCGAGCAGAGGGGCAGGAACCTAAGGCCCAGGGCTGCCAGCATGGGCAGCTTCTGAGCCTTCTCCCTGGCCACGGCCCGACCTACATGGAGCACTGGCCACTTCCACGTCATTAAGGCCTCAGCTAGGGATGAGGTTTGGGCCTGGCATGTGACTAGGTAGTAGGGAAAGGAGGAAGTGGTCGGTATTTACTTTCATGACTATGACTAAAGTTGGGAACCGCAGGAGAACGTGGAATCCAAAGGGAAGGAGGGGAAAGAGGCGGGAGCAGATACAAAGTGAGTATGATTGATACGCAGAGACTAGAAACCAGGAATCTGGTCATCTGAGTTCCGCTGGTAGCTACTGGAGGGGCTCACAGTCTCCAGGGGCCAAAAAGGACCTTTAAGTTTCCCCATCGGAAGCCTGAATTTTCCTAAAATACAGTAGGCATTCGGCTTGTTGTTGGCATACACACTCCAACAACAGGAAGCAAGGCTGTTCCACTGCTGGCAGCTTGAATCATTACAGCATTCTTCCTCACAATGCAGTTTATCAGGACATTCAGACTCCACCCCATCCTTGCCAAGTTAGATCTAAGCTTGCTCCCCATCCTCATGACCCCATTCTCATGTCCCATCAGGAAGGAGCCAGAACCTGTCCTTTCTCCTACATGACCCGCAGGCCCAGCCATCGGAAGTGGGTGGGCTCAAACACAGGATGTTGGCTGTCAGGGTTATCAGAGGCAACCGCGGGGAAGCCATCTCCTTCCCCTGGCGCCATCTCAGCGTGGCCAGCATGCTCCCAGCCAGCTGGGGCCCAGGTTCAGGCTCCCTGGGGGGCATCTGAAGGGTTAAGGCTCTGGAATCTGCTGAGAGGAAGCTGAAGCTACTGGGGTTACAGCAAGAGGGTGCATGTGTATGTGTGTGTGTCAGAGGGAGGAGCGGAAAGGAGCAGCTGACTGGTCCAGGCAGCCTGCCCTCCTCCCTGCCAGGAACGGGTGCCCGAGCCAGAATGGAAAGAATAGCTCAGAGTGCGCATCTCAGGAGACCCCACCCAGCCGGCACAGCAGCGCAGCCCCTGGCCTGCTGTGACCAGGCTTCTTGTGACAGCCTCCTTCCCTCCCTTTTCCTTTACCTACCCCAACTCCCCCAGCTCTTCACTCCCCTCCAAGAAAACACTTCACCCTCCTAACCCAGCACGTAGCCAGGAGGGCAGAGGAGTAAAAAGATCCACCCAGGAGTGGCTGGGCACGCCACCAGGCCTGACGCACACAGACCAAGGGGCCCAGAATCAACGTATCCTTCTGTCCGCCTGGCCTCTGTGGTCAACAGGGTGATGCCGAGAGGATCTAAAAACTGAAACGTCACAGCTGGAATGAACTTTAGAAATCATCTGGTCATTTGACAGTCCAGGAAACCCCAGAGCCAAGAAAGTTCCTGCCCAGCCCGTGACAGGCCTCTTGGTCATGGGTTTGGAACTTTCATTCCCAGCCCTGCCCGCTGTCTGAGAACTCAGAGTGACAGACGCCAGCACACGCATTGCTGAGTCAGAGCCAGAACAAGTCCCCATCCCCCCGCTCTCCATGCCCTCCTGCTCAGAAACAGATAAGGCTGCCAACCCATGACCTCCCTCCCACCCTGGTCTCTAACCAGGGTAGCCTCTCTCCAATCGGAAACTGAGAAGGCGGCTCCAGCCTCCCAGGAAGGGGAAGCCACCCTGGAGGGCATGGGAAGACCCAAGCACTAGGGTCCCCCCATCACCCTTCTCCAGGGGAGCAAAGCAGTGTCACCAGTGCAGGTGATCTCGGAGACCCCAGCCAAGCCAGTGGTCACAACAGCTGTGGAGTGCAGATAAGGAAAGCAGACAGCAATAACCAGGGCTGGATGCAGCTTCAGAAACACAGCCCCATCCATCTCCTTTGTGTTTCATCTTCTCCTACCTTTTTCAGTTGAACTTCAAGATGAGGAGGGGGAAAGTCAGACAGATAATTAACAACCCACAGTGGAGAAGGGAGACAAACCCCTCCCTGCGGTGGGCAGGGAAGGAAGAGAACCACTTAGAGTAGCAAGTACTGTGTATTTACTACCGGGTACCAAGGATGTCTGCTCCTCACAAGGGCCCTATGAGGGGCATCTCCTTATCCCTACCCTACAGATGAGAAAACTGAAATTCGGAGAAAACCCGATCCAAGGTCCCAGAGCAGTCAAACAGTAGAGATAGGTCTGAACCCAGATCTGACGTCTGACTTAGAGCACCCTTTGCTTTTACACCTGCCTGGAGCAAAAGCCCCTGAAGCCCCCACCAGTCACCTGTGTGAATAGGCCAACACCAACACGCGGGGCCAGCTGAGGTAGTGAAGACCTTTCTCGTTGACACCAATTCCTTTTCCCTCGTGGAAAGTTGATCTTTGCCAGAGCCCTGGGTTAGGAGGCAGGGAGCTGAGTTCTCGTCCTGGCTCTGGTCCTGACTCCACTGTGTGAGTCAGGGCTAGCCACCGCACATCTCTGGACTCAAGTTTTCTCATGCATAAAGCAAGTGCAGTGAACCAAAAGATCAAAGTCCATTCGGACTCTAAGAGTCTCTGCTTTTGAATGAACAAGCCTAACAGACCAGAGCAGAAGGCTTCAGGGCGGAATGACTTGCTTCCTAAAGAATCTCCGCCGGATGTGAAACTGGTCTGGAGGATGGCTACAGAGGCAGAGGCACAGGGCATGACCTGGGCCTGGGGGTGGCCATAACTCCCTCTCCTCCCAGACTGCCCTCTGGACCCCACGGCCAGCATCTCCTGGGTCTCACTCACCACAGAGCCTGCAGAGAAACAGTGACACGCTGCAGAAGAGAAAGAGTACGAGGCAGGAAGTCAAGAGATCTGGGTTCAAGTTCTAACTCTGTCACTAACTAGTTGTGGGGATCCAGGCAAATGACCTCCTTTGGCCTCCTTTTCCCCCAAATCAGCCCACATCGGGGAAAGGAAGAGGGATGAGTTACCCGAACCAGAGAGTGGAAAGCTAGACTCATCCAGCCAGGCATTTCCCAGACTGCTCTAAAGAGCACCGCCCCAAGAGATGTTAATGGATGAGCTCAGAAACAGATAAGTCTGAAAAACAACCCATATCCCCTTTTGGAAACTCACAAGGCACAATGGCATAGGAAGCCTCTGAGAACTTCTGCACTGAGCAAACGTGTTGGGCTTTGTTCCTTCAAACTTCCTTAAGGCTGGAACATTTTTATCAGGGCACACCTAGTTACCATCCTGTGGTGTGCTGGCCAGGCCACCTTTGTTTTACAGATTGACCTCAGAATGATTCATGTCCTAACTCCTCATACCTTGAAACCCCTGTCCTCACCCCCAGGCCCTCAGAATAGTCGCATTCAGTACCAGGCAGACCCCCTCACTCTCAGAGCCGGATCCTCTGCGAGGGGCCCTCCTCTGCCCTGTCCCCACAGCTGCTATAATCTCCAAAACGGGACTCACTGCCAAGGGCTGGGGGACATCTCCAACCAGCACAGAGCCAGGAGGCTGCGATTCCCTAACATCGCCTTCATGTAATAGGAAAAAATACCAATCATTACATACGAGAATAAGGACTCATTCTCATCCTCCTCCCTGACCCTCTAGGTACCTGGCACTGTGGCACTGTGGACTTCCGGGCATCATTTCTACTTTAAAACAAGGCCCAGGTTTTGGCCTAGATCCCCAGAATCAAGGTTGGAAGATTCTGTCAAGGCCATCCCCTCCACGGCATTCCCAACAGAATACTCCAGAAAGCCCACATCAGGGTTAACCATACTGTTAGCAGAGACCTTCTCCCCAAGTTGCTGTGTGAGCTTCCACTCTGGCCCTTCCAGCGTGTGTCCCTTGCCTGGGGCTTCTGCTCTTTCTGAAGGGTCCAGGGTGACAAGTTTGGGGGATGGAGGTGCTCTTCCAGCTGAGCCATTCCCATGGGAGGAGGCTGAGCTGAGGTGGCTATTACCCAAGCTCATGAAGTGAGCTTCTCCCCACACCTGACGTGTACCCTGTCATTACCTCTCTGAGGTGCCTGTTTTTACAGGTGAGGCCCTGAGGTCACGGCACAAGATGACAGGAAGTCAGGGCACTTGACCCTGTGTGGTCCCACCACTACTTTTAAGTTTTAAACTGGCTCTCTGGGTCCTCATGGCTGGAGAGGTGGGAAGAGCAGGCAGGTGAGGTGGAAGTATGGCTGCCCCCTTGCCCCTGACAAAGCAGCCCCAAGGGAGCGCTTGGCTCCTCCTGCCACCACCGGCCAAGCCAAAGGCGCCAGCTTTGAAACCAAAGCTCACCAGGGGGATGAATATTTCAGAGCCCCAGAGAACTGGACACCCGAGGGACCTTCCATGACATCTGCCTCTGTCCCTGGTTCCCAGGCCTACCACCCTCATCCCATGTCCAGGTTCCTCGGGGGGAACCCCAACCCCTGGATACCACACAGAGGCCACCGTGGGGTCAGAAGGGATGGTGACCCCCAGTGGACAAGAGCTGGTGCAGACCCCGCAAGATCAGGGCCCAGCCTCCCAGCAGCCTTCCTCTACTGCCCCTCCCGCTGTCCCGTCTCCACGGTCTTCCCCTTTCCCATTTTCCTGTTTGGTTTTTACTCCGGCCCAAAGAGGCCACGAGGAGGATAGTATTGGTACTTCCGGGGAAGCTTTCTGAACCCAGTCTGAGGGCAGTGGCTAGAAGGGGGTGCACTGAGGCGAAGTCGTGCTGACAGAGGTGGCAGGTTCCCCACGCCAAGAATGGGGGCTGCTCATGGCTTCCACCCGGTCCCCAACTCACTCAAATACTCGGTCACCTGTCTACACCAAAGCTGCCACCAGGGCGTGCAGAGCCAAGCCGAGGCCAGGCCAGGCCCTGGGCCGCCTCCCCTCCCCCTCCCACCAGCTTAAGGCCGTGACAGCCTTTATCCTACGCACAGCTGGCCACCCTGGGGCTGGCACTGTGGACACGCCCAGCGACAGATACGCGCCAGGCAGCGGGGGACAGGACACCCTCAGACCCGGGCCCGATCGTGCCCACAACCCGCGGCTCGTCTCCCAAGGCTAAACAGGCGCTACACGCCCGCCCGGGGCGCACAGGGAAAGAGAAACTCCAAAGGTGAGGGAGACAGAGCCCCATTCTGGCCCGCTGCGCCCTCCAAGAAAGTTCGGGACCACATCCCAGCGCCGCCCCGGCCCTGGCCGGGTCCCCGCCGGCCCGCGGCCCCCCACTCCCGCCGGCCCCGGGCCCCTGGCTTGCCTGCCGCTCCCGACGGTGCGTCCGCGGCCTCCCGGTGTCGCAAGTTGGGAAGCCCCTCGCCGGCCTGGACTGGACTGGCGTTCAACGCCCCGCCCCGTCGCGCCGGCCACAGCCTGGCGCTGGGGTCCGCCCCTGTCCCGCCCGCGTCCGCCCCGGTCCCGCCCTGTTCGCGCCCCTCCCAAGTCCCTGAGGACTTACTAGTATCTTCGGATTTTAAGGCAGTACGTAATCATAGTTGGAAACTCAAAACTACAGGAAAAGGTCACCTCTTCCCACTCCTCCCGACTCCCAGCGGCAAGTGCTTGCTTTTGATGCTTCTTTGCCTATATATATCTACGTATTTTACTTGTTTTGTACGATGTTTTGCTTGTCGCTTTTTTTTTACTTCACAGTTTTGCATGAACATTTTTCTTGTCACTAAATATTCTTCAAAAGCATAATTTTAAAGCCACAAAGTATTCTATCACGCAGCTATTGCTGATTTATTAAATCGGTTTCCTACTTTTAAGGACATTTAAATTCTTTCCCATTTTTCTCATTATGAGACATAAAGCAGTGATGAACATCCTTGACAATACTATGCTCTTAAGCCAAATGTACTTTTCAAGTTTTAAACTTCAAACGTCCAAATGCAGAGATAGATGGAACTTAGAACCTCTGCCCCTGGGAACTAAGACATTGCCTGCCTGAAGTTACTTCAACCAGGAAAGCAGGCGTTTTAGAGTCAGAAATCCTGGGATGTAGATCACTACAATCAGTGCACAACATTGTGTTGGGGGCTTTGCACCTGTAGTCTCAACCCTCACAGCCCCTAACGGTAGAATGTACTAGTCATTCCATTTTACAGGCAAGGAAATAGGTTCTGGGAAGTTTTGAAACGTTGCGGAGTTTACCTAGTTCCAAAGCCCATGGTTTTTTTCCATTACGCCAAGGCTGCCGGTAGATGAACGGCTTTGTTTAAGGTGCTTATCTCGTGCTAGTAGCTGCAGATCGGCACTGCGCTGAATGTTGTTCACAGCCTGTTGACACTTTTCCTTTTTGAATGGGGAGGGGTGTGACTTGACAAAACACAGCTAGAAATGAATGCGGTTGGACAACCAGGACAACCTCGGGATTCCAAACCCATCACTAAGCACTTTTCTTTACATTATTATCTCCAGCGGCCAGTCCCGCTCTTTCACAGAGCAAGGCTTAGGAAGGAGGAACCTGTGGACTTATCTGGAAGCTCATTTGCATACTAAACATAGGTGAAAGCAGTGTGTTTACTACTAGAATGCATAGTAAGCAAGGTTACCACTTGGATTGTAGTGAGACCAATTAAAATAAAGGTGTTGTTTAAATTGCCCCCTCCACACACACTGTGTATGTTTATTTGTATATAACTTAAGTAGGAGTTACTCAGGGGCACTGGCGAACATTTTGGTGGGCTAACTCCCCCGACCACCCCAACCCTTCAGTGTAAGTTCGGTTTGGGGTCAAAGACCTCACTTTAGGAAGTCCCCTCCCAAAGGGAGCAAGAACGCACCGGGGCAAGTACAGTTCTGCTCAATATAAGTTTACCCTGGATCACAGAACAGAGCCCTCATGAACTGCAAAGCCCTGCCGCATCTGGCCACGTCTCCTGACATCCCTTCATGCTGTCTGCACTTGGGCCCCTTCTCCAGAAAGTACGCTCCCCTTTTAGAACTGCTACAATGATTTCAAGGGGATTCATTTTCCAGCCAGCAGTCACATCCACCCCCGGGGAAAGTGGGCCGTGGGGATGCACACAGACAAGCCCCACACAAGCCTTGCTCCATGTTCTTTCTCCTGAGCCCGTTTTCTGATCATGGAATCAAGATTGTGTTGACCGAAAGAAAAACGCACAACGTAAAACTTGTGAGTTAAGTTTTATTCGGGGACCTTACTAAGGACCATAGCCTCTTAGATAGCTCTGAGAAACTGCTCCAAAGAGATTAGGGAGAAGCCGGAATATACAGGATCTTTTTTGCTGGGAAAAACACGTATTCAAGCATAAAAAGGTTACTGCTGATCACAAAGAACAGCTATCTCAAGTTGATGATTTTAGTGTTCTATGTATGGGAAGATGCAAGAATCTGGGGTCATTAAAATTTGTTCTTAGATATGCATCTTAACTATATAAGGACCCTTATATCCAAAGCACAGAATGCCTCCTGTTTTTGTTCTTTTTTTCCTCCACCCGGAATTCCCCTCAGGGTGCAATGTTGGTGGGTGACTGCAGTGGCCAATGGCTTGATCCTGTAGAACTAGAATGGCAGGCAATGTTTTTTTCTTGACAATTATAATCCTAAAAGAACATCGGAAGCTCCCAGGCCCAGGGTGACCATTCACAATAGGTAGTCAATAGTGATGTCTCCTTCTCTGGACCCCATTGTATGCCTGGATAAAAGGGATAGGGCCTTATCTGCAGGACCCTTAGCAGATTATTAATTAAGCCCCTACTGTCTGCCAAGCAGACAGGAATTTCCGGTTCTAGAGATGACAAAACTGAAGGACACAGCCCTTGACCTCAAGAAACTCACAGTCTAAGGGAGATAGTAAAAGACCAGATAATTACAATTTTGTCAATTTTACCAGTGCTGGCATAGAGGAGTGTTCACTTGGTTCCATGGGATCCCAGAAAAAGGAGCATGGTGTGGGAGTGAGGGATGTTTCAAGAAAGACTTTTGAGGGGGAATTCCCTGGCAGTCCAGTGGTTAGGACGCCAGGCTTCCACTGCAGGGGGCCCAGATCGATCCCTGATCGGGCAGCTAGGATCCCACAAGCCGCACCACATGGCTGGGAAAAAAAAAGAAAAAGAAAAAGAAAGAAAGAAAGACTCTTGAGAGGCAGTAACACCTGATTCCATGTTGGTGGATGTTTAAGAATCAGCCCAGCTGGTGCAGGGGCAGGGAAGCAGGTTCTCCAGGTAGACAGAACAGCATCTGAAGCAAGGAGCTTGCCCCTTGTCCCAGCAATCATGGATGGGGCGGGTGGAGTGGGGCGAGAGTGGTAAGAAATAGGGCTGGGCAAGGAGACAGGGGTCCAGGAATTGAAATTTTACCCTAGGGCAACGGGGAGCCAAGAGACTGTCAACAGCCATCTAGAGGGAGGTTGGGAGGATGGGGGAAGCTTGGTGGTAACCCTGGGGGTAAAGTTGCCAGCTTCAGCAAAGAAAGATGCAGGACGATCAGTTAAATTGAACTTCAGACAAACAACAAATCACTTTTAGCATAAGTATGTCCCATTGCCCCATACAATGTTGGGAAATACTTACACTATTTATTTGTTTCTTATCTGAAGTTCAGATTTAAGTGGGTGTCATGTATTTTTCTGGTGACCCTGCTCTGGGAGGAAAGTCAAGTCAGTGGCTGCAGGAAGGGTGGAGGATGAAAGGCATCAGGCTAATGTTTATTTTAGGGATGGAGTAGCCTAAGTTTAGTGATTGATGACAGGGGGTGGAGTGGTTCCCTGGAGCCCAGAGGGACCCCAGGGAGTGGGTGGGAAAACTTGACTGGAGTGGGGATAAAAGCGAGCAAAGGGCTTGCCTGCCCACGGCACAGAAAGCCAAACACTGACAGTGGGAGTTTGCAGCAAAGTAAGGGTTTATTACAGGGCACCAAGCAAGGGAGTGGAGTGGGAGGCAAGCCTCAAATCCACTCCAAGTTGGTCTTTGAGTTAGGGGGCTTTTTAAAGGGGAAGCACAAAGAAACTGGGATTAATCATCATTTTATGACATTTCTGTGACATTTCTTTTTTTTTTTTTTTTACATCTTTATTGGAGTATAATTGCGTAACAGTGGTGTGTTAGTTTCTGCTTTATAACAAAATGAATCAGTTATACATATACCTATGTTCCCATATCCCCTCCCTCTTGTGTCTCCCTCCCACCCTCCCTATCCCACCCTTCCAGGCGGTCACAAAGCACCGAGCTGATCTCCCTGTGCTATGCGGCTGCTTCCCACTAGCTATCTACCTTACGTTTGGTAGTGTATATATGTCCATGCCTCTTTTTTGCTTTGTCACAGCTAACCCTTCCCCCTCCGCATATCCTCAAGTCCATTCTCTAGTAGGTCTGTGTCTTTATTCCTGTCTTACCCCTAGGTTCTTCCTGACATTTTTTTTCTTCTTAAATTCCATATATATGTGTTAGCATACGGTATTTGTCTTTCTCTTTCTGACTCTGTGACATTTCTTTTTTTTTTTTTTTTTTTTTTTTGCGGTACGCTGGCCTCTCACTGTTGTGGCCTCTCCCATTGCGGAGCACAGGCTCCGGACACGCAGGCTCAGTGGCCATGGCTCACGGGCCCAGCCGCTCCGCGGCATGTGGGATCTTCCCGGACCGGGGCCTGAACCCGCATCCCCTGCATCGGCAGGCAGACTCTCAACCGCTGCGCCACCAGGGAAGCCCCTCTGTGACATTTCTTAATCGTAGTTTCGGGAGTCACGATGTCTCTTGTCTACAATTCTCCGGCCAGGTGATCCATGACTCCAGGGTCCATTAGCTCATCGTGCCCAGAAGAAACAATCTGAGTTTGTATGTTAATGGTGATATCCATAATAACAATTTTAGTATATTAACAATGTTACCAACAACAGCAATTTTAGTCATTAGTGTTCAGTTAGCATAGAATTGAAGTCAGAGGGGACAAGAAAGGGAAAGAAGTTTTTGATAGAGAGATTAATCATAAACTCAGTAAGGGAACTCAGTTTTAGGGGGACTTGGTTTTCAGAGGATCCAGAGAACCTTCTCTGCTGCCCAACCCCAGGGCTCCACTAACTGGTCCCACACATTCCTCCTGCCATATGCCTTGTTACTTAGAGCTTATGTGTCACTCCACCCAAGGGAGGTCTTTTCATTTATCACTAACTTTCTCAAAGAAGTTGCCTTTTTTCAGAAGACTTTGTATTACTGAATTGAGGCATTTAACCTGGCCTGGGGTAAATATGCCTCTTTCTCCTTTTGGAAGGCAAGGACAAAGTCTCATTTATCTCTAGGCCTCAGCACAGCCCATCCCCATCATCCATTGAATTTAAGGGATTCTAATGCTCTAAATTGACGTCAGGGCAAGGGTCTCAGGCAGGAATGACAGATATTAGAGTAGGAAGGACATTAGAGTTCTTTCCGCTAAAAATTAGCCTTAATATCCATAAACATTAGTTAGCACTTTCATAAAGAAATAGGGAGTGGAAAGAAAGGTGGATTCAATGTCCCAGGAGGAAGGGCTTGTCCCAGTGTCCCAGGAGTGGCTGTGAGGCCTGGGCCCATCTCTTTATCTATAATGGGTTTAATGGGTCTAATTGTACTGCTCTTTCCTATCTCCTATGACTTTCTTTTTTGTGTGTGTGGTATGCGGGCCTCTCACTGTTGTGGCCTCTCCCGTTGCGGAGCGCAGGCTCAGCAGCCACGGCTCACTGGCCCAGCCGCTCTGCAGCATGTGGGATCCTCCCGCACCAGGGCACGAACCCACGTCCCCTGCATTGGCAGGCGGACCCTCAACCACTGCACCACCGGGGAAGCCCTCCTATGACTTTCAATGCCTCAAATGAAATCATCTATGTGAAAGGCATTGAAAATGGCACACGGTGATGTTGTTAGTGACTCTACCAGACTAGACAGAGCTGGAATCAGGTTAAATAAGAGCTTCTCCTTCCGAGGAGGAAGGCTGGGCTACAGAACCAGCCTGACTTCACCACACCGCGATGGCCAGGCAGCGTGCAGGGTACAATGCTTTCCAATCTTCCCTGACCATGAGAATCACCCAAGGGGCTTGTGAAAATATATAGATTTTCTTGGGGATACCTCTTTCTAGACCTCTGAATCAGAATCTTCAGGGAATGTGGAAATGAATCCCTGAAGGAGAATAATTATCAGCCAGCTTTGGTGCTAGACAGACCTGGGTTCTGTTTAAATTACTTAATAGTGGTTTGTGACATTGGGCATATTACTTCTCTGAGCCTTGGTATCCTTATCCATATAAAAGGAGGTGATAATATAGGACAGTGAGGATTTAAAATAGCAGTTTTAAAGTGCTTGGGACCTAGCAGAAACTCAAGTGCTATTGCTGTTTGTGAGATAGAAACCCAGTGACTCGGTGATTAACACAACCTCAGTTTGGCCAGCTATATGATTTCATTTGGAAGACTAAACAGGACCTAGATGGAGGAATTTGCAGTAGCTCAAGAGGCCCAGGTTCCTTCCAGCTGTGTGCTCTCACACCCTGCCCATGGCCGCCCACCGTGGACCTCAGCCTTCTGGGTCATCCCCACCTGTGGGGGGATTCCCAGCTTTTGCAGCCCCCCTCCTGGTCAGATTGGGAAACCCTTCCTCATATTTCACTTGCATTTGTCTAAACAACTCCCCTCTCAAAAAAAAACCCAACAGCCGTTTCCTCTTATTTCCAGCCCAAGATAATAGCTGCCCTGGAACCTCTCATTACCATTAACTGCATCCGCCATGATCTCAATTTCAAGCACCCCACGCTCTGACCACCATCTCTCTTTCCAGCTCAAGGACCCTGCCGCCAACAACTCCGTGACCGCATTGGGATTGACCATCTATGAATTGTCTTCCCTGTGTCTCCCAGCCTCAATTCCCTCCTTAACCAGCTCAGACCCATCATTAGAATCAGTCCATTCCTTTACCCCTCTCTGCCCTGTGGTACTCAGCAGGCAAAACTGCAGCGCTGCACCCACATGCTGAAAAGGAGGAGAAAAACATGCAAGGTACCAACTGATCTCACTCTGAGTTCAGAAGACTTAGGTTTTTCTCATCCATTCATATTAACATTCCCAGCCACTCTTTCTGCAGTCTCTTCAAACTCCAGTACCTGCTCCACAGCCTCAGTCTCAGCCTTGACCTTGCTTCCTATGTCACTGAGCAAAGAAAAGAACTGCCACATGTATCTCCACTTGGCTATCTAATAGCTGACTGCTTCTCAAAATTTACGTGCAAACAAATCACTTGGAGATCTTGTTAAATGCAGATTCTGCTGCAGTAGTGTGGGTGGGGCCTGAGAGTCTGCATTTCTAATGTGTTCCAGGTGATGCTGGGCTGCTGGTGTGGGGACCACACTCTGAGTGATGAAGTCATGGGCATCTCAGACTTAATAGGTCCAACATTTAACTCCTAATCCCTACCCCCATCCATAGCCCAGTCTGAATGAGGATTCTCACAGCTTCCTCCTTCTCCATCAAGGATGCAAGATGCACAGGAGGGGATGGAGGGAGGGACATCAAAAGGAGCTCCAGTTTTGTGAGTGCTGTCCAACAGAAATATAGTGTGAGCCACATGAGTAATTTAAAAATTTCCAGTAGCCACACTTAAAAAGTAAAAAGAAACAGGTGAATTTAATTTTAGTAATATATTTATTTAACCCAACATATCTAAAAATGTTATTTCAACATTTAATCAGTATAAAAAATTATTAATGAGATTTTTTTCATGCCAAGTCTTTGAAATCCAGTATGTAGTGTACACTTACAGCACATCTCAATTTGGATGTTCAATTTTCATCAGAAATATTGAATCTTTATCTAGATTTTATAAAATGTACAGTTGAAAAAGTGAATTGACATACAAAGTTTGTTCCACACATATTTGAGTGTTTTCCAGTAACTGAAACAAGTATCAATTTTTATATTTTAATGTAAATGAATTAAAATTAATATTAGATTTCTCAGTTGCACTAGCCGTATTTTAAGTATTCAGTGGCTAGTGGCTACCATATTGGACAGCACAGACCTAGAGCAATTACGCTGTGGTCATCAATTGGGAGAAGACTCTTGGGGTCAGGGTCTATGCTGTAATTCATCTCAGAGCCCACCACCTCAGATGCATGGCCTAGGGCCTGCACTCAGTACTTTTTCCTGGAAAGAATTTATTCCCCAGTCAAAAATTGACCTCTAGGAAGACACGACCGGTTTCCAAACATGACCACTAGGGGGCAGGATCTGGCTATCATCCCTTGGCAAGGAAAGGGGGACCCTTAACAGTTTTCTGGCGGAAGATCATTCAGCGCAGCGTTTTTCATGCTGCTGGTCATGACCCATTAGTAACATCAATTAAGTGGGTGATACCTACGTTCAAAAAAAGGCTAGAAAAATATGAGAACATAAGCATTGCTATTGTTCTGTGTAACTTTGTTTCAGTTTTATTTATAAATGTATTGTGTATGGGTCTCCATGTAAAAAAAAAAATGTCTTTCTTAACTGTGAGTCCCGGTCACTTTAAATCACTTTAATCTCCCTTGTCTACAGATAATGAAACCAAACCCACAAGTTGAGCAGTGTTGAAGCTAGAAAATGGGGACATGAGAGCTCCTTCTCTTTTCTCCTCTTTCTTCACATGTTTTACATTCTCCATAATAAAAAGTTAATTTAAGAAGAAACCGAGCTCAGAACAGTGAAATGTCATCTGATGGGCTCACAGTTAGGAGTGGCAGAGCCAGAACTCAACCCAACCCTTTAATACTAATTTAGCAGGTATTTCTGTGGGGCAGACTATGTGTCAGGCGCCGTGCTAAACAATGGGGAGACAGGAGTGGATGAAATAAGCGCAGCCCCTGCCCTCCTGGAGCTTGCAGACCAGTCGGGAAGATAGACATTAGTCACCAACCTCACAAGTAAATGTATTGTTACAAACAATAATACCTGCACTGAAGGACAATGGACTCAGCACCCAAGGGAACAGCACACGGGGACCTCGTTTAGACTGGAGAGGCCAAGGCAGCTGCTCTGAGAAGCTGGCATCGAAGAGCAGCCTGAGTCACACAGGCTGTGTGTGTGTGTGTGCGTGTGTGTGTGTGTGTGGTATGGGTGTATATATGGTGTGTGTGTGGTATGTGTGCATATACTGTGTGTAAGTGTGCATAGTGTGTGTGTATGTGTGTATGATATAGGTGTGTGTATGGTATGTATGTGTGTGTTTGGGAGTGTACATGGGTGGTATGTATGTGTCTGTGTATGTGTGTATATGTGTATGTATGTACATGTATCGTATGGGTGTGTTTATGGTATACGTGTGTATGTGATATGTGGGTATATGTATGAATGGTGTGTGTGTAGGGGTATATGTGTATGTAGTGTGTGGGTATAGGTTCATGGTGTGTGTGAGTGTGTGTGTGTGTTTGTGAGTGTGCAGTGGCAGGCATGCTGTTATTATTCTCTGAGTGAACAAGCTATGTGAAGGCGGTGGAGGCTACTCGGAAGCTGAAAGAGCTTGGGGTGTTCCAGAAACTTCCAGGAGACTCGTGTGCCTGGAGAGTGGTGAGCACTGGGCACGGCCTAAGAGGAGACTGGGGAGGTGGGCAGGGCCAGATCTGCAGGACCTCCTGGGTCTTGGTAAGGATTTGGAGTTTTACCTTATAGGGAAGCCATTGAATGGTTTTGAATAAGGGAGGGACATGATTTGGGCTGTATTTTAAGAAAACCCTCTGGCTCTGAGTGGAGAATGGGTTGGGGGTGGAGCATGGGAGCAGGGAGGCCGGTGAGGAGCTGTCTCAGTGAGTGGGTGAGAAGTGGGATCCGGCCTTCACCTCTGAAGGGTCAATACGCCCCCAAACCCACATATCTTCTCTGGCCTCATTTGGCTGCCTACCTTCCATTTGTCCCCAAACCCATCTCCACCCTTCTCCACTGTGCTCAGGGCTGGCCTGGGTGGACACAGCAGGGGGCCCTTTGTCCTCCAGCTTCAGCTGGGTTTGGCCAATGGAGAGCCCCACAGGAGAGGGGTGGCCAGGAGCCAGTGGGGCTGGGGTATTTGTTCTTCTCCCTCCCAAAGGGTCATCCCACAACCAGAGGTCACAACTGCAGTCAGGTGGCCCTGTCCTCGAAACTCTGTCCCTCCAAGTTCCGTAACTGCTCCCTCCCCACACCTGTCAGGCCTAGAGGTGGTGACACAGTCCCACTGTCCCTAGCCCTGGAGAACTGCACTGTCCCTTGTGTTTCCTATCCCCTGCCAATCACCTGTAGAGCAGTCCTTCCATAAAGTTCTCCTCTCACCGAACCACTTCCTACCGCACTCCCTACCCCAGCTGGCAAAACAGTATCAGTGGAAAGAGCCTGGACTCAGGTCAGATAAAACCAGGACTGAACCTGGCTCTGTCATTGATTAGCTCTGTGTGGGGTAGTCGCAGCCTCTCTGAGCCAGTGTGTTCATGTTAATGTAAGGACACTGTTATCTTAGGACGATGAGATAACACATGCGAGGGCTTGGTGCATGCCTAGGGCGTCACAGACAATCATACACGCTAGTTCCGTTCTTCTCCCTTGCCCCGCACCGAGCAAACACTTGTGCCTCTGTTATGGGTCGGCGCTAGGTGCTGGGGTGACGGGCACACCAGGAAGCCCGGGGCACCATTTCTGCCTGCACGGAGGCCACAGTGGCTCCCCCAGCTTGACTCCTCATAATTCAAAGTGGAAAGTAGTGAGGGTTACATTTCAAGCCATTCATTTCTTTTTGACTACTAGGTGGCAGGCATTTTTCCAGAGTCTGGAGGTAGAGTAGTGACCAGGCATTGCAAAGAGTTGTGGTGATCAGAGGGGCTTCAAAGAGGACGTTGCATTTACTTTTAGCTTTAAAGGAGCTGTTACTCAAAAGTAGGGGCATATCTGTCTCCCTGGTCCTGAACTTTACCCTCCTTCCTTCCTCCCCCTGGGAGAGCCTGCAAAATTCCCCAAACTGAGAACCTGGGCCTTAATTAGTTACAGTTACTCCTGGAGTGTCTTAGATTATCTCGGGTGTGCTGGGGTGGAAGGTATCTTGAGAAGTGAGCCTTGAAAGATTTCTCCAGGTGTGGTAGGGCAGGTGTAAGGGGGCAAAAGCACAGGACACTGACCACTGCAGGCTGACTGAAAGCTGGGGACATGCAAGGGAGAGGTGGGAGCACAAAACACTAGAAAACTGGGTTGAGACCATAATGCTAAACCAAGCCATGTGAATTTAATGCTGCAGATACTGGCTTTGAGCAGGGGGCAGACCCAATTCAGAGCTGGGCTTCCAAAGCCTTTGTCTGATAACCTAAGTAAGGTGGACAGGGGCTGGAGGTACCCACAATGGACCACCTGTTGGGACTCAAGTGCCCAAATTTGGGTGATGGCCGAGCACTCACGAGGACCAGACCTTGATGTTGCAAGAATGATACATGGTGCAATAACATCAATGAACATTTAGGAAGTACCCGTGATGAACTTGGCACTATGTCCTTTACTTGGGTAATTGTGGTTAATCCTTAATAAATAGCTCGATGCAAACTATCAGTCCTTTTTGCAGAGAAGAGACTAAGCCCCTCACCCCCTACACCTGCCCCACCACAGCTGGAGATGACCAGAAAGAGGATGGGCATTTACGTTTGGAACTCCAGGGGGAAGCTGGGGTGGACATTTCTCTTTGGGAGTAATGAGTGATATCAAGTGATTGCTGAAGTCAGGGGAAGCAGTGAATGTGAGGGACAGCAGCAGAGGGGGAAGCATCTAGGGATGCGAGAAGAGACCCAGAAGACACTGTCACAGGGAAGGCGAAGAAGAAAGAAGCCTCTGCCTGGAGGTTAAGTGACAAGGACTGAACATTGACAAACGCGTTTGAGGTTCAAGGGGTCAGAGCCAAATTAGGATGGAACGGTGAGGGCAGAGGCTCAGTGGGGTGGCCTGAGGATAGATGGGAAGTGAAAGTGGAGGCAGCAAGGAGGACACTTTCTTTGTTTTAATAAAATAATACTTTAAAAATTAAAATAGTATGACCTCATCATAGATGGTCAGAAAATATCTTTTTATACAAATGTAATTTTTTTTAAAGTTTTATTTATTTTTGGCTGCGTTGGGGTCTTCGTTGCTGTGTGCGGGCTTTCTCTAGTTGCGGCGAGTGGAGGCTGCTCTGCATTGCGGCGCGTGGGCTTCTCAATGCGGTGGCTTCTCTTGTTGCAGAGCACGGGCTCTAGGTCCGTGGGCTTCAGTAGTTGCAGCACGCAGGCTCAGTAGTTGCAACATGCAGGCCCTAGAGCACAGGGGCTTCAGTAGTTGTGGCGCACGGGCTCAGCAGTTGTAGTGCACAGGCTTAGTTGCTCCACGGCATGTGGGATCTTCCCAGACCAGGGCTCGAACCCGTGTCCCCTGCATTGGCAGGCGGATTCTTAACCACTGCGCCACCAGAGGAGTCCCTATATCCCATTTTGACAACTAGGAAAGGCCTATTTAGAAGGCCTCCAGCCTATTTCCCTCCCCATCTCAACCTGGAGCAAATCACCGTGTGACCTGGAGCAACTGACTTGATCTCTTGGCGCCTTGGTGTTCTTTGCCAATGGGAATTATAACCGTGTTTGATTCATAAGGTTGTCATGAGAACTGACAATCTGTGTAAAGCACTTAGAACAATGAATGCCTCGTGCATGATTTGTGCTATATAAATATTTGCTTTTATTATCTAATGTCAAGAATTGAGTCATATTCCTCCGTCTAACCAGTCACTTGGCAGGGCAATGAGAGCGCCAGTTGGCTTGGACCAATCAGGATCCCCCCACTAGGGCTGGGGAGGGGCTCACTTGGAAGCTATGGCTGTTCATAGGCAAAACAGGGCTTAGCAAGGAAAAAAGGTAGAGTTGGAGAATGGGTATTAATCATCCAACAGGATCTGCCACACCTGTATTTTTTTTTAATTTATTGAATGCTTAGTTGTACCAGGCACTATGTCAAGCATTTATTTATTTATTATTCATTTATTTATTGGCCTCGCTGGCTTGTGGGATCTCCTCCCCCCACACACACCTGGGATTGAACCCATGCGCCCTGCAGTGGAAGCACGGAGACTTAACCACTGGACCACCAGGGAAGTCCCCTGTGTTGTTTTTTAAAAACAATGTTTATTGACATATGAACACTGTTCTATTTGTGTGTATTCTGTTTTTTTTTTAACTTTTTATTCTGAAGTTATTTCAGGCTTACAAAATACTTGCAAAAAAGTACAAGGAGGTCCCATACACCTGACACCTAGCTTCCCGAAATGTTCACTTCTTACTTTTAACTACAGTGTTAGTATCAAAACCAGGAAATTAACATTGATACAATTCTAAAAATCCCTTTACAGTCTTTACTCAAATTTTGCCAGCTGTCCCCCAGCGTCCTTTTTCTGGTCCAGGATCATGCAATACATTGGGTTTTAACTATAAACACCATTTTAAAGCTGCACAGAGGTTCGCAGAACCTTAACTCTTCCCTTATTGCCGGACCTGTTGGCTGTTTACAGTCTCACCATTGTGTACATTTCAAATGATATATTTGGGGCAGATCTTTTGGGCAGGTGGCTAAAAAGGAATTACTGAGTCAAAGGTTATGAATATTTTTAAAGCCTTGATGCATATTGGGAATTGCTTTCTAGAAAACTGTACCAATTGATACCTCCAGAAGTAATGTATAAATACTCATCTTCCCATATTCTTAGAAGCCTTCAGAATTGTACTACTGTCTTTAATCTCTGCTATTTTGATAGATGAAAATCTTGTCTCATTGTTTATCTTGCATTTTCTTGATTCTTTTGAGGTTTAACATTTTTCATGTGTATATTAGCCATTTATCCCTTTATTAATTGGGGGTCTGTGTTTTCTCATTTATTTAATGTCTTTATATATTAAGTAGATTAACTTTTTGACAAATTTGAGACAAGTATTTTCCACAAAAATTTTTTTTTGGCTTTTTCTTTTGTTCATATTATCTCATAACATAAAGGTTAAATTTTTTTTAAGGAGCCAGAAGAGTAATTCTTTCCCTTGTTAAGTCTTCAGTTGCCTTTTGTCTGAGTTTAAGAGCAACATATGCCTATTAAAGAAAATTAGAAAAACACTTCTATTGCTTTTAGCCCTAGAAAGTCTTCCACTGTCCAGAGATTGTACATGTATTTAATTTTCTTCTAATTTGGTATGTTTTAATTTTATGTCCTTAGCACTTTAATTCACCTGGAATTTATTTTGGTGTATTCTGTGAAGCATGGGTCTAAATTGCTCTTTTCCAAATAGCTAATCAGTTATTTAAGCACCTTGCTTTCAGCACATTAATAACTAATCTTTCTGCTTCCCACTGTCAGAGTTAGCTATTGTTGCAATAATGCCGCATAACAAGCAAATCCAAAACTGAGAGGCATACAACAACAAGCATGTACTTCTCATTCGTGCCTCTGTGGGCAGGCTAAGTTTCAGCTCGTCTAGGCTGGACTTTGCTGGGCTGGGCTGGCTTCCAAGCTGTGAGTGGGGTCAGGTCACTTCCATGTGTCTTTCACTCTCCTTAAACCAGCAACTAACTACCCGAGGGATGTTCTCATGGTGAAAGGCATGGCTACAGAGACCAAGTTCAACCATAATAGCACATTTAAGACCTCTGCTTGTATCATTCCATTGGCCAAAGCAAGTCACAAGGTCAAGCCCAACATCAGTGGTGCGGGAGAAATATATTGCACCTCCATGGAGTTGGTGCATAGTCACATGGTGAAGGGTGTGTTTTCAGGGAGAGATGAAGAATTGAGAACCGAAATGCAATCTACCACACCCATGGAGACAGCCTTTCAGGAAACTAGGTTGTGTTAAGATAAAGGCAGAACAGAATCTAGATAGGGACCCAAGGTCAAGAGGAGTTTGTTTTGTTTTAATTTATTTATTTTATTTTTGGCTGCGTTGGGTCTTTGTTGTTGCCTGTGGGCTTTTTCTAGTTGTGGCAAGTGGGGGCTACTCTTCGTTGTGATGCATGGGCTTCTCATTGCGGTGGCTTCTCTTGTGGGGCACAGGCTCTAGGTGCGCAGGCTTCAGTAGCTGTGGCAAGTGGGCATAGTAGTTGTGGCTCGCGGACTCTAGAGCGCAGGCTCAGTAGTTGTGGCACAGGGGCCTAGCTACTCCGCGGCATGTGGGATTTTCCCGGAACAGGGCTCGAACCCTTGTCCCCTGCATTGGCAGGTGGATTCTTAATCACTGCGCCACAAGGGAAGCCCCAAGAGAAGTTTTTTAGGCAAGGAGATACTCGAGTTTGCTTATACAGAGTGAGAAAAAGGGGTAGAGGGGTGGGTGGGCACAGAAATTATTTACTCTAAAAAGCATATTGGCTGAAAGCAAAGGAATTGGAGCTGGGCCTGATGTTTCCAATAACAACTGTGGATAATGAGAGGAGATCTCAGCAAAGTAAAAGATCTGCCAAACAGAGGCAGACCTTAACCTTGACAGTGCCCCGCAAGCCAAATGTCTGCAAGCAATGAGGTATTATCAGGTATAAAGTGTAGGGGGCGGTGAATAATGAAGCATCAGTCTGGCTCAGGCGGAAGATTCTCATGGGAGAGGAGGTGAAAACAAAGCAGATTTGGAGCAGATTTGTTCTGGAAGTCTTCCAGAACAGGCCGGGGGAGGGGAGGGTGGCGTGGCTTCCTAGCTCTGCATGAGTCCCCCAAAACACCCACTCTCACTCCTTATCCCCAGCCTTGTCCAGCTCCCTGCATTTCCTGAAATGTGTCTTGGATGATTAGCTATAATCTTGTAAATGTGTGTGTAGCATGAGGTTAGATTTAGGATTCAGTCATCTCTGTATCTCTGCAGGCTCATGCTTGAGCCTGCATTTCCTGTTTCAGATGACAGGGACTGTGTTTTAATTTCTCAATATAATGCCTGGCACAGTCTTACCTGCAGAAAAGTGTGTTCACAGTGTCTTTTGATGAGGCTCTGTAATTCTTCACTTTGCACGTATAGACACGGACTTAGAGACATGCAAGCTCCCTTGGCTCGGAAGGACCTCCTACAAACTAGCTTGTCAGTCTTCTCACTCCCGCCTCTTTTGCGGCATACACAGGGGTTTAATTCAATTCTATCTGATTTTTGTTTATTGAGAGCCCTTTATGTGCCAGACACTGAGGAGCTGAATTGTGGGTAAGGAGACAGGGAGGGAGCAGGCTATAGCTCCGGCCTTCAAGATGTATCCACATAAGAGAAACTTCATGTCTGGCATTACTGAATGAAACCCAGGATTAGGTGTTGGGATTACAATTCAGTTTGGGGATAATTTAACCCATCTCTTGGCTTTTTGGGGGCCGGGGGAGAAATGAGGCCTCCAGTTCATTGCGTGTAATGATCCTATACCTCTATACTCTCCACACTGGGGACTCAGTCTTTAGATTCAGCTATCTAATAAGAGCACATCAGAGGGAGAGAGAAAAAGTGTGGTTTGGGGCTCAGGTTATCTAGCCTCTCTCAGGCCAGAGCACAGGCCGAAGCCCAAAAAGCAAGAGAAGAAAACAAGAGCAGTGCCTCCCCTGCTTCCGTCCCCAACTATCTCCCTGCTGGGGAGACAGCTACCTTCACTGTTTGCAGATTTCTTTCCCTCCCTGTGCTGGGCTAGGGCTAGAGCTTCTTTCCCTCCCTGTGCTGGGCTAGGGCTAGAGCTGGAGCCGGAAGGAGCCCAGCCCTAGCTCCCGTTTGCCCAAATTTGTAGGTGTCACCACATCTGTCTTTACAATTCCTTCCAACCCACTGACCTTAACTTCTAGAACTCACTGGGAAGGCAGCATGGTGTGTGTGTGGGGGGGTGGTTAATGATGTGGAAACCCCACTGGTCTTGGGATACCTTGGGTCCAAGTCCTGCCTCTGCCATCCATTGCTGTATAATCTTGGTCGAATCACTCCCTCAGGCTATGTGGCCTCTTCTTATCCTTCAGGGCACGGCTTACATGTCACCTGCTCAGGGAGGCCCTCCCCCATCTAAACTGGCCCTCTCTGTCCTCCATATCATTGCCCCCTCTGTTCGATTTCTTTATAGCACCACAATTTGTAATCACACACAGGTAGCAATGTATGTGTACATATACACGTATATGTGAGTATAGATAAATACATATATAATTATATTTGTTTGCTTATTTGGTTTGTTTCTCTGCTGGATTCTAGATTGTAGGCTCCAGGAATGAAGAGACTGTGCGTCTTTGATCCTTGCATTCTCAGAGCCTGGCACAGTGCCTGGCACAAAGGAGGACACAGAAAAGTAATTTAGTGAATGAATAAAGGAATGAATGGCAGCTGACCCATGTGATCTCCCAGGTTCCTTCCAGCTGAAAAAGTTTATGAGGCTACGGTTTCCCGCCAAGAGGCCCATTCCAGGGCCTCTCTCAGAGTTCCCTGTTGGGGGAAGGTGGCAGGGTGTGGGGCCGATCCCCGGCCTCCAGCGATTTTATACCGGGATTAGCGCAGATCTGATGCCGGCTCCGGCCACGCCTCCCGACCGGCCAGCCGGGGGCGGGGCCAGGCCTCCTGCAGCCTGGTGACATTCCGGGCAGGCACCAGGCGGGGGGCGGCGAGTGGGCGGGTGCGAACGCGAGCCAATGGAGGGGCGGGACCAGAACGCCCCCAGTCCCCCAGCTTGCGGGTGCAGGGGGCGTGGCCCCAACCCCTCAGGTTCCCCAAGTGGGGGCCTGGGCCGAGCCGTCGCCTAGCAACGCCCCGCCCCGCCCCCTGGGCGGCCTCGGGCGCCTGCCCCCAGCATGGCCTGGCAAGGCTGGCCTTCGTCGTGGCTGTGGGTCTCCAGCTGCGGGCTGCTGCTCCTGGTCCTCGTCCTGCTCGTGAGCCCCAGCAGCTGCCGAACGCGGCGGACCCTCCGCAGCCTGTTCATGGCGCGTAGCCAGCGGCTGCTCTTCCGAATCGGGTTCGTGCCGGGCTCCGGCGGGATGCGGGGCTCGGGAAAGCGGTCGCGCTGGAAAGGGGGACTGAAGAGGGGTGCCGCGGAAGGGTTTAGGGGTTCTGACGGGGCTAGGGCTAGGGGATCCTGGGCCAGAGAAGAGCGATCGGAGAGGCAGGCTGGAGAAGCCACTGATCTGCGGGGACTGAGAAAGAGAAGTTGGGGGTGGAAAATTGGGTTGGGCTGGGGAAAGCAGTTTGCGGCGGGGGGGTGGAGAGCAGGCCAGGGTAGCCAGAGAAAGGGGGCGTTGAGAGGACATCTGGAGAAAAGAGCCAGATGAGGGGCTGGAGACAAGGGAGCTGGAAAAAGAGAGCAGGTGCAGGAGCCCGGGCTCCCGCCACCCCCGCAAGTTCCTCCAGTGAGCAGGTGCTGGTGAAAAGGAATGTCTCAGACCTTCCAAGTCTCACGTGAAACCGCTAACTCCTTCCATGTGTCCTGTCCCTCTCCCCATCGCTCAACTCCCTACCATTCAATGTAAGCTCTTCTGTCCCAAGAGAGAGTCCCAACTCTGTAGGTCGGTCTGTCCCTTTCCTTCAATCCCCTCCCCCACCAATCCTGGCCCCTGTCATAAGCCTCAGGCTGTGAAATCCGACCCTAATCACTCAGCCTGACTTGCTGCTGGTTCACTGACCTCCAGTGACTTTTTCCTTTCTGACCACCCTCCACCCCCACCCCAGTCCTCATTCTCCCCTTCCACCTACTTCTAATCCTTCCTGGGCCAAGCAAGGGTGGCGACCAGCCCTGTTCTGCCACAGAAACACTAAGAGGCAGGGAAGGAGCCACAAGAGGAAGGCTTCCTAGGGTCTCTATCCCCTTCCCATTACCAGCAGGGCCAGGGGGCAGGACCTCAGGCCCCAGTTGAAGGACAGTGATGTTGGGCCTGGGAACTATGGGAGCCCTGGCCCCAGGCCAGGCTCGGGGGAGGACCTAAGCCGGGAATTTCCTGAGTTTCAGAGAAGACATTGTACAATTCACCCCTCCTCCCCTGACCACCCCAGATATCCCAGAAGCTTCACCCCTAGGATTGTGCTCACACTCACTGTAAGACAAAGAGATATAAGGACCCAGTGAGGGGAAAACTGGAAAAACATAGGGTGGGGGGGAATCTTGCACGTGTGCCTTTTGGGGCATTCGCATCTCTAATAGCCCAAACAGTGGTCACATTCTCAGTGATGCTCCAACTAAGTCACCACTGCTCTGCATTAAACTAATGAGATTTACAAATATTCAAATATCTGCATATTCACGATTTAAAAAAATATTTCTCCTTACAAAATTTATGGAAATTTTATTGCTCTATTTGGGGAAGGATTTTTAAATCTACTTCCAGCTTTCAAAATTGGTAACATTGGGCCTCCCTGGTGGCGCAGTGGTTGAGAGTCCGCCTGCCGATGCAGGGGATGCGGGTTCGTGCCCCAGTCTGGGAGGATCCCATGTGCCGCGGAGCGGCTGGGCCCGTGAGCCATGGCCGCTGGGCCTGCGCATCCGGAGCCTGTGCTCCGCAACGGGAGAGGCCACAACAGTGAGAGGCCCACATACCGCAAAAAGAAAAAAAAAAAAAAAAATTGGTAACATTAAAATCACACAAATGGCCTGAGGAAGTGAAAAATAAAAGTTTCCACAAGAGACTGGAATCAGAAGTCCTGAGATCAAAATTCCCAAGGTCACCACCTCAGAATCCTGAGGGTTTGGCTATTCCTAGAACTTGGGGTCTGGGAGTTCCAAATCCTCAAACTTGGAATTCTCAGAGAGCTTCTTTGGAATTCAGTATTCCGTGGGCTTTCCTGTGGCTGGATTTCAAAGTTGCCTTGGAATCAACTCCCCAAATTTGCAGAGCAGAAGGGCGTGCCTGGAATCAGAATCCCAGATCCTGCCCCTCCAGTGTCTGGGAAACAATCAGTCCAGTCCCTTGGGGGAGAAGCCGCTGGCTGCTGGGAGGGACAGGGGGTGTTAGCAGGAAACGGTCTGAGGGAAATGGGCAGGTGTCAATGCTGTGAGGGTGCCTGCAGGAAGGATGGAGAGGGAGGGGGACAGGATGGGGCAGGACATGATGGGAGGGGCAGAGCACATGGGCACACTCCATCCTAAATGTGTGGCTGAGAGGACCACAAGTAGAGGATTCTGTTGGAGGCTGGAAAGTGGACGATGGAGATAGGAAGCAATGGCTGGGAGAGGAGTCGTTGTTGATGTTATCATGAATTACAATACTCACTGGTGTTTGACAGTGTTATTAAGGGCTTTCCTCAAACGTAACCACCATTGTCTTGGGATGGGGATAACTGGGCACAATGGAGGGTCGATTTGGGCGACCTGAGGTAGACACACACATTTGGGACTCTGCGGGGCCTGGGAGGCAGCGTGTAGTAGTTAAGCACATAGCATGTGGGCACAGACAATCTGCTTTTGAATCCTAGCTTTTGTTCCTTAGTAGCCACGTGACCTTGGACAAATAACTCAGCCTCTCTGTGCCTCAGTTGTTTGCATCTGTAAATGGGCCTGGTGATAGTGCCTATCTCACAGGGCTCCTGTGAGGATCAAATGAAATTCTCCAGAGGGGCTGGCTTGTAGTAAGTGCTCAGGAAATGTTAGCAATTGCTCATTCTATAATAGCATGGGGGATGGGTGGGAGGGAGGATACATGGCGCTGGGCCATGGCTCCTTCTGGAGCTTCCTTTTTTTTTTTTTAAATAGGCGCCCAGATAGCTCTAATTGGGAAGGCTTGTCAACTTCTTTTTTCTTTTTTTTTTTTTGGCCGCACTATGCGGCATGTGGGATCTTAGTTACCTGACCAGGGATCGAACCGGTGCCCCCTGCAGTGGAGGCACGGAGTCTTTTTTTTTTCTTTTATAAATGTATTTACTTATTTATTTATTTTTGGCTGCATTGGGTCTTCGTTGCTGCGCACGGGCTTTCTCTAGTTGCGTAGAGCTGGGGGCTACTCTTTGTTGTGGTGCACGGGCCTCTCACTGCGGTGGCTTCTCTTGTTGCGGAGCATGGGCTCCAGGGTGCACGGGCTTCAGTAGTTGTGGCACACAGGCTCGGTAGTTGTGGCTCACAGGCTTAATTGCTCCGCAGCATGTGGGATCTTCCCGGACCAGGGCTTGAACCCGTGTCTCCTGCATTGGCTGCTGGATTCTTAACCACTGCGCCGCCAGGGAAGCCCGAGGCACGGCGTCTTAACCACTGGACCGCCGGGGAAGTCCCTCACTTTTTTTTTTTTTTGGAGCTTCCTTGCATGCTTCTGCTCCTGTCTTCCAAGCCTATCCTGCCCATGTACCCATCAGGAAATCCCACATCCTTTCATTCATTCAGTGACCCCGCTAACTGCCCTGGGTCAAGATTGTGGGATCACTGATATGAGCGGAGTCTGGTCGCCATTCTCAAGGAGCCGGGGAGAGGAGCATGTGAACAGGGACCCTAACTGGCAGGAGGCAGGGTGTGACAGTTTCCCCCAGGAGGAACAGGGTGTGCTTGAGGAGGCTGGGATCCGGAGTGTGTGCTCCCCTATGGGTGCCTCCTGCTTCATGCCTCAGTTTCCCTTTTGCCCCTTTGCCTTCTCAGTGGTAGTTGAGGAGGTTTGAGTAGAGAAAAGGCCCCTGAGCAGAGCCTGTCTGCAGGGGGCGGGGCAGGGAGGGGGGTGAATGGGGAATTAGGCTGGGAATGCCTTGAGAATGTCTGAGAAAGTGGAAAGCGCCCGGCCTCTGCGGATGGACAGTCCTAGCCGACAAAACCTTCCCACCCTCCCTGACCAAGCACTCTCTTCACTCCTAAGCATAGATGAGCTTTCTTGAACCTCCTGACCCAAGTGAAACCAGCTGTCCCAGGACAAACCTTGCTTGCTCCACTTCTGAAAGAGGAAAGCCCTTCTCTGGGGCCAGTGAGGACCACTGGCTTGATTTCAAAGGGTGGCAAAGGTCCTGAGCTGAGGACCCTTGAGTGAATGACCCACCTGCTCGTGGCCCGAAGAAAGGCTACATAGAGGCAGTGGTCTGGGCCATCCACAGCACAGCCTGCAGGAAGGGAGCAGGGAGGGTCCTTTTCCTTTCTGCAGGCCTTGGGACCTTGGAGAGCTGCAGTGTCACCATCTACAGCGGCCCCTTGGCTGGATGGCTCCCAGTGTCCCCTTCCCCAGGCCACGTTGCCTACAGAATGGAGTCCACACCCCTCACCCAAAGGGGCTCTCCCACACCCCCTCTGGACCCATCTTCCCCAATCCCATCATCCCCAGGCTCTGTGCTCTTGCTGTACTTCTGTCTGGGGCCTGCCAGGCCTTCCTCCCTACGTCAAATTTTGTTGCATCAAAGCTCATCTTCAAAATATATCCAAAATCTGAGCACTTAACCCACCTCCACTGCTACAACCCTGGGCCAACCTGTGGTCACCTCTCACCTGATCTCCTAAATTGACAGCTCCCTTCAGCCTTTGTACCCCCAGAGCACTCTCAGCATAGCAACCCGGATGAAACTGTTAAGATTGAAGTCAGAAATGTGTAACTTCTCTGCTTAGATCCCTCCGGAATGGCTCACAGGCCCTGATGGCCTGCCGATCCCCAACCTCACTTGTTTTTGGTATGCTCCCACCTTGCTCATTGGGCTTCGGCCATACAGGCCACTTTGTTGTTCCTCAAACACTCTGAGACAGTCTGACCTCCAAGACCTTCTGTCACTGTTCTCTGTCACTAGAACTTTCTTCCCCCAGATGGCCACATGGCTGTGTCTCTCTTCCTTCAGGTCTCTGCTCAAATTTCACCTTATTCGAGAGGCCTACCCTGACCACCCTGTGTAAAAATAGCAAGGCCCCCATGCCTGCGCTCTGTTACTCTACGCTGCTATAGGTTATTCTCCGTAGTACATATCACCACATGACATCCTATATATCGACTTGCCTATTGTTTATTGGTTTTCTTTCCCAACCTGAATATGAGCCACATGAAGGAAGAAACTGCTTTCACTACTGTATCCTAGCTTCCGGAACAGTGCCTGGCACAGAGTTGGCCCTTGTTAAAGGGCTTTTTTTAACATCTTTATTGGAGTATAATTGCTTTACAATGGTGTGTTAGTTTCTGCTGTATAACAAAGTGAATCAGCTGTACGTATACATAGATCCCCATGTTAAAGGGCTTTTAAATGAATAAACAGCTTGGCCCAAGTGCCATCTCCTCTACGAAGCCTGCCCGCCCTCCCCAGTCAAAATTCATCTCTGCCTCCAGTGACCCCTGGTGCTTTCTCCCCTCCTAGAGCCTTCATTGCATATTCTTGCTCATTCTTGCATTAGGTGTTCAGAGGTGTGATTTCCCCACTGGACTCCCACAGGCCTAGCCCAGGGAGCAGGACTGAATCAAGAGGGCCTGGGGGGCCTCCCTGGTGGCGCAGTGGTTGAGAGTCCGCCTGCCGATGCAGGGGATGAGGGTTCGTGCCCCGGTCTGGGAGGATCCCATATGCCGCGGAGCGGCTGGGCCCGTGAGCCATGGCCACTGAGCCTGCGCGTCCGGAGCCTGTGCTCCGCAACGGGAGAGGCCACAACAGTGAGAGGCCCGCATAACGCAAAAAGGAAAAAAAAAAAAGAGGGCCTGGGATTAGGGTGAGGGAGGGAGCGGGGGCGTGGGGAGGGGCAGCCAAAAAGAACAGACCAAACCAAACAAACCCCAGGGGCCTTGTCTGGGCAGGTGGCCTGGGATTTCAGGCAAGGAGACGGAAATAGTCCGGGCCTCCTGCCCAGGACCGAGATTCGGCAAAGAGGCCGCCAGCAATGCCTGTGTCTCTGGTCCTCCCCAAGAGCCCTCAGCAGCCACTCTTCCTCCCCCTGGGAAAGACGGTGAAGGCTGGAGAGGGCTGCAGTCTGCAGAGGACCATACCCGGGATGGGTATGGAGACAATCGACACAGGCCCCGTGGTCTCCCGCTCAGGCCTGTGTCTTGACCTGATGCAGGCACTGCCCCTCTCCCGGTCATGGGGAAATGGTCCCCCTACCCCCCAAGGCCTGCTGACAGCTTCCGGAAACTCTCACTCTTGAGGGCCTTTTTAGCTATCTTCAGTTTCCTCAGTTTTGAGAAAGCACAGAACAGCTAGTGGCCCAATTTGTTCCTGAGGGGCCTCAGAGCAGGCTGTGCCCCAGTAGGACTCTGTGTCCTGGTGGCTGTCCAGGTCCCTCAGCCCTCAGACAGGCATTTCCGGTTTGGTTTCATAAAGACTGCCTGTCACTGGTCAGATGCGAAGCCTGGGAAAACCTGGGTCCCGGGGGTGCAGGAGAGGAGAAGCCAAAACCACCCCCTGACCAGAGAAGCCTCTCAGCCTGGGCTTGTTGTCCAGCTGGTAGAGTCTGGGGCCAGGGCCTAGCTGGGACAGACAGCCCCCAGGCCTCTCTCAGAGCTGCCCAGGATGGCAAGACTGCTCAAGGGAGGAGGGGGAGAAGAAGGGCTTCATTGTGTGTCCTCCACAGCCAGCCAAAAGAAGGGGGTGGGGAGGGGCTGCGTCTCACTGCCCCAGCTGTCCCTGGTGGCCTCCCATGGGCTGGAGGTTTAGGCTCAGATACCAAAGACGCCACACTCTGGTTCAGCGAGGCGAGAAGTGAAAGGTATGCCTGTGGCCCTCACTGGGGTGAGGGGTGCTGTGTCCTGCAGCCCTGACCCGCGGGGAGGGCCCTCAGGCACCTTCAAGGCCCCAGCCCTGCCCTGCAGAGTGGTTTTTCTGTCTCCCAGTTGGGTCCCAGAGGACCAATTAGGAAACTTTCTTTTCTTTTTGGTGAGGCCACAGTGGGTAGTTCCGGGCCCCAGAACTGCTGAATCAGAATACAGGAGGGGCGGGGTGGGGGGGCGGGCAGAGCTGGGGTAAGCAGAAGAGGAAAATGTCAGAATCTTTTTGTTTCACCAGCACTCCGAGATCCTTCTGATGCATTCTGGCACATGCTGACCCTGCTTGGGGACCCTGTGGCAGGGAGTTGGAATTCCACATCAGGCCCTGGGGAGGTCAATGTCATCTTGTAAGTCTCCTGAACTTCCTGGACTCTGCTGCTTGTTCAGAGAGAAGGAGCACTTGGGGTTTTTGTTGTTGTTGTTGTTGTTGTTGTTTAAATTTTATTTATTTTTTTTATCTTTGGCTGCGTTGAGTCTTCGTTGCTGTGTTCCGGCTTTCTCTAGTTGTGGCAAGCAGGGGCTTCTCTTCGTTGCGGTGCGCAGGCTTCTCATTGCGGTGGCTTCTCTTGTTGCGGAGCACAGGCTCTAGGTGCGCGGGCTTCAGTAGTTGTGGCTTGTGGGCTCTAGAGCGCAGGCTCAGTAGTTGCGGTGCACGGGCTTAGTTGCTCTGTGGCATGTGGGATCTTCCCAGACCGCGGCTCCAACCCTTGTCCCCTGCATTGGCAGGCGGATTCTTAACCACTGTGCCACCAGGGAAGTCCTGTGCCCGTCACTTTAATACCTGCACGCCTAGCCCTGCCCTGCCTTTCCTTGTCACTAAGCCAGCATTTTGTGGGTTCCAGTTCTGTGCTGGGCTAGTGCTGGGGGCAGCCAGGGGGCTGTAGAGGAGCCACGAGGAGAAGGCTCGTGACTGCCTGCCCCCTGCACGGTGCCGATTAGGGCTCCGGGTAGAAGTTGATAAGGCCCAGGCCCTGCAGGGCTCACCTGCCCCTGGAGGCCCGGGGAGAGGCTGAGTGCCCCAGATGGAGCAGGGGAAGATAGCTTTCTGCCGGGACAATCGGGAGCCGGGTTTGAGCCCAGCCCTGAAGGATGCTTAGGGTTCTAGTAAGTAGAAAGGCCTGCAGGGTATTCCAGGCTGAGAACTCTGGGAGCCAGGCAGGACTGTAGTTCTGAAATTTTAATGAGTTGTTTCAGGCATTCAGAAGAAGATAGATAGTATAACAATCCCCCCACCTCCCAGCTTAAGAAAGAAAATATTACAGATGCTGTGAAGCCTGTGCCCACCTCCCCACCCACCTTCTCCCCGCCCCTGAGGAAGCCCTGCTAATGTGCGTGTTGACTATCCCCTCAGCTGCCTTTATTCTTTTACTATTGATACATATGTCTCTATCCCTAAACAATACCAATGATGGTTTTGCATGCTTTGGCATTTTAGATAAATATTGTCAGGTTATCTGTTTTCTCTGTGGCATGTCAACAGAATGTGCTGGAGCTTTGTGCAGGCTGAGGGTTGGTGATCTAGATCATTGGCTTTCCTGGATGTATGGTTTTCCACGGTCTGAACAGGTCACCACTTATTTATCCACTATGCTGTTGACAGACATTTAGGGGTGTCTGACTGTTCACTCTTGGGACACGGGGTTTTCACTGGGCCGTACGGGAGGAGGGGGAAGAGACTTGCCTCCTCCAAGCCCACAGAGGGCTTGACTGGGGGTTGGACACTCTCCCATCAGCAATGGGGAGCCCCTGAAGGCTTTTGAGCAGGAGCAGCATGCAGTCAAAGGAGGTGCTTTAGGAACTTAAACGTTTGCCAGAAGTTTGCAGCTGGCTTCAGAGGCAGAGAGCTGGATGAAGGAGGCTTTCGTAAGGGCCTCACTGAGAGCTTCTAGGGCCTGTTCCCAGGGGTGAGCCCACGCCGGGGAGGTGGGTGGAAAGCGAAATTGAGAGGAATCCTGTCTGGGTCACCTACACTGGGGAAAGGGTTAAAGGGGCGCTCAAGCTGTGTAGCTAGGAGGATGACAGCGCCTTTCCCAGAAAGAGGGGCAGCAGAAGGAAGAGCTGACAAGCGTGATTATGGACCCTGGTGATTGTGACACAGCCCAACGGCTGATGGAGGAGAAGCCGGAGCTCAGGGACTTGAGAGGCTCATGAGAAATTCACTGTCAGGGAAGGACCAGGCCTGGAGAGAGTGGCCCAGGGCCACTAGGTCCTCAGGCCCCTCCCCATGCTCTGCACCGATCCAGACCTCAGACCCACAAGGGCCACCCCGGCCAGCACAGATCTTGGGTCTGGCAGCCGTCCCCACCTTTCTCCATCTCCAACATCCCCTCTAGGCCAGGCCCTCGTCATCTCCACCCACTGAGTGACTCAGTTCCCCTGCCACCTTCCACTCGGCTCCCTTTCACTGTACCTTCTGACAGCAACTGAGCGAGCTCTTAAAAAGGGAAGTCAGGGCTTCCCTGGTGGCGCAGTGGTTGAGAGTCCGCCTGCCGATGCAGGGGACACAGGTTCGTGCCCCGGTCCGGGAGGATCCCACATGCCGCGGAGCGGCTGGGCCCGTGAGCCATGGCCGCTGAGCCTGCGCGTCCGGAGCCTGTGCTCCGTAACGGGAGAGGCCACAACAGTGAGAGGCCCACATACCATAAAAAAGGGAAGTCAGAACACATGCTTCCCCACTTTAAAACCCACCGGCAGTTTTCCACCTCCTCTCCGTGGTCCGGCGCCTGCGCACCTTGCTGACCCCTTCTCCAGCTAGAGACTTCGAGGCCCCCTGGCAACTCCTAGAACGTGCCCTACTCGTGCCTGCCCCAGGGCGCTGGGGCTACACCCCCCCAGACAGCCTGCATTGCTGTCTCCCTCTTCTGTCTGTTCCCTGCTCAAGCGTCGCCCGCAGAGAAGGGACCTTCCCCAACCACCCTGTCTACAGTAAGACCATCTTCCTTTCCTACAACAGTTAACGGCTTGCCTGTCAATTGTTTTGATTTCCAGTTTGGTGTCTGTTGGCTGCTCCTCTTGCTATGTTGGCAGGGAGCCATCTGTCTTGTTCTCTGCCGTCTGCACCCTGTCCAGCATGTGCAGTAAGTATCTGCTGGAGAAAATCAATGAAAGAGCAGGGCCTTGTTTACTGCAGCTTCTTAGTGCCCAGTCCCCACGCTTGTGCATCTTCATCTTCGCTGGAGCACAAAGCACATATAATAAGTATCCAATAAGGGAAGACAGGGAACATTTACCAGTCCCTCCCAGATGTGGACGGCCATGTTCTAGCAGCTATGAGGGGTGCCCGGCTGAATCTGGGAAGGAAACAGCAGTTGCTAAACACCTTCCACCTGTCAGGCCCTGGAGAATGTTAACATTTGTCATCTTGTTTTATGTCACTGAATCCTCACACAGATGAGAAACCTGATCTGTGAGACCGCTGACTTGCCCAAGTTCTCAGACCAAGGAAGGGCCAAGCCGTGACTGGAACCCGGACCTTTCTGTTGCCAGAGCCCCTGCACTTTCCATAAGCCTAAGTAGGAAGAAATGAAGTCAGGAACAGGACTCCAAGCATGGATGCAGGGTGGTGTCCGGTCACAGAGGAAAGGGTGATTTTATTTTCTTATTTATTTATTTATTTATTTATTTATTTATTTTTATTTATTTTTTTTTGCGGTACACGGGCCTCTCACTGTTGTGGCCTCTCCCGTTGCGGAGCACAGGCTCCGGACGCGCAGGCTCAGCGGCCATGGCTCACGGGCCCAGCCACTCCGCGGCAGGTGAGATCTTCCCGGACCGCGGCACGAACCTGTGTCCCCTGCATCGGCAGGTGGACTCTCAACCACTGCGCCACCAGGGAAGCCCCTGATTTATTATTTTTAAAATTTTCATTTTGAAATCATTTCAGAGTTGCAAAATTCGTACAAAGAATTCCCATGTACCCCTCACCCAGCTCCCCTGAATGCTAACATCTTTCATAGCCTTGGTACAGTTATCAAAACGAAGAAATCAACGTCCATACAAACTAGTAACCACTCTCCAGACTTTACTGAAGTTTTGCACACTGCCCCCCTAACATTCTTTTTCTGGTCTGGAGTCCAATCCAGGATATTTAGGTTGTTCCAACCCCTCCCCTCTGGCTGGGCATCTCTGCTGTGCCAAGTCTTTGTTAGTCCGGCAGCACAGCAGGGAGAAAGGAGAGAATCAGCAGCTCCCACCAGCTCTCACCCCCGCTCTGGGTGTTTGGTACCTCTCGCTTTCCTGTTCTTGGTGCCCCTTCCCCAGATTCTCACACGGCCTTTCCCTTATTTCTTGGAAATGTCACCTCCTCAAAGAGGCCTTCCGTGACTGACTACCAGATCTAGAATAGCAGCTCCTGTCCTCATTCTCTGTCCTTTTGCCTTGTTTATTTCATCATCTTCACTTGACAGTATGTTTGTTGTCCTGTCTGTCCCACTAGAATATAAGCTTCAAGAAGGCAGGGACTCTGCCTTACTCACTGTGTGCCCAGAGCAGGCTAATAGCAAGGCCTCACTAAATATTATGGAATGAGTGAAAGTAGGAAGTGGCCGAAATGGGTTTAAAAATAAAACAAAAACAGGGTCTATGAAAAAACAGACATAAAGACACATAAAGGATGGCAAGGGGCTTCCCTGGTGGCACAGTGGTTAAGAATCTGCCTGCCAATGCGGGGGACACAGGTTCGAGCCCTGGTCTGGGAAGATCCCACATGCCGCGTAGCAACTAAGCCCGTGCGCCACAACTACTGAGCCTGTGCACCACAACTACTAAATCCCGCGCACCTAGAGCCCGTGCTCCACAGCAAGAGAAGCCACCGCGATGAGAAGCCTGCGTACTACAACGAAGAGTAGCCCCTGCTCGCCGCAACTAAAAGAAAGCCCACGTGCGGCAACGAGGACCCAACGCAGCCAAAAATTAATAAATTAATTATTTTTTTTAAAAAAAGGATGGCAAAACCCCTCCACAGCGCGTCTAGATTCCCAATTGATACAAGGGCATGGGCACACAGCCGGGACAGCCATGATTCACCTTCAGCTAAATTGTTTCGACCAAATTGTCATGGAAACAAGCTTGGTTTTGATCAGATTGTTTGCAGACAGATCAGCTTGCTCTTCCCAAAGGGGCCTGAAGAGCGCCTGCCCCTCCTGCCTCCCCGACACAGACACAGTAAGCCTCTGTAGGGATTTAGGGCCCTTCGTCCACATCCCCACCTCAACTTTTCTGTCTCAGGCTTAATCAGCCAGAACCCACCCCCACCCCCGCTTTTCTGACTGCCTTGCCGTGTAACACTGAGCACTGACCGACCCCACCCACACCCCAGCCTCAGTAGCCTTCCCGAGAGCAGAGGGCCTGAGACCACTCCTGCTCATGCTCTGCAGGGCCCAGTGTAAAATGGAATTTCGAGCCTGTTGCTCAAAAGGCAGGAAAGAGGTGCCACGTAAGGTACTAAAATATAAAGTCTTTCCTTTCTTCTATGATCTCTCTCTTGACTTGCGGACTTGCCGTGATTTTTTGTGTGTGTGGTTTGCGGGCCTCTCACTGTTGTGGCCTCTCCCATTGCGGAGCACAGGCTCCGGACGCGCAGGCTCAGCGGCCATGGCTCACGGGCCCAGCCGCTCTGCGGCATGTGGGATCTTCCCGGGCCGGGGCACGAACCCGTGTTCCCTGCATCGGCAGGCGGACTCTCAACCACTGCACCACCAGGGAAGCCCAGCCCTTGCCATGATGTTTTTAATTTGCCACTTAATGTCATTCTGAGTAGAGGAGTACTTAAAATCTTAATTATTAGCATGAATTATGCCATTCATGATATATCATGCAGTGCCACTTTTAAATGCAAATATAAGAACATTTAACTCATATGTGGGATCCCCGAAACTACATAACTCACGTTTCTTAGCATGTACGTGGATATGTGTTATGTTCTGACCAGAACAGTGGAAATGTGGCACTGAACTACCTCAGCTGTTTTTATTTCACTTCTTGATACGTGCACCTTCTACCGGCTCTCTCTGCTTTCAGCTTCCTGATGAGCGGGAAGGGCTGGAAGGAGAAGGACAGATTGGCTGCCTCTTTCCCTTTCCTTCCGGAGCCGCATCGTTTGCAGCATCAGTGGTGGGGTCATACAGGGAAGTAACATGATAAGAAAGGATGTGGTAGGGTTCCTTGATCATTTGTGTTTCTTAGAACACCATTGCCTTCTTGATGCATTTCCAGCAAATTCTAATTTGAACCCCAAGTGTGGCTTACGGGCCAGCCAGTGCCCACCACCCCACCCTTTACTCAGTCATAGATGTACACTCACCTGTATTCACTTTGCGCCTTGAATTTCCGCACATAGAGGGTCCACCAGAGTTCTGTGCTCACGGCCATCGCGAACACGGTGTGTGAGGGGCAGCGGGGACGGAGCAGACATATGTCGTGACGTTCTGTGTATCACCTCTGCTCGCATGCACGTTCCATTGTCCCATCAGACTTCACTTACAAGACACAAGTTCAAAGAGAAAATCATTAAGAGTTTCAAGACGGCAACAGCAGAGCATCATACCAAGTGCGGGGCCTTATGTGACTGCCGGCTCGCACACCTGTGAAGCCAGCCCTGCATGGTGGCATCCTGTATTGGGGGGACTCTGTCACTCACAAGTCCCCTCTGTTCCTCATGCCCCCTTTGCACTGTGTAGCCTGGGATGGCCTGGAATGGGGGCAGGTGGAGGGAGGGAGTGTGGTCAGCTCATCCAGCCTCACCACTGCCTGCTTCCTCCACCAAACAGCCAAACAGAACCTTCTACACTTTCCCTAAGTCAACCCTGCTGTCTGCTGCCTCTGGGCCTTGGCCTATTGTTTCCTCTACCCCAGTTGTTCTCAGAGTTGTGGTCCCTGGGTCAGCCGCATCAGCATCAGCTGGAGCTTGTTAGAAATGCAAATTCCCGGGCTCCACCGCAGACTGGCTGAGTCTCAAATACTGGGATGGGGCCCAAGAATCTGGTCTTCAGTAAGCCCCGGGCATGACTGCGACACACCGCTGCTCTTCCTGAAATACTGTTCCCACATCATTGCAGCTTCCTAACTCCTACACCCCTTTCACTGAATAAACCCCTCACCCTCGGTTCTCTTCTATGGATTCCTCAGCTCACATCTTGCCTGGTGAGCTTGGGGGTGTTTCTGTCTCATTCTCCATCTTGTCCTGAGTACTGAGCAGGGCAAACAGTCAGCACACGGTAAGCGATGGTGGAGTTGCATTGACTCAGGGGGTGACTGAGGGAGTGGAGACGTGGGACCTGGGCTTCACGGAGGGTCTGGGCTCAAGGGGCAGGGCTGAGCACAGACGTCCCGTCCTGCAGGTACAGCCTGTACACCCGCACCTGGCTCGGGTACCTCTTCTACCGCCAGCAGCTGCGCAGGGCTCGGAATCGCTACCCCAAAGGCCACTCCAGAACCCAGCCCCGCCTCTTCAATGGTGAGCTCTGGCCACGCCGGGCCAGCATCGCCCCAAGCCGTGGCCACCCTCCCAGCCTACTCCCCGTCTCATACCCCCGACTGCTGGGCTCCCCACCCCGTCACCCCGCCCATAGCCCATCTTTGTTCCCCAGGAGTCAAGGTGCTTCCGATCCCCGTCCTCTCAGACAACTACAGCTACCTCGTCATCGACACCCAGGCCCGGCTGGCTGTGGCTGTGGACCCTTCAGACCCTCAGGCCGTACAGGTGAGGGGAGGATGGGGTCAGGGGTACCTGGGGTCACCTTGAGGACTGGCAGCTTCTCCTTGCTAGAGAGAGGCTGACCCTGCTCTCTGCCAGTGGGATGTGCCCCCCTCCATGTGCACTCACACACAGACCCTGACACACATGTGCACAGAGACCCCCACAAACACACCATGGGGAGCGGCTCAGTGTCAGGGCATGGCCGGGGGAAAGGGGGAGGGCAGCAGTGGGGGAATCAGAGCCAGAGGGCAAGGGGTGCTGACCCGGGACTGCGGGTCTAGGGAGTTCCCTTCTGCCTCTCACTCTCTGTGGCCCCCTTTCTGACCCTCGCTCTTCTCTCCTCGCCTCTGTCTGTCATGTCTGGGTGTCTTTATCATTCCCTCTTGTTACTTATTGATCTGTGTGTGCATGTGTCTGTGTGTCTACCCTCTCCACGAATCTCCCTCTTGCCTGTGCCCAGGCTGGGGCTCAGCTGCCCCCCTTTACCTGGCCCTCTCTTCCCCACCCCCTTCTCGTTCCCTGGCTTCATCGCCTCCTTCTCCCTCATCTCTCCCTGCTCGCCTCTCCTCTCCTCTCCTCTCCACCCAGCACCCACGCCCCTGTTTCCCTCTGCATCCTGTTCCTCAGTCTCACTGCCCCCTCTCTCCCCTAGGCTTCCATTGAAAAGGAGGGCGTTAACTTGGTTGCCATTCTCTGCACCCACAAGCACTGGTAAGGGGCTGAGGTGGGAGGTCTGGGCGCAGCTCATCTTCCCTGGCTGGCCCCTGCCCCGGCTGGGCTTGCCAGGACTGGGTCCCGTGAGAACAGGCTGGGCTGAGAGTCAAGAAGTCAGGATGGGTGGACACCATCCTCATGAAGTCACTGGCGCACCAGCAGAGGGGGAGGGGGAGGGGCGGGTCTCCTACTGCTCTACTTATCAGGCTTCTGAAGCGCCAGAGGAGGGCAGGGCAGGCATTTACCTTCCATTCCGTGTGGGCGTGTGTGCCGGGCATGGGCAAACCTCGTGATCTCTTCCATCAAGGAGGTTATAGTCCAACAGGGGAGACAGCCCTGTATGAAAGTGTACAACGACGACAAGCAATAACAACTGTGACAGTTGGCACAGGGTACAGGGGCAGGGGCACCAGGGAGGGTGTGATCGGATCCACTTGGAGGAATTAGAGGCCGATGACCCTGGAGCTGAGAGTCCAGAAGATCAGTTGGCATGAGTTGGTGATGAGGGGAGGGGTGGCAAGTTGTTGGGACAACATTCTGAGCAGGGAGACAGCTTGAACTAAGGCCAGAAGAGGTGTGGACAGCTAGGTTCAGTCCAGAAGCCAGGAGTCCCAGGGCGCAGAGGCCTGGAGATGCTTGGGGAAGAAGGAGGCAGGAGGCCCAGTACAGTTGCCCCTTAAAGGCCCTGCCTGTCTGTGCCATCCTACAGGGATCACAGTGGAGGGAACCGTGACCTCAGCCGGCGGCACCAGGACTGTCGGGTGTATGGGAGCCCTCAGGACGGCATCCCCCACCTCACCCAGTAAGTCCCTGACCCAGGGATGGGATGGCCCTTGTGGGCCCTTCCCCTCACCCCCCATCCTCTAGTCACATGTTTCAGGGGTATCAGCAGGTGGATCTTTGCTGATGCCCTTCCTGGCCCTTCGAGAGTAGATCACAGCCCATCTGAAGACTGCCACTGTCCATCCCCCAACCGATCCAGCCATAGTCCCCAAAAGAGGAAGCAGGAGGGCTTGGATCTGAAGTCCTGGGCACTGGGGGTGCCTTCTCTCTCTGGTGGGGAAGCCCCCCTCCTGTACATCACCCATTCCCTTGGGCCTGGGCAGGGCGGGGGAGGGAGGATCAGCATGGCACAAGCTCTAGAGCCTTCTCTCCACTCTTGCCTCGCTTCTCAGTCCCCTGTGTCATCAAGATGTGGTTAGTGTGGGACGGCTTCAGATCCAGGCTCTGGCCACCCCTGGCCACACACAAGGCCATCTGGTCTACCTGCTGGATGGGGAGCCCTATAAGGGTCCCTCCTGCCTCTTCTCAGGGGACCTGCTCTTCCTCTCTGGCTGTGGTGAGTCCCCCAAAAGGGAAGAGGGAGGAGGGGGGACAAGAGGGAGGGAGAGAGGCCAGAGCAGGGGCCCAAGGACAGCCACAGCTCCACGCAATGCATGAAAACATTGGTTTCAGTACACATGTTGCCTCGGCAGTTACTCCCACCTTTGTTACCTCGATTTTTCTTTTATATCCTCACGACTTCCCGCAGGGGATGGACAGAGTGAGACGATGCCTGTAACTGAGTAGAGACCTCGAAGGGCGTTTGTTTCCACTGGGTGGAGCCTGGTTCTCTGATACAGTGACTGGCAAGACTAGTTACAAAAACTTGAGAACCCCTGAGTGAGAGGGTGATCCTGTGGGTGGGAGGATCACAGGTCCCAAGGTGCGTGGAGTCCCAAAGACAGCACAGGCAAAGAAAGAAGTGCTCTATGGAAAAGAGCAGCCCTATATCAAGTGGGCTTGGAGCCGCAGAACTCAGCCTGAAGGTTCTGCAGCCCCCTCTATCCACATGTCAATATGTGCAACGGAGGCCTTCAAGTGGGCTCGGTTGCGGTTGAATATTTGGGCCCAGCTCCCAGAGGGAGGGACGGCATAGATGCCAGGGAAGTGGGCATGGCAGGGGCACGGCTGAAGGCTGGTGGCCAGCCCCAGCTGTACAAGCTGGTCCCCACCCTTTTCATGTACCTTACCGTGCTGTGTGGTTCTTGTACCTTACACATACCTTCTGACCCTACCAGGACGGACCTTTGAGGGCACCGCAGAGACCATGCTGAGCTCACTGGACACCGTGCTGGGGCTGGGGGACGACACTCTGCTGTGGCCTGGTGAGGTGCCCCTCCCTCTCCTCCTAGCCCCTCACACCCCCAGAGTCCCAGCCGACTCAGCTCCTGGCCCAGAGGGGATACAGCTCCACCTCTGGTGGCTCCTGGGAGCCAACTCTAGCGGGGGGGGGGGGGGGGCAGAGCTCCCTTCTGTTTGCAGAACTGGCTCTGTAAGGCCTCTGCTTCCCTGGCAACCAGCCCACAGTCTCTTGGGAGCCCTGTAGGCCCCAGAGCATCCCTGGGAGACGGCTGATTTTTCATAGCCAAAGCCTAGAACAGAAAATTGCCTTTGCTTAACGAGCAAAGAGGGGCCTTAAATCCACTCTGCATGGATCATTGCCTGCATCCATCATCCACACACTGCACATCCATCATCCATATGCACGTACATGGAATATCCATCCATCCATACGTACGTGCATGTGTACATTGCATATCCATAGTTTCTAAAACACATTTACTCGTATCTCAGTTAATCCTCAGAACATACATGCATCCATTCATTCATTCGACAAATACTTTATTGAGCACCTAACGTGTACCAGGCCCTGTTCCAGGCACCAGGAACACATGATTTTAGAGTGACATTATTATTTTCCCCACTTGCCAAAGGAGAACATTGTGGCTCAGAGAAGTGCCATGACTTGACTGAGGTCGCACAGCTGGGCAGAGCCAGACGGGCTAGAATGCAGGTCTTCTGGCTCCAGGTCTGGTGGTTTTCCCCCCTGAACTTCGGCCTCTTCACTCGTGGCTGACTTGTGCCCACATTTAGAGAAACAGCTCCATGTGGTCGGGGCTTTTCTGGAAGCGTTGCCCCTCCTCCCCAGTCGTCAGGTACCCATAGGCCTGCGGGTGGGGAGGACTTTTTCTGACCGTACCACCCATCTCACTCTGCCCTGTGTCTTGGCCCCCATGGCCATCCCTAGGCCACGAGTACGCGGAGGAGAACCTGGGCTTTGCAGGCGTGGTGGAGCCCGAGAACCTGGCCCGGGAGAGGAAGATGCAGTGGGTGCAGAGGCAGCGGATGGAACGCAGGAGCACGGTGCGGGGCTTGGGGTCCAGGAGGGGCCGAGGGCGCTCCTGAGAGAGGTCTCATCCCTGCGGGCCCTGCAGGGCCCTCTCCAGAGCTCTGACATATTTGGCACAAGGGCCTTCCAGTGAGAACTTCTGGACCGTGGGATGGGGCGGTGCGGGGGGTCTTCCCTTGTTGGGTCTATTTTCCAGATTCTCCCCACCAAACCCGGGTGCCTCTCCCCCCCACAGTGCCCGTCCACCCTGGGAGAGGAGCGCTCCTATAACCCGTTTCTGAGGACGCACTGCCTGGTGCTACAGGAGGCTCTGGGGCCAGGCCCAGGCCCCACGGGAGACAATGGCTACTCCCGGGCCCAGCTCCTGGAGAAGCTCCGCCAGCTGAAGGACGTGCACAAGAGCAAGTGACCCGACCGCAGCCCAGCCCAGCCCCCACCACCCCGTGGTGGGGAAGCCACCCATCATGGCCCACACCACACCTTCCCTCTCACTGCTTCCACCACCACCTCCGTCAAGCCGGCACCGCTCCCCGACTCGGGTCAGGGGGAGAGGAGGGACAAGGCAGTGAGACCCTGAGACCGAGAGGAAGGGGGCTGACGGAAGGCCTGGAGACTCCGTGGGGTGAGGCTGAGTGATCGAGGGCAGAGCTAATCGGGAGCCTCCCCTCCTCCCTTCCCCTGCTCCTGTGACGGCGGTGAGGCTGAAGAGGCCTCACTCTCACTGTAGCCTCTGAACTCAGGGCAGCAGGAGCCATGAACAGGTTGAGTCCATGTTCCCCCTCCTCCCATCCAGGGTAGGGAAAGAAACTCACTCCCTCAAAGTGGCCTGAGGTGTGGTGCCTTGGAAAAGTGGTCACTCAGAGGGGCACCTGGGCTCTGGTTTACTGAGAGTCTGCCCCTCCTCCCCCAGCCTCCCTGCTCCGCCTCCACCCGGCCCCCATGAAGCCATGTTTCATTTCTGAGAAAGAGGAAAGGGCTGGAAGCCTGGCTGTGGACAATCTCTGCCTCTGTGACTCCCCTACTGCCTGGGAGGCGGAGGATCCTGGTTGCCAAGGAAACTTGACCTCAGGCTGAGGAGACACCAGGAGGCTGGGATTGCAGCCCCACAGACTTGTAGGTCACACATGCTCCCTGCACAGCTGGCCTGGTCCTGCCCGCTGGCCTCTGCCCCTGCCCTGGGCCAACAGGGCCCCTCCTCCCCAGGGGACCAGAGAGCCATCGTCCACCAGGGCCGCTCTGGTTTTCTCATTATGGCCTGTATTCTGAGGAACTCCTGCTTTATCCTCAACCCTTTCCTCTTTTAGTTAGTAAAGCCATTCATCTTGCCCTTTGCAGTTGGCCAAAGACATTCCCAGGTCATTTCTCACTTGGCCCCTGGCCCCATCATGGTGGGAGCAGGGGATCTGCGCAGCAGAGAGCAGAAATCAGACGTCCGGGGGCGGAGAGCTCTCAAATGAGTGGCAGCTTCCAGGACCCCAAGCCTGGGCCCTTCCCCTCTGTTCAGCCCTCCCTCAGTTCAGCTCCTCCTCTGGCCTGGGGTCCAGTCCCTTTGGGGCTGCAGTGAGGACTCCGATGGTCCTCAAGCGGGCGTAACTTGGGTCAGCCAGGAGCCTTCTCTTCCTGGGTGGAAGCCTTCCTTCCCTCGGGCTCTGCTCTCCTCTGGGGCGCCTCTGAGATGTCTCCTGCTCTCAGTTTCTCCTCATCATCCTGCCTCTGCCTTCCTCTCCCGCCACAGCCTCTGGAACCAACTTCAGCAATACCGCCAGAATAGAGCTCCCCGCCCCTCAAAACATGCAGTTCACGCCTCTGTGCCTTCGCTCGTGCTGTTTCTTCAGAATGGAATGCTATTACCCTGCTCCTCCTGCCTTGTCTGCCTGGCAAACACCTATTCGTCTCTCACAATCCCCCTCAAAGGCCCCCTCCTCCAGGAAGACCACCCCCATGCCCCTCCCCCTCCAGGCTACCTCTCCTCTTTGTAAATGCTTCTTCAGTTGTGGCACTTATCATACTGTATTTTAGTTGTTTACATGTTTGTCTCCCCTTCTAGACTGTGAACCTTTCAGGGCATGGACTGTATCTTATGCATCTCTGTATTTCTGCGCCTAGCACGGTGCCTGGCACACAGTAGGCGCTCAATAAATGTTGAATGAATGAATGATTTAACCGAGGCTTGATCCCTCAGTGGTCTTATCTTTATTGCTTGTTCCATTTTCCTGTCTGGGTTACAGTTCTTGCTTACTTGGAGTGACTGCTCTTCCAGAGCTTTGGGCAGAAACGGTGCTCTAAATATACTCTTCCATGGCTCGTGAGCATTTGTCCAGGGTTTACAATTTGCCTACCTCGGTGTTTTCCAAAGCTTGAGATGAACAGGAGTACCGCTGGCCACAGGAGAGAGAGCTTTACCTGGTCACCGCACAGCAGTGAATGTGCTTCAACGGCAAGGCCTTGGTGCTGGCCTCTCTTTAACGCCTGTCTAACTAACAGCCAGACTCCAGGTCGGCAGTCTAGGGCAACTATCTTGAGTTAAAGTTTAACAACATCATTTTGTGTTCATTGTGTTTATCTTTGGGGTCAATATTTTTGACAAGCGACACCAGTTTTCAATTCATGAAAGTGATTAAAGGTACAGGCATATCTCCTTTTACTGTACTCTGCTTTATTGTGTTTTGCAGATATTAGGTTTTTTACAAATTGAAGGCTTGTGGCAACCCTGCATTGTCAGATGATGATTAGCATTTTTTAGCAATAAAATACTTTTAATTGAGGTATGTACATTGGTTTTTTTAGACATAATGCTGCTGCACACTTAATAGACTACAGTATAGTGTAACAAAGCTCTTATAGGCACTGGGAAAAAATTTTTGTGTGTGACTCCCTTCATTGCAGTATTTGCTTTATTACGATGGTCTGGAACCGAACCTGAAATCTCTCCAAAGTGTGCTTGCATTTACTGAAATAGGAAAATACAAAGTAAAGGTGACACTTGGCTATGGCAGAATTCTTTTTTTATATTTATTTATTTATTTGGCTGCGTTGGGTCTTAGTGGCTGCAGGCAGGCTCTCTAGTTGTGGCACTCAGGCTCCAGAGTGCGAGGGCTCTCTTGTTGAGGTGCCCAAGCTCAACAGTTGTGGCGCATGGGCTTAGTTGCCCTGTGGCATGTGGGATCTTAGTTCCCTGACCAGGGATCGAACCCATGTACCCTGCATTGGAAGGCGGATTCTTAAACACTGGACCACCAGGGAGGTCCTTATGGCAGAATTCTTAAAGGTGGCCTTGGTGTGGCTGAAGACTGGGAAGCACTGTCTTAGCTCCACATTTCCTGGGGCCACCCCTGGCCACAGCTCAGCCTCTCCTCTTGGCACCCCTCACCCCAAGCCAAGGACCTTGGCACTGGTCCTCATTATCCTGGCTCAGGGCTGCACCTGGGGTGGGGGTGAGGGAAGGAGCCATGGGCCTCACCTTCCTGAAAAAGGGCAGTCTCTGTGCTCTGTCATTGTCTCTTGACTGGGCAAGCCCCAGGGCCAGGTCACTCTGGGTATGCCCAGCTTCAAGGGACAATTGGTAACGGTTCTCTAGGGCTTGGTGAAGCATTTTCCCAAGGCCTTGGCTGATCCTCCCACTGGAGCATCTGTCCTGAAAAATGGCACATATTTCTCCTGGAGCCAGCACTGACCAGCAATAACCGGGACACCTATTCTTTGCAGAACAGCAGGAGTGACAACTGGCCTTAGAGACCTGGGTTCCAGTCCCAGCTCTGTTACTCAACATCCAAGGACCTTGGGCAAGTAACTTCCCGGACCTCAGTTTCTTCACCTTCCAGTGGAGATGACAACCTTGAATGAGACATAACCCTCTCAAGTGCAAGTGACAAACACGTAACTGAAAGGGGCTTAAACCAAAAGGGAAATTTATCAGGTCATGAAATTGAGAAGTGTAGGATTATGTCATGGTGATTTCGGGCATGAATGGATCCAGGGATTCAGAGGCATCTTCATCATTCAGCTCTGCTTTCTTCTATAGTGATATCGCTCTCTGTCAGTCTTTCTCCCTGTAATGGAAAGATGGTCTCTAGAAGTTCCAGGTTTATGGGCTACTAGTTCATCAAACATAGCAGAACCTCTAATAGCCCCAGGGATTGAGTTTCATTGGTTCAGCTTGGATTACGTGCCCAATGCTGAACCAATCATAGGAGTTAGGGGAATGGGCTTCTCTGACTGGCCAGGTTGGGTCACGTGACCACACCTGGAAAGGCAGTGTCAGACCCAACTGAAACACAGTGCACCCAGAGTGGGGAAAGTGTCCTCCAGAGGAATAGGGAGGCTGATACCAGAAATGATGCAAGGCAGCAAACTCATAAACTTTCACCAACAAGGCCACTTATTTGGAGGCTATTAGAAGAGTTAGACGAGAAAGGCATATGAAGTCACTTTGGAAAATGCTACATGTGATTTCTGGTGTCATAATTCATTATAGAGAAGAAATGGAGGTACATACATGGCCTCAAAGGTGTTTGAATAATACGTAGCTTAAAAAATAACCTGGGGGGACTTCCCTGGTGGTACAGTGGTTAAGAATCCGCCTGCCAATGCAGGGGACACAGGTTCGATCCCCGGTCCAGGAAGATCCCACACGCCGCAGGGCAACTAAGCCTGTGCGTCACAACTACTGAGCCGGCGTGCTGCAACTACTGAAGCCCGTGTGCCTAGATGTAGCCCGTGCTCCACAAAAAGAGAAGGCACTGCAATGAGAAGCCCGTGCACCGCAACAAAGAGTAGCCCCTGCTTGCCACAACTAGAGAAAGCCCATGCACAGCAAGGAAGACCCAAGGCGGCCAAAAATAAACTAATTAATTAATTTTTAAAAATAATAATAACCTGGGGCTTCCCTTGTTGCGCAGTGGTTGAGAATCCGCCTGCCAATGCAGGGGACACGGGTTCGAGGCCTGGTCCGGGAAGATCCCACATGCCGCGGAACGACTAAGCCTGTGCGTCACAACTACTGAGCCTGCGCTCTAGAGCCCGCGCGCCACAACTACTGAAGCCTGCGCACCTAGAGCCCGTGCTCCACAACAGGAGAGGCCACCGCGGTGAGAAGCCTGTGCACGGCAACAAAGAGTAGCCCCCACTCGCCGCAACTAGAGAAAACCCACGTGCAGCAATGAAGACCCCACGCAGCCAAAAATAAATAAATAAAATAAATTAATTAATTTTTTTAAAAAATCCTGTAGGCAGTTCGTTTTTCCCTGAATCACAGGCTGTCTCTCTTTTTTTTCTAAATCACAGAAAAGGAGAAAGGGAGGGGCAGCCTTAGAAGTTCCCAGGAAGGACAGAGAACAGGATAAGTTGTAGAAGAGCCCTGTGTGTCCACGTGTGTGTGTTGGTGAGGGGTTGTCCTAGTCCTCCCAGGCCCTGGACACCAATGAAGCCTTTGAAAGCAGGTGGGAAGCTAACTCTGATGGTCAGTAAACCCTAAGCTTGGGCCAAAGGCAGGACAAGGTGGAAGAAAGAGAGAGGACTTGCACTGGTCTGGATTTGAATACAAATTCTGACACTCCGTGGGTAACTCCAAACATGGGACTCATGTCACCGTGCCTCCTTCTGGAGTGGGTGGGAGACCCAAATGAGATGCACAACGGTGTTCAGTGAACAGCAGCCTCTTTTTCCTCTCACTGTTATTAATAAACTTAGTGCTAGTCTATCAGGCACAGTAGGGCAAAGTGATTAAGAACATGGACTCAAGCCAGCCCATCTGGGTTGGAGTCCACACCTTCCATTTATTAACTGGGTGACCTTGGACAAGTTACTGAACTTTTCTGTGCCTCCATTTCTCACCTGTCCAATGAGGATGATGCTAACACCACCTTAGAAGCTGATTGTGAGGATTAAGTGACTTACTACCTGCAGAGCTCAGCATATAGGGTACCCTCTCTACAGTAGTGGTTGTTGTTCAATAGATGCCAACCCCAGCTGCTGGGAGGGAACAGGCTGCCCATGTCACAGGCTCAGAAAGGCGTACCTGCCCAACACAGCCACACGGCTAGTATGTCAACCACTCCAGAGCATCCTTCCCCTGGCGTAGCAGGCCCTAAGGGGGGATGGTAACAAGGGTCCTTAACAGATCTCTTCCAGATGGTTAAAAAAATAGACAACAAACTGGATGTTGATCCTTCTGCAATCCACTTTTCCAAAATGCTTTCTCCTCTAAGCAGCTAGCAGGAAACAGCCAGCATCAAGCAGGAAGGAATCTGAGGGGAGTGAGAGAGTTGAGGACATGGGCTCCCAGGAGGTGGGAGCCTGTGAGGACAGGCAGGTGGGGGTCCTATGCAGGTAGAGGAGCCTGACCAAGGGGAGGTTAGGGGGACCACTGGTGACAGGAGAACTCTAAAGGGTAGAGGGCTCAGGCTCAGGGAGCAACTTTTCCCTCAGGCCAGGAGTCCAGAATAGCTGGGACGGGTGGGGGGGGACACAATAAGGAGGGGGACTATGTGGGCACCCCTTAAAGAGCATCTAAAAAAGAGCAGTTTGCTTCTTGGTTTTTTTGGCCATAAGGCATGTGGAACCTTAGTTCCCAGACCTGTGATCAAACCCTCGCCCCCTGCAGTTGAAGCACGGAGTCTTAACCACTGGACCGGCAAGGAAGTCCCTGCTTCTTTTTTTTTTTAAACTTTGTCCAAATCAAAAAGATTTTGTTAAAATTTATGTAATTCACATATGAAAGCAATAGGGTTTGCTTTTTTCTCTTAGATTTTATTTAAATCATCGATTTTTATTAACTTTATTGAGATATAATTTACCTACCACAAAATTCACCCTTTTAAAGTATACAATTCAGTGGGTTTTAGTATATGCACAGTCTAATTTTAGAACATTTTCATCATGCCCAAAAGAAACCCTGTCCCCAGTGGATGCCACTCCTTGCCTCCATGCCTCCACCCTTCCCCCACATCAAGCAACCACTGATCTACTTTCTGTCTCTATAGATTTGCCTGTGCTGGACATTTACACATATAAATGGAATCATACAATATGTGGTCTTTTGTGACTGGCTTCTTTCACTCAACATATTTTCAAGGTTCAACCATACTCTAGCATATGTCAGTACTTCACTCCTTTTTATGCCTGAATAATATTCCATTATATATATATACACCACGTTTTGTTTATCCATTCATCAGTTGATGAACAGATGGGTGTTCCACTTTTTGGCTATTCTGAATAATGATGCTATGAACATCTGTGTATAAGTTTTTTATGTGGACAGATGTTTTCAATTCTCTTGGGTGTATACCCCGGAATGGAATTGCTAAGTCATATAGTAACTCCACATTTAACGTTTTGAGGAACTAACAGACTACTTCCTAAAGCAGTTGTGAGTTTTCTTAATGCCACTGGCGGTGGTTCAAGTGCAGAATTCATTTTGGCTTTTAAAAATTAGAACTCAGGGCTTCCCTGGTGGCGCAGTGGTTAAGAATCCGCCTGCCAATGCAGGGGACACGAGTTCGAGCCCTGGTCCAGGAAGATCCCACATGCCGCGGAGCAACTAAGCCCGTGCGCCACAACTACTGAGCTTGTGCTCTAGAGCCCGCAAGCCACAACTACTGAGGCCAAGTGCCACAACCACTGAAGCCCGCGTGCCTAGAGCCTGTGCTCCACAAGAGAAGACACTGCCATGAGAAGCCCTCACACCACAACGAAGAGTAGCCCCTGCTCGCCCAAACTAGAGAAAGCCTGCACGCAGCAACGAGGACCCGACACAGCCAAAACTAAAAATAAGTAAAATAACTAAATTTAAGAAAATTAGAACTCAATTTCTTAAAATGCAAATTTTAAAACATAAGCATTTTTAAAACTTTTAAGTTCAACTTAGCCATATCATTCTAATCATAAATCTATCTAATGTTATTACTAACTTTTAAGGAGGCTTTAATTAATAATTGGTTCTCTTTACAAAATTAAAACTGCCATAAATATGTTTATGCCATATTTATTCATTCTATATATTCTACTTCCTTTTTAAAAGCAGTTGATTGGGTTTTCTTTGGTTTTTTTTGGCCTCGCCACGTGGCATGCGGAATCTTAGTTCCTCGACCAGGGATCAAGCCCTTGCCCCCTGCAGTGGAAGCGCAGAGTCTTAACCACTGGACTGCTCAGTGGCAATTGCAATTGCCAAAAGCAATCGATTGGGAAAAATAAGTAAAAATAATTCTCTAAAAAAATTTTTAAAGAAATTGACAAACCAGCTTCCCAAGTACTTTTAATGCAATCTAATAAACGTAAACATATAAATATAGTAAAATTTAAGGTTTTTTAAAAAAATGTTTTGGTTCTAATTACAATCCCAGTAAGAATTGAACTTCAAAGTACACTTGTAGGGCTTCCCTGGTGGCGCAGTGGTTGAGAGTCCGCCTGCCGAGAGTCCAACACGGGTTCGTGCCCTGGTCTGGGAAGATCCCACATGCCGCAGAGCGGCTGGGTCCGTGAGCCATGGCCGCTGAGCCTGCGCGTCCGGAGCCTGTGCTCCGCAACGGGAGACACCACAGCAGTGAGAGGCCCGCGTACCGCAAAATAAATAAATAAATAAATAATCAAACCCAGTTTAAAAAAAAAAAAAGTACACTTGTAAGGTCATTCTAATGATCCATGTCATCCCCCCCTGCCTCCTAAGAATGTCAAATGCTCCCTCTGCTGGACAATACCTCAGGCTTGGGCTGAGCCGCAGAAGCCACAGTTCCTACCAATTCTTCCAGGGTCTGGGTGTTTACTGAAATGGGTTGATGGCCCTTTAAGAGGCGGTAGCTAGCTCCCAGTTGCCATAGAGACAGCTGGATACAAACTGGGTAGCAGGAGGCAGCATGTCTTCCAAAGTTCAATCCAAAGGTGAGAAGATGGCTGAGGAATTTGGGGTGGGGACCTGGAAAGGGGTGGGGCATCTTCTCCCTCATCATCCACCCTGGGGTGGCCTTGGAGGATCCTGCTCTTGGGACCCCTGCCCCACCCCTGTCCTTCTTCCCAGGGTCCACCATCTGCCGTCTCAACCTCTCCTCCCTCCATAGGCTCCAAAGCCAAGGACCACCAGCCCTCAGCCCAAGAGAGTCTGCCACCCCCAGAGGCCAATGCTGAAGCCATCCACTTCCTCAACTCCCTCCGTGAGTCTGGGCAGTGGGGGGGAGGGGGTGGGCAAAAGCACGGACGGGAGGGAGGAGAGAAAGCCCAGACCTGGCCACCCCCTCTCTCAGCCTTGATTCTCCTGGGACTCACAAAGGGTGTGAGGCCCGTTAGTTGATATTCTTCAAGGGAAGACCCCAGGGACACGGTGTGGGTAGGGACTGGTGGGGATTGGGGCGGGGGAGTCTTCACCTGCTGACTGCTGTAGAGGCCAATGCCTCGAGGGGAGGCAGGGGCCACCTGGGGGACGTGGGATGAGGAGGGAGTGGGTGGAGACTGTGGGCGCACTGGTGGCCAGGGGGTCCGAGAGTTGAGACCTAAGAGCTGGGGCTTTAACTGTCCCCACGGGACCCTCACCCACCCAGGGCAAGAGGAGCTGCTGATGCTATTCTTCTCGGAGACTCTGGTCATGGTCTCGGACACAGGGGAGCCACAGGGAGAGCTGACCATTGAGGTGCAGAGAGGGAAATACAAAGACCAGTTTGGTGTCACGGCGTACGTCCCATTTGTGCATGCCTTTAGCCGTGGCTTCATGGACAAAATCCTCTGCGGAAACTCCATTCTGGGTAGAGTTCCTGCTGCCTGACACGCTCTACCCCCACCCTTCCTCCATTGCCCTCCCCCTCCCACCCCCCAACTCCCAGGACCTTCACTCAGGACCAACGCTTTGATCTCACCTTGGTACTAGAACGAGGCAAAGAGAGTGCGTGGGACGTGGGGGTGACAGGGAAGTTAATCACAGCCTTAGTTCTTCCCTCGGGCCACCCGACACCTGAGTCCTCCAGCCCGGGCCACCGGCTCCCTTCCGGCAAACTCCAGCCTTGTCTCCTATGACAGCAGTGTTCACCTCCTCCCCCCAGGCTATCTCTCGTGGAAACTGGAGGTTGTGGAACAACATAATCAGGAGTTCATCGAGGTACCTCCTGGGGCCCCAGCCTTGACCACATATGGAAAGTTTTCTATCCAAATTTCCCCTCAGTTTTCGCATTTATGAAGGAGAATGGACAAGGCGACCTCTGGGGGATCTCGCTCGTATACGATCCCGCGAGTCCCTGATTCTCCCCTCCATGCTCTGGCCCTTAGTTCCACGTCCTCCCCGTGGAACGGAAGATGAGTTTGCTGAAGCAGGATGATCAGCTGGCCGTGACCAGAATCATCAAGGAGGGTGAGGTAAGGATGAGAGCCAGGTGGGAGCCATACTCTACATGCTCTTTGGAACCAGGAACAGGGGACAGATGGTGTCAGGCCAGGAGCCTGGACTAGGGACAATATGGACTGGACCATATGCTCAACACCTGGCTTGCCCAACCTCCCTCCACTTCCCGGCTCAAGGTCCCTGACCCAGATTTGTCCTGAACAGGAAGTGAAGACCGAAGCGACTTTCTTCCCCTGGCACTCCATTGCGGGCTTCGTCTCCCAGGCTGCCAACCTGGTGTTGCTGAGGGTGATGGCCTGGCGGCAGACAGTGCCCAGCAACGCCCGTTTCCTGGCCTTGGACACCGAGGGCAAACTCTGCTATTCCACTTACGTGAGGGGTTTCCCTGGGTGGGGGACTTGGTCTGGGGCGAACTAGAAGGGGCAAGGAGAATGCTGAGTTGGGAGAAAAGACAGCTCTGTGGAGTGGAAGAGGGAGTGGAGTGGGGATAAACCCGGAGCGTGGGGCTGAGATTTCCAAGAGCAGGAGAAAGCAAGACCGCATTTGTTAGAGGGAAGACCAAGTGTGAGGCAAGTGGCGTGAGCGAGAAGGACCAAAAGGTGGGAGCAGTGGAAGAAAGCAACACTTTTTGCACAAAAGTCAGTCCAGGAAAAATAAACATCGTAGGGGCCACTTTTAAAGACATTTTTTTAAGATCAGGAAATGTAACATCTCCAACTGCACTTAAAAATTATTTCATTATGTCTCAACCCTGAAGGGTGTTTCTTATTTTTCTCTTATTTTGGCTAAACTTTCATCATCAGCCTACCTAGGACTTCCTGTAATGTGTGATTTTGAAGCCATGCCTCTGAACACACACTTTGGGGGCTGATTTGACCAACTTCGTAAATGACACTCTCGTCTTTTCTATCACAAACATGACAAACAGCAATGTGTTTGACAGAAACAGGCACATACCATTTCCCCCCAATTTTCTTTGAAATGTTTTTCTTATGTTAGCAGTTTTCTCCCTGTTGCTGTAGCTGTAACAGGGATTTAATTTTTTTTTTAATTATTTATTTATTTTGGCTGCACTGGGTCTTCGTTGCTGCACTCGGGCTTTCTCTAGTTGCGGCGAGCTGGGGCTACTCTTTGCTGTGGTGCACGGGCTTCTCATTGCAGTGGCTTCTCTTGTTGCGGAGCACAGGCTCTAGGTGTGTGAGCTTCAGTAGTTGTGGCACGCGGGCTCAGTAGTTGTGGTTCGCAGGCTCTAGAGCATAGGCTCAGTAGTCGTGGCAGACGGGCTTAGTTGCTCTGCGGCATGTGGAATCTTCCTGGACCAGGGCTCGAACCCATGTCCCCTGCACTGGCAGGCAGATTCTTAACCACTGTGCCACCAGGGAAGTCCCCAGGGATTTAAATTTCAATTACAATGGGCAGCTTGCACGGGCCTGAGGCAGCCATAAATCTCAGTCTAGTCCCTCCTCAGCGTCCCACTCCCCACTCCCCACAAATAGCCCAGGCTCCGCCCTCGCCCACACTCACACCTAGTTGATCATCCCTATTACAGAATCTGCCAACTAGAAGCACTTGGTCATGAAGCTGGCATGGGGACGGTTTGGGGCAGGAGCAGGGTGGAGCTGGCTCTCTATGAGAAAACCCCAACTTAACCTGGGGGTGCATCTCAAATCTTGGGGCGCCTAAGGGTCTGGACAGCCAAGGGCTGCTTATCACTGGTGAACAAGCAGTGAAGCTATAATCTGGAGAGAAGGGCCAGGGTGAGATGTGCGGGGAGACCCGGCGGGAATCCACCTCACCTCCCTCCCTTCATTTTGGTTGCTGCCAGCAAGGCCTGGGCTCCCAGACGATCCAGGTGGGCCATCAGCAGGTGGAAGTGTTCATTGTGGAGCAGACTGTACACTCGGAACAGGGCATCCCCGTGTCCTGCCAGTTTTACCTGCTCTCTGATGGGTGAGCTACTGACGGTGGGGCGAAAGGGGCAGTATTGAGCACAAGCATGGGAGCTCAACTTCCTGGGCCGGGTCGGGGCAAAGGGAGAGTCCTGTTTCTGGGGACACCACCAGGAAGACTTGCTGTTGAGATCTGAGTGCGCCTGCTTTATCCACTCATTCACCCTTCTTCATATATTCACTCATTCTCCTGATCTTCACAATGCCTCCCAAACCTCACCAAAGAGCCCTGAGTGGCTGAGGAAGTCAAGGCCAACTCCACAGGGCCTAAGGCATAGCTAAAGCAGCTGCCACAGGTGTGGGTGTAATATTGAAAAACACCCAAGTTTGAACAGCTCAGCACCTGATAAAATCAGCAGGCTGGGAGAAGCATCCCAGCACACTGCCAAGCTGTCACCAGCAAAGTGCAGGCACCAAATTCTGAGAAAATTCGGGAGGGGGAGAAGCATTTGTTTCTTGAAATTTCCAAAGAGGTATTGACAGAATCACTATACTAGAAAAAAAAAAAAAGTAATCAGAACGTTGTGGGCTTTCCTTATTTCATAATTTAACTTGTTGTTTCTATTTTGAGTATCACATAGCAGGAGGCCCGTGATTCTTTTTATTTTTTAAAATTTGTTTGGCCACGCCCCATGGCTTGTAGAATTTTAGTTCCCTGACCAGGATTGAACCCGCGTTCTTGGCAGTGAAAGCTCGGAGTCCTAACCACTGGACCGCCAGGGAATTCCCTCGTGATTCTTTTAGTGCTCACACCTCTAAAGGTCTTGCACACGTGCACACATCTCCAGGGTAGGAAGAGTCCCCAGTTTGAAAAGCAGGGGCCATTATCTGGGGATCTAGAAATGAACAGGACCCTGGAACTCAAAGACAAGTGGAGGAGGGGAGGAGGGGGACAATAGTAAAGGGAGGCCCCCAGAACACCCTTCAAAGGAGTGGGCTGGTCTAGGAAGACTCACACCTTCTTCTGTGTTGCACTCCAGGCACCTGGCCAAGAGGATCCAGGTGGGCTCCCCGGGGTGCTGCATGATCACCAAGGTGCCCATCTTGAGGGAAAAGGGTGAGTGAAGCCCCTGGCTGGTGGGAGAGTGAAGGCGAGGTGAGGAAACCTGGAGCCTTCCAGGGTGCATGGGTGGATTGAGTGTGCCATGGCCCCGGGTCAGAGCCCGAGATGAGATGGAGAAGTTTTGCTCTCCAGCCCCTGTCCCCAAGGCAATTCAGGGATGATCCTTTTGCTGGGAACCCCTTCCAGCAACTTCGCCCATATGGCCAGAACCCTGGGGTTTTACCTGAGCCTGCCCAGAACTGGTGTTCTTGGGCATCCCTCTGTATCTGAGGAAGGTTCTGGGGTCGGAATAGGCACGCGGCCTTCCTCCCACCCGCCCCCACCCCCAGATGATATTGAGCCTCACCCAGTGTTTGAGAAGAAACCCCTGGTGTGGGAGGAGGACATGGAGCTCTACTCGAGGTTCGTGGACCGGAAGGTGAGGAGGGGCTGCAGCCAGCCTGAGGTCCCCATCCCCCCATCCTCCTGCCCTGGGCGTACACTCCACCCTTACTGATCACTTTTTCTGCCCGGTTGAAATGCATCACCCCTAGGGGCTAGGGGACTCCAGCGTCCCTAAGCCCTCCGTGGGGCGAAGGGGAGGGGAGCTCCTGGGGAGGGGAGCTCCTGGGGCGCGGAGGTCCCGGGTCCGGCTCAGGCTCGGACCCCTCCAGGAGGAGCTCCGTCTCAGCCACAACAGCTATCTGCGGCAGCACCCCGAGGCCCAGGCGCTCATCTCCGACTTCCTGCTCTTCCTGCTGCTACGCCAGCCGGCCGATGTGGTCACCTTCGCCGCCGAGTACTTCGGCCGCTTTGCGATGCGACGCCCGCCCACTCCCGCCTTGCGCTCCTCCAACGGGCCCTGCCCCTTCCACGAGCTGGAGCCGGAGGGCCTCGAGGGCGAGGAGGGCTAGACGGGCAGCAAGGCGGTCCCCCAGGGCCCAGCTGGCCGGGGCGAGGCAGGAAGACAAGGCGTCCGGGCTGGGGCGGCACGCGGGCGGGTGGCACCCGGGAGGCGCGCTTTCCTGCCTGCGGTTTTTATGGGAGTAAACGGGGCTCTCCCGAGGCTCGGCTGTGAGCCGGATCCTTCTCTGACCAGCGTCTCGTGTCTCGGGCTAAGCATAGGAACCGTGAACAGGGTTTATCGAGCGCTTTTCATCCTTTCTTCCTAGCTGTTATTATGATCAATATCACTATTTTACAGATTTAAAAAATAGAGGTACAGAAAGATTGAGTAACAGAGTAAACACGTGGGAAGTAGGATTCAAACCTGGACGTTGGATTCCAAAAACCCACACGTTTAGTCAAGAGGTTAGCCGCGATGGAGGGGCGGGGCTTTGGGCGCACAGAATCATTATAGATTCCACCTAGCATAACTGCCCCCTCCCACCAAAGAAAAAAAAACCCGTCGATGTGTTCACCACTGGCCTTGCTCATCACCCCCGAAGCTTTCCAAACCCTCTCCCTACCCCTTCGCCAGCTCTCACACTCCACCTCCTTCCTCCCAGTTCCCACTATATGCAGGAACCCCCAAACTGCGTGGAGGGTCCCCAGTTAGCAATAGGATGGACGGCAGTCATCACCTCCTTTAGGTTCCTTGCTTAATGGCAGTTCTGGCCAGTGGCTTGTTCTGCCCAATACTGGCCGCAGCTCAGTAACAAATAGGAGGCACCCTCCCCTGAGGCAGATGGTAATGGGCCTGCAGGCTCCATCCTTCCATCTATTCATTCCTCCCACCAGCTAAGAGATGAGGGCCTCCAGAGGAGCTTTGCACTCTAGCGGACAATATGGGCCAGTATCTACAAGACTGTAATGATGGAAATGTTCTCTGTCTGCAATGTCCAATATGGTAGCCACTAGTCACATGTGGCCACTGAGCACTAGAAATGTGATTCATGTGACTGAGGAAGTGAAGTTCTACTTTAATTTTTTTGGCTGCACAGCATGGCACGTGGGATCTTAGTTCCCTGACCAGGGATTGAACTCTCACCCCCTGCAGTGGAAGGCAGAGTCTTAACCACTGGACCACTGGGGACTTCCCTACTTTAATTTTAATTAATTTCAATTTAAATAGCCACATGTGGCTAGTGGCTACCAGACTGGACAGCAACAGCTCTAGAGGATGAGGTCTTTTCATTCAATCAGGCAAAATCAGCTCAACAAATATTGGGCCCCTTCCGTGTGCCAGGATTGTTCTGAGCCCTGGGAGATCAGCAGGGACAAGACCAAGTTCCTAGCCTCATGGCACTTGCAGATAGCATGGAGAGACAGACGATAAACACAAAAGATAATTTCTTATGTGAAATTTCAGACCTTTATGAAAACAAGGCCAAGTCATGGATAGAAAGGGACTCAAGGTTGGAGAGTTGAGGGTGGAGACTTCAGGGAGGGCCTCTCTGACATCTCAGTTGAGTTGGGATGTGAATGATAAGGAGTCAGACCTGTGAAGAGCTGTGGGAAAAGCATTTAAGGCAGAAGGAACAGCGAGTGCAAAGGCTCTGAGCGTGACATGTTGGGGACAGAAGGCCAGTGAGGCTTGAAGGGCCTCCTAGGCCCTGTCAAGTTCTCCTCATCCGTGGAGAACTGAAACCAAGGTTGACTCAGCCCAGTGCACCCAGAATGTTCCCCTAGAGATCTTGAGAGCTCCTTCCAGTTCCTGATACTCTGCCGCAGTGGGGAAGAGGGGAGGGCAGTAACATCCAACCCACAGACATCCTTCCTCTGCTGAGCGCTCTTTTTTTTTTCTCTTAATAACTTTATTTATTTATTTTTGGCTGCCTTGGGTCTTCGTTGCTGCGCGCGGGCTTTCTCTAGTTGCAGCAAGTGGGGGCTACTCTTCCTTGTGGTGCACAGGCTTCTCATTGTGGTGGCTTCTCTTGTTTCAGAGCACGGACTCTAGGCACATGGGCTTCAGTAGTTGTGGCGTGTGGGCTCAGTAGTTGTGGCGCACGGGCTTAGTTGCTCCGTGGCATGTGGGATCTTCCTGGACCAGGGCTCAAACCCATGTCCCCAGCATTAGCAGGCGGATTCTTAACCACTGAGCCACCAGGGAAGCCCCTGCTTAGCGCTCTTGCATCAGGTGACTTGAGAAGGAGTCTGCCACTTCCCTGCCTGCTCTGTGACATCCATTTCAAGACCAGTTTGTTTTTAGATCGTATCATTTGTCCCCAGAACTCCTATGACCCCCCTCTTCTTGCTCCATAGTCCTAAGCTATATATGTCTCTAACCAGAGAAAAAACAAAGATTGAGCACTCGTGACATGCCAGGCACTGGACTAGGGTGTGGGGATGCTGTGGGAGTATCAGGACCAAGCCCCACCTGCATGACACACAGTCCATTCAGAAGGAAAGAGACATCAGCCAAGGCTCCCATGGATGAATGTGTAAGTGTAGACCATGTAAAGTGCTACCTGCAATATTAGAGTGTTTAATGCGACTTGACCTAGTGTTGAGAACCCAGGGAGGCAAAGGGAAGGGAATAGTAATAATAAGAGCAAGCCCTATACAGCACTTACTATTCTAATCCCTCTACACATAAGTCATGTGATTCTCACAATACCCCTATGAAGTGGGTTCTATTATTATACCCATTTTACAGATGAAGGAAAGGTTAAGGTCAAGGCCACGCAACTGGTTAGTGGCAGAACCAGGATTTAGACCCAGGGAGCCTGGCTCAAGGCCGTATGTGAATCCACTCTGATAAATAGATCAGAGGTGGCTCTCTGGAGACAGATCCCAGAACAGAGAAGAGTCATCTTCCTGCTTTAGATCCGTCCAGAGTAGCATTGACTGTACACTGTCTTTCCCCTTCCCCAGGTACCCAGACACTGCCCCATTCCCTACTGCTTTGTCACTGACTGCAGCTTCAGTGCTTTGAATTACCGGGGTAGACAGGGAAGGCATTGTGCTATGGGAGCATACAATCTAGCCCTGGAGAAATCAAGGAAGGCTTCCTGGAAGAGGTCACACCATAACTGAATCCTGAATGACGAGAGGCTGTTTGCCAGGCAGAGGTGTTTGAGGAGGAAGCAACATATGCCAAGGCATGGAGATGAGAGGGAGGGAGCATGGAATGTCTGAGCTATTGCAAGGGGTTCGGGACAAGATGGTCTTGTCCTGACAAGAACGCAACTAAAATGTTGCCCTCTGTCTGGGAGCCTAAGAGGCCCTGGAGGTGGGTTAGGCAAATACTTGAATGCCTGCCTGTTTCTGAGCTTTTTCTTCCCACCAGAAGCCATAATGCAAGCAAATAAACTAAGAGCAATGCTATAGATCAATGGAGCCCAAAAAAAGAGTCTTACATTTTGACATTTGACAACAAAATTAAAAAACAAGGCTGATAATGCCCTTGGAAGGTGCAGATTTGACCTGAATCTCTGTCGTGCTTCTCCCTTCTTTTGGTTAAATCTGCTGTTTCCCCAACACCAGCATTCCCACTAAAACTCATTCTTGGGGACTTCCCTGGTGGCGCAGTGGTTAAGAATCCGCCTGCCAAAAGAAAAAAAAAAAAGAATCCGCCTGCCAATGCAGGAGACACGGGTTTGAGCCCTGATCAAGGGAGATTCCACATGCCGCGGAGCAACTAAGCCTGTGCGCCACAGCTACTGAGTCTGTGCTCTAGAGCCCGTGAGCCACAACTACTGAGCCCGCATACCACAACTACTGAAGCCCGCGCACCTAGAGCCTGTGCTCCGCAACAAGAGAAACCACTGCAATGAGAAGCCTGCGCACCACAACCAAGATAGCCCCCGCTAGACACAACTGGAGAAAGCCCGTGCACAGCAACAAAGACCTAACACAGCCATAAATAAATAAAATAAATAAATTTTTTTAAAAACCCATTCTTGTTTAGTTTGATCGTTTCCCCATTTTGTTTTATGATATATTGCATCAGAATAGTCCTTTGTTATTTTTTTAAATAAATTTATTTATTTTACTTATTTATTTTTGGCTGCATTGGATCTTCGTTGCTGCATGCGGGCTTTCTCTAGTTGCAGTGAGCCGGGGCTACTCTTCATTGCAGTGGCTTCTCTTGTTGCAGAGCACGGGCTCTAAGAGCATGGGCTTCAGTAGTCGTGGCTCGTGGGCTCTAGAGCACAGGTTCAGTAGTTGTGGCACACGGGCTTAGTTGCTCCACGGCATGTGGGATCTTCCTGGACAAAGGCTTGAACCCGTGTTGCCTGCATTGGCAGGTGGATTCTTAACCACTGTGCCACCAGGGAAGCCCTATCCTTTGTTATTTAATCATCACAAATGTCCCATGTTTGAGCTACACTGCATCCAAAGCCTTTGGTGGATGAGACTGAGAATTAAACCACGTGCATCAATGTTTTTAACAGAAAATGTATTTGGAGTTCTGAAGAGCTGACAGTGACCAATGACATTTTGGAATCCAATTTACAAAAGCAACTAACTGCGCTGTGCTAGGTGCATGTCTTGGGCCTCACACAAACACTTCAGGGTATTTTCATCGCCCCTACTTCACAGGTGAGGACACTGAGGGCCTAAGAAACTTGCCCAACTCATCGAGCTAGTAAGAAAGATTCAAACCCAGGCCATTTGATTCCAGAGACTCTGACTCTGGTGGATTTTTTTTTTCTTTTGGCCACACCACGTGGTTTGTGGGATCTTAGTTCCCTGACCAGGGATTGAACCCAGGCCCTCAGCAGTGAAAGCCCTGAGTCCTAACCACTGGACCACCAGGGAATTTCCCTGGTGGATTTTTTAAAAATCAATTTTATTAAAGTATAATATTCATTCAATAAGACTCATCCTTTTCCTTCACTTTAAAAATTGAGAGAATTGCAGATTCACATGTAGTTGTAGGAAATAATTCAGAGAGATCTCATGTACATTTTACCCACTTTGCCCCAATGGTAACATCTTGCAAAATGTTAATATAATACAATATTACAGGGACTTCCCTAGTGGCGCAGTGGATAAGAATCTGCCTGCCGATGCAGGGGACACAGGTTCGATCCCTGGTCCGGGAAGATCCCACATGCCACGGAGCAACTAAGCCCGGGTGCCGCAACTACTGAGCTTGTGCTCTAGAGCCCACGAGCCACAACTACTGAGCCCACGTGCCATATCTACTGAAGCCCGTGTGCCTAGAGACCATACTCTGCAACAAGAGAAGCCACTACAATGAAGACCCAACGCAGCCAAAAATAAATAGAATTAAATCTTTTTAAAAAATTCAATATTACAACCAGGATTTTTTCCACTTTTTTCGGTGGTAAAATATGCATAAAATGTACTACCTTTTAACCACAATTCTGCAACATTAAGTACATTCACATTATTGTACAACCAACAACCATCACCACCATCTGTTTCTGGAACATTTTTATCAACCCAGACAAAATCTCTGTACCCATTAAATAATAACTCCCCTTTCCCCCTCATTGCCTGGTCCCTGGTAATTATCATTCTACTTTCTGTCTTTATAAATTTGCCTCATATAAGTGGAATCACACAAAATTTGTCCTTTTGTGATTGCTTATTTCACTTAGCATAATGTTTTCAAGGTTCATCCATATGATAGCAATATATCAGAATTTCATTTCTTTTTAAGGCTGAATAACATTCTATTGTATGGATATACCACATTCGTTTATTCATCTGTTGATGGACATTTGAGTGGTTTCCTCCTTTTGGCTATTGTGAAAAGTGTTGGTCTGAACACAGGTGTACAAGTATCTGTTTGAATCTCCACTTTCAACACAACCAGGATAGAACTTCCCTGGTGGCTCAGTGGTTAAGAATCCGCCTGCCAATGCAGGGGACACGGGTTTGATCCCCAGTCCGGGAAGATCCCACATGCCGCAGAGCAACTAAGCCCATGCGCCACAACTACTGAGCCTGTGCTCTAGAACCCACGAGCCACAACTACTGAGCCCACATCCTGTGACTACTGAAGCCCGCACGCCTAGAGCCCGTGTTCTGCAACAAGAGAAGCCACCGCAATGAGAAGCCTGTGCCCCACAACGAAGAGTAGCCCCCGCTCGCCGCAACTAGAGAAAGCCCACACGCAGCAACGAAGACCCAGTGCAGCCCAAAATTTTTTAAATTAAAAAAATAAAAAAGAATACAACCAGCATATTGACCTTGACAAAATCTACTGCTCTCTTTCAGATATCCCCAGTTTTACTTGTACTCATGTGTGTGTATTAAGTTCTGTACAGTTTGTCATATGTGTAGGTTTGTGTATCCTCCACCAAGGTCAAGATAGAGAACAGTTCCAATACCACAAGGATCCTTCAAGTTATCTTTTCAGAATCACACCTACATCCCTCTCCACCCCTAACCTCACCCATCTCTACTGGCTGCAACTTAGTAGTAAAAGGAGGAAAGTAGTAAATCTGACCTTCATTTCCAAAATTTTGTCATTGCAAAAATGTTATATAATGTAATAGTAAAACATGTAAACTTTTCAGATTGACTTTTTTCACTTAGCATGATTTCCTGGAGATTCATCCAAGTTACTGTGTGTATCAGTAGCTTCTTCCTTTCACTGCTAAGTAGTAATCCGCGGTTTGTACTGCAGTTAGTTTTACCATTCTTCTGTTGAATGACATCTAGGCTAATTCTAGTTTTTGGCTATTAGACATAAAGCTGCTATAAACATTCATATACAGGTTTTTATATGAACACAAGTTTTAATTTCTCTGGGATAAATGTATACCATAGTATATGGTATGAGTACCATAGTATATTCTATGGTATGGATGTCCCGTAGTTTGGTTAACCATTTACCCGCTGAAGGATGGTATGGGTTGTTTCCAGTTTGAGCTATTATGAATAAAACTGCTCTAAATATTTGTGTACAGATTTTTGTGTGACCATAAGACATCATTTCTCTAGGGGGAAAAAAAGCTCAGGAGTGCAGCTGCTGAATCCTATGGTAGTTGCATCTTTAATTTTATTTTTTTAAGATTTTTTTGATGTAGACCATTTTTTTTAAACTAATTTATTTATTTTTGGCTGCGTTGGGTCTTCATTGCTGCGCGTGGGTTTTCTCTAGTTGCGGTGAGCGGGGTCTACTCTGTTGTGGTGCGTGAGCTGCTTGTTGCAGTGGCTTCCCTTGTTGCGGAGCACGGGCTCTAGGCGCACAGGCTTCCTTAGTTGTGGTACATGGACTCAGTAGTTGTGGCTCACGGGCTCTACAGCGCAGGCTCAGTAGTTGTGGCGCGCGGGCTTAGTTGCTCCGTGGCATGTGGGATCTTCCCGGACCAGGGCTCGAACCCGTGTCCCCTGCATTGGCAGGCGGATTCTTAACCACTGTGCCACCAGGGAAGTCCCGATGTAGACCATTTTTAAAGTCTTTATTGAATTTGTACAATATTGTTTCTGCTTTATGGGTTTTTTTTATGTTTGTTTGGTTTTTTTGGCCGTGAGGCATGTGAGATCCCAGCTCCCCGACCAGGGATCGCACCCACACCCCCTGCATTGGAAGGCGAAGTCTTAACCACTGGACCGCCAGGGAAGTTCCTGCATCTTTAATTTTTAAAGAAATTTCCAAACTATCTCCAGAGTGGCTGTACCATTTTACATTCCCACCAGCAACATATCAGTGATTGACCTAGTTTCTCCACATCCTCACCAACATTTGGTACTGTGACTATTTTTTATCTTAGCTATTCTGATAGTCGTGTAGTGATATCTCATTAAGATTTAATTTGCATTTCCCTAATGGCTAATGACACTGAACATCTTTTCATATATTTGTTTGCTATCTGTACATCCTGTTTGGTGAAATGTGTGTTCATGACTTTTGCCCATTTCTTTTTTGTTTGGTGTTTTGTTTTGGATTGGTTTTTTTGACCACGCCGCGAGGCTTGTGGGGTCTCAGTTCCCTGACCAGGAATTGAACCCGGGCCACAGCAGTGAAAGCACTGAATCCTAACCACTACACCACCAGGGAACTCCCTGCCCATTTCTAAGTGGATTGTTTGGTTTTTCACTCTTGAGTTTTAAGAGATTTCCCTATTTCTGGATACTGGTCTTTGGGCAGATATGTGGTTTGCAAATATTTTCTCTGAATCTTTAGTTTGTCTCTTCATTCTCTTAACAGGATCCTTCACAGAGCAAAAGTTTTTAATTTTGATGAGGACCAATTCATCATTTTTCCCTTTATAAATCATGCTTTTATAAGTGTCAAGTCTAACAAATCTTTGTCTAGTTCTAGATCCTGAAGATTTTCTCCAATTTTTTTTTTTTTTTTTTTTTTTTTTTGGCCTTGCCAAGTGGCTTGCGGATCTTCGTTCCCCAACCAGTGAAAGTGCTGAGTCCCAACCACTGGACCACCAGGGAATTACCTCTCCTACTTTTTTCTAAAACCTTTACAGTTTTAAATTTACATTTAAGTCTGTGATCCATTTTGAGCAAATTGGGCTTCATGCAATTTCACCCTACGCATGCAGGGTTTAGTATTCAGCAACAACTCCAGATCCGAGGGGACCACTATGCAGATTTCTGGAGCTCTGGCTCATGTAGACACTCTGCCCAGAAACCTCTGCTCTTAACCGTTACACATACTGCCTCTTCTGTAAGGTAGAGGTTGTGGAGGGTATTGATCCGTCATTAATCAGTTATACTCACCGAGTTCCTAACTATAGGGAAGGCCCCACAAAAGATGCAAAGAGGAAGACAGCTCTCTTAGTCAGGGTTCTCCAGAAAAACAGAACCAATGCAAATATAGATGATAGATAGATAGATAATAAGGAATTGGCTCATGTGAGGATAGAGGCCAAGAATCTCAAGATTTGCAAGCTGGAGAGCCAATGGCATATATAATCCCAGTCTGAGTCTGAAGGGCTGAGAAACAGGTGGGCTGATGGTGTAAGTTCTAGTCCAACCCAAGTCTGAAGACAGGAGAAGATCAGTGTCCCAGTTCAAAAGCAGTCCTCAGGGAGAGAGAATTCTCCCTTACTCAGCCTTTTGTTCTCTTCGGGTCTTCAACTGGTTGGATGATACACCATTAGGGAGGGAAATCAGATTTACTTAGTCTACTGATTAAAATATTAATCTCCTCCAAAAACACCCTCACAGACATACCCAGAATGTTTGAGCAAATTACTGGGCACCCCATGGCCCAGTCAAACTGACACACAAAAAAACTAAACCATCACAGCATCCTACCGCAGCCCCACCCCACAGCCACCACCACGTGAGTCCAAGATAGCGACTGCAAACCTGTGTAAACCCTAGAGGTCAAGGATGGTGACCATACCTCAAGCAACAGCACTGCACAGCGAGCGACAAACCCCAGTGCTGCTCCCTCCTCTCTGACACGCCATTCACCCCCCTACCCACACCCACACCCCTCCTGTCCCTCCAGCCTCTTCAATCAACGAGGAGGCAGGAAATTGGCTGCCTCCCCCCATCCTGGTTTCCTAAACTTTGGCTCAAGTTTTTGACTCAACATGGGGATACATCATATCCTAGATCAGGTCTGGATGTGAGAACCTGCCCCAATTTTCTCTGAGTCCTGAAGTTGCAGACTTTGGAGTTGGAAACCCCATGACAATTCAAGGTCTGAATCTTCTTGGCAGAAAAGAAAGGCTACAGGGCATGGCAGGGAGAAGACTCTGAAGGAGGTAAGTGGGGGGATAAAGGAGCTGGCAGCTGGCAAGGAGAAGAGATTGGGAGCTGGAACGGTCTAGAGGTAATAGATTGGTCACCCTCAAGTGGAATCCAGCCCATAGAAATGTATGTTTAGATTACACAATAGTTTCAAAAACTTTTAGCCTAGTATTCAAAAAGCACATGTTGCATACATTTTCCAGCAACCTTGACAAGTCAGAGGACCTGATGACCCTGGACCCACATTTCCACATGACAATTGTCTGGAACTCTGTAAGCACTGCCCTCTTCAGACAGAGTTTATGATCTTTGTTTTGCTACAGTCCACCACTCCCTATTACTGTACCCACCCCCCCAACTGAGGCTTAGCATCTTTTGTCATTCAGCACTGGGCTGGCACTATTTTTCACTTTTTTTTTTTTTTTTTTTTGGCTGCACTGCGGCAGCATGCGGAACTTCCCTGACCAGGGATCAAACCCGTGCCCCCTGCAGTGGAAGCACGGAGTCTTAACCACTAAATCACCAGGGAAGTCCAGAGCTGGCACTATTTTTCTCATTCCCAACCTGTCTCATAGTTCATCTTACCTGCCTGGCCTCCTTGGACACTTAAACTTTTAACCACTTAGCTAGTCTGAGCCCTTCCTTTAACAGAAGAAACAAGATCAGAGACAGGACATGATCTGGTGACAATGTCAGGTGAATCGGTGGCAGACCAAGGACCAGAATTCCAGTGTCCCTTTCTTCAGAGGATCTCTTTGGCCTGAATCTTCAATGCATGTCCCTGTGGCAGTGCCTGGAAGGTCTTTTCCTCTGAGGCACTCAGTGGGAAACTGAGGTCGAGGTAGGCATCAGAACTCCCTTCCTCCCATTAGGCCAACCACTGGCCATGGGACTCAAGAATGAAAAGGAGAAGGGTCTGTTGGTGCAGGGTGAGAGAAGGGGGAGGCAGGGGGCAGTCACGTGATCTAGACATGAACACCCAAGTGGCAGGAAGTGTCTGAAATCAGAGCTAACTTGGGAGGCACAGAACTCAGGGTGCCTGGAAGGGAGCCAGAGGAGTTGTGGGACTCAGGCCAGGAGGGAATCAAATGGCCATACTGTGGTCACCCAGACCCTTCCACCGGAGCTGGCCACTTCTGCCTTTGGAAAGTGTTTCACAACGCTCCGTGTGTGTGAGGACAGCCCAGCTCAGCTGAGGATGGGTAAAAGGGTGTGGACTCACACACTCACCAGCACCCAGAGAGGAAGCGTGGCCAGAAGGGCTGCCCAGCACACCACTTGTGCAGAGTGCCTGAGTCTGTGGTCCTCATGACAGGTGAGTGGCCCCCTCCAGGGACAGAGCCTGAATGGGGGTGTGGTGGGGGGGAGAGGGGGGCAAGGACACCAGCCTGAGGCTGGGTTCTTCACATCCCCAAGGGCAGAGTGCCCCCTTGCCTCATCTCTGTGGATCTGGAGCCCCTGGAGCTTCCTTGGCTGCTGGAGGTGGCAGGGATGAGGCCAAGGGGCACACACGGCGGGGCCAGGTTTCCCTCCTCAGAACCCATGTCCCTCTCCACATCCTCTGTGGCAAGAGAGATCTGGGTCTGGGAATCTCTGCACTCACGTGGAAGGAGGGTAATCCTGAAGGTCCCGCCTCTCACACATCTTCTGTAATGTTTGGTCCGGGGTGGAGGCGGTGGACCCAAGATGGGAGTCAAGGCCTCCTGTTCAGTTGGGCCTTCATTTCTCCACTTTGCCAAGAGGAGGTGTGGGAAGAGGACAGATGGCTTTAATCCTGGGCCACCAGGAATTGGCAGGTCACTCACCAAGGCTCATGGGGCCCCTTGCAGGTGACACAGGCCCCCCAAAGCTCAGCAGGACCAGATATGGCTCCATCTCCAGCCCACCCAACCCAGGGTTACAGCAAGAGCCTCCCGGAGGGACCTACCTGAGCAAGAAGATCCCCATCCCAGATGCAGAACCGGTGAGAATGCTGGAAACTTCCTGGGATCTTTCAGGATGGACAAAATCACATGGGATCTCACAGGGGGAGGGGGGGGGTCTCCTGAAGACCATGGCAAGTCCCTTCCAGCTCTGAGCAGCAGTGAGGGACAGTGGCAACCGCTGCCTTCCTGCTTCTGTCCCCAGTGCTTAGCTGGGGCACTTAATATTTGTCTAAAAATTATCAAGTGGCTTTCTAGATGAATCTCAGCTTTCCTAGGAAGGGAACGGGACCTGGGGTGAATTCCGGTTGGAGCCTCAAGGATTTGTTGTAACATTTAAGGAAAGGACGCAGACAAGGGCATCGGGAGACATGGAGCCTGCCGGCTGGCTTCTAAGAGAATATCACCCTGTATTCCCAGAATCTTTAGCAGATGCCCAGGCTGCTAGGCCAACCCCTGGAATGGGGGTGGGGAGACCCTAGGCCCAGTGGACTCCAGAGAGGCGGCCCTGTGGTCTGAGAAGGGACTGGGCAGGGAGGCCTGACCCAGGAAAGCTCCCCTCTGGGCTCTGAGGATCTGCTGACTCAGAGCCTGCCCGAGGCATGCTGGTCAAGTGTAGACCACAGAACCTGACAAATCCAGAAAGCTGATCTGCCGTGACTCAGCAAATCCCGGGTTCCTCCCACCCCCTGTGCGCCACTAACCCCCACCCCACCCCCACCCCAGGGTGGCAGCTCCAGGAATGGGGAATGGAGGGCAGGGCTGGCCAGCCTGGGCCCATGAGCCCAGAGGGGCTCACCTGGGGTCTGGCCACGGCCAGCAGCCCCCAACCCTGTGTCCAAGACCCCTCACTCCACTTCCCTCCACAGGGCGCGTTCAGCCTGCGGAAGCTGTGGGCCTTCACAGGGCCCGGCTTCCTTATGAGCATTGCTTTCCTGGACCCAGGAAACATCGAGTCGGATCTTCAGGCTGGGGCTGTGGCTGGATTCAAAGTGATTGAGTCGGGGCACGGTGGGGAGGGGGTGACCACTAAGTGGGTGGAGACCCCCAGCTTGCCACGTTTCCCTAGAGTGGCCTGCACGGCCAGTGTTCCTGGGAACAAATGGACCACAAAAGGGTCCCCAAAGCAGCCCTGCGGGAGTGTGTGGGGGGGTGTCTTTTAGCTCCATCTCCCCCATTCGCTCCCCAGAGGGTGTCCTTGGTTAGAGGGTCCCAGCAGCTCAGGGCTTATCAGAGACTGGTCCCTCTGGCTGACGGCCTCTCCCTGGCTTCTCACAGCTGCTCTGGGTACTGCTGTGGGCCACCGTGTTGGGCTTGCTCTGCCAGCGACTTGCTGCCCGGCTGGGTGTGGTGACAGGCAAGGACTTGGGCGAGGTCTGTCATCTCTACTACCCTAAGGTGAGCTTGGTGCACCTGGACAGGAAGCACCTGAAGAGGTGACTTGCCCAAGGTGAAAAACAGGTGGGCATTGGCTCGGGATAATCATTGGCTGGGGTGGACACTGGGGACTTGGCTGTCGTCAGTGTCCAGGCAGGCAAACAGAAGTTACGCCACTAGATATTTCAAAGGTATCTAGTGCAGGGATGCAGTCACAAAGGTGTTGAAAGAGCTGAAGGAGCAAGGGAAGGAGGTGTTACCCAGAGATCAGAAAGCTGCTGGACAGGAGCCCAGGGGCCATCATTCGCTGCCAAGCTTCTAGAAACATTGCCCCCACTGCTGACTGGAGCCCATATTGCCTGGTGCCCTGCTGGCGCCAGCTCCAGAAGCGGGGGGTAAAAATGATGTCTCCCTGCCTTTCCATTTCCTTTAACTATTTCCTACTGTTGACCTAAAACAAATAGACAGCTAGGTATTTCTCCAACAAAGATGGGTTTATTCAGAATCAGCAGAGAATCATAACTGGGGAGTCCGCAGCCATGGGGAGCCACGTGCAAGTCTCCGTAAGGCAAAGGAAGGAGAACACTTTTATGGAGGGGAAAGGGAAGTTGGGAGGCCGATAGTAAGCAAAGAGTCCATGGCTTTTCAGTGGCTGAGTCCTTGCCGGGAATGAAGAGGAGTCTTTCTTCTTCCCGTTGGGCTCTGCTGTCTTCGTAGGGCGTGGCAGCTGCCCCTCCTCATCTCCCGATTCTATTTAATTGAAGTTTCTGTGGATTAATTTTACACCATGAAAACCTAAGTGGAAGCCCGCTGTCAAGGCCGACTTGCAAATGTAGTTTGCAGGCTTCCAGCCCAGGAGTATAGAGTCGCGTACAGAAAGGTCAGTCAGTGTAGGGCTGAGACAACAGACAAATAATTGGTCCAGCCTTAATGACGGGATTACCTCCCCCTAGGTGCCCCGCACCCTTCTCTGGCTGACCATCGAGCTAGCCATCGTGGGCTCAGACATGCAGGAAGTCATTGGCACAGCTATTGCATTCAATCTGCTCTCAGCTGGACGGTACTCCGGAGGGGCCCCAGCTCTTCAGTCCAGGGCTGGGAACAGATGCTTCTTCCTCCCCAGGCCTTCTATTTCCCTGCGTCCACTCCATCCTCCAGTCACCTCTGACTCAGAGCTATTGCCCAATTTGCCAGATGGGGAAATGGAGACCCAGATATGTAAAGCAACTTGTCTCAAGTCACACAGATGTCAGTCACCATGCAGCCTTCAGGACTGCAGCCCCAGGCTCCCTACCACGCTGGTCCTCCACACAGCGTGGCCCTTCCTAGCGTGTATGCGCCATTTTCCCGTCTCTAGCACACTCCCACTGCCCTCTCCCTTAGCTGTCTGGGGCCACTTGAGTGCCTGCTCCCGGGAGGCCACATCCTACAGTCTCCAGCCCTGAGGAGGGAGTTCCAGACTCCTGGACCAGGCGGGGCTGACGCAGGCCACTCTGGTTTCAGAATCCCACTCTGGGGTGGTGTCCTCATCACCATCGTGGACACGTTCTTCTTTCTCTTCCTCGATAACTACGGTGGGTGTGCCTCTCGTCCCACAGGGGACTTGGAGAGGGGGGGCCTGGCAATGAATGTCGGAGTTGATTGATGCTCTGCTGAATTGGGAGCAGTGCTCCTAGCAGCCTCACCCTGACTGTATGGCCTTGAGCAAGTTACTTAGACTTCTGTTTCTTCATCTGTAACACGCGGATAATAGCACAGAGGCCACAGGGCTGTGGTGAGGCTTCACTGAGCGCTATATGTTAAGCGCTTGACACAGTGCCTGGAACACAGTGCTCAAGATACCAGCCATTAATAACTGCTCATGTTATAATTTTGGTTGTTTGGTTTTGCCCCTTTGTTCTCCCCCTAGGGTTGCGGAAGCTGGAAGCCTTTTTTGGATTTCTTATTACCATTATGGCCTTGACCTTCGGTTATGAGGTGGGAAGCCGTACCGGTACCACGTCCCCACACCAAGGCCACCCCACTCTGCCCCCTGCAGAGCCTGAGGGGAGGGGGGAGCGGACCTTAGCCATGCTTCCTAGTGGCCAGGGTTGGGGTGGAGGGTGAGAATGGCTGCTCAGGGGTGGGGCGGAGCCTGACGAGGCTCCTCTCCACAGTATCTGGTGGCGCGTCCTGCTCAGGGAGCACTCCTTCGGGGCCTGTTCCTGCCCTCGTGCCCTGGCTGCGGCCAGCCCGAGTTGCTGCAGGCCGTGGGCATCATTGGCGCCATCATCATGCCCCACAACATCTACCTGCACTCGGCCTTGGTCAAGGTGAGCAGACTGGAGGGGAGGGAGACGTGCTCTCTCCCTAAGAGCCACACTGGCTCCGCCCCCAAGGCTGGAGCCCCGCCCCTTTGGCTCCCAACTCTGTGAATTTAGGAGGGAAGTGAATCACTCTTTATTCAATATGTAATAATAGAGGGTCTACTGTGTGCTGGGAGCTGGGGGTCAGTGATGAAAAGACAGATAAGTCTTCTGCCTTCTTAGAGCATGCATTCTAGTAGGAGAGACAGACCATGAGCAAGTAAACAATAAAGGAAAGAAATGGATTGTGAAAGGTGCTCTGAAGGAAACAAAACAGAGAAGTATGATGGAGAATGACTGAGGAGGGGCTCCTTTAGAAAAGGAGTCAGCAAAGGCCTTTGAAACATGAAGGATGGGAAGGAAGACCAGGGGAGAAGAGATTCTAAGCAGAGGGGCTGGCAAGTGCAAAGGCCCTGAGGCAGAAACAAAGGCCTATCCCAGACGGCCATGTAGGGGGCTTTAGAAAGAACTGGGGTTTGGGGGGAACAGAGGTAGAGGTGCGAGGGTGGAGAATGTTGGGATGACTCTGAGGGACTTCGGTGCTTCCCTCCCTTTGACTTTCATAGTCTCGAGAGATAGACCGGACCCGCCGGGCAGACATCCGAGAAGCCAACATGTACTTCCTGACTGAAGCCACCATCGCCCTGTCTGTGTCCTTCTTCATCAACCTCTTTGTTGTGGCTGTCTTTGGGCAAGCCTTCTACCAGCAAACCAACCAGGCTGCGGTGAGGCACACCCTATACCCACATGCCCTTCAGGCTTTGCTGTGGACTCCAAACAGTGCAGCTAAGCCCTTCGAGTCTCTGTCCTGCACTCCAGGCACTGGTAGGGGAGGGAGTCTGCGACCCTGGCCTCTGGCTGGGAGCCCCTTCCTCACCCCACTGGGGAGACACGCCACATGTAGGCTTGCACGTGGTCAGCCCCACGCCAGGAGCTACAAGGCACAGACGTCCAGGGGAGGTGATTGGGGGGAGGAGCTGAGTCTTGGAGGATCCAGCATTCCAGCTGCACCTTGAAGGATGGGCAGGATTTGCCCAGCAAACTGCAGGGAGGCATTCTGGGAGGGGGGTGCCTGCCTAAGCATGTGCGTGGGGTTAGGAATATGCAGGCAGTCAAACTCTTTTCTTGAGTTTCTAGTGATAATCTTCATTATTAGTAGATAAACTGTCATTCATTCAGCAAAGATTTATTGAGCATTTGTTATGTATGAGCCAGTGTCTTAGGCCCTAGGGATATAGCAGTCAATGATACAGAGACCTTGCCCTCTTGCAGATTAAATTCGGAGGCAGTGAGCAAACAGGAAACAAATCAACCAATCGGTTGATCGGTTTCAAAGGAAAATATGAACGATGTTGTGAAGGAAATAAAGGGGGTGATGAAACATAATTGGGGGTGTGGTGAGGGAGGGACTACTACATTAGGCCAGGTGGTCAGGAGAGGCCTCTTGGAGGAGGTGACATTTGAGCGGGTCTGAAAGCGAAGGAGCCGGCCAGCTCCTCCCTGGCTCTCTGGGATCTGGGACTGTGCCTGTGTCAGTTTCTGAGTGAGTCTTTGTCCCAGGGCTCTAACAACTGCTAGCCAGTGTTGGGCGCTTACTGAACGCTGACGGGGTGGGGTGGGGATGGGACAGACTGGCCAAGCCTCCGGGGACATGGGCACTGCCACCGCCTTGCTGTGTGACCTTGTGAGGTCATAGCCCTCCCTGGGTCTCTGCTCCTTAGCATAAGGAGAGAGGTCTAAATAGGATGGCAAACCAGAGTCACACATTGCCTTCGAGACCAGCCGAGTCACAGAGCTGTGGGAAGTGGGTCCCATGTAAGGGAGAAGGAAGGGCCTGTGGGGCAGCCTGAGTCACTGCCGGCCAATTGCCTCTCTGTGGTAATGCCAGCTCTTACAATTCTGGAGCAGCTGGAAACCAGGGTCTCATGTTAAATTTTCTCAGTTGTAAATGTTGTCAACCAATTCACACTAAAGAAAAAAAATTTGTTAGCCAAACAAAATATGTCTGGCTGGATTCAGCCCGCAGGCCACTAGTTTTCAACCCTTGGTCAAGGCTTGGAGGTCTGATTTTCCAACATTGAGTGCGCGCTTCACATCTCCTTCCTACTGCCCGGTGCCCGCAGTTCAACGTCTGTGCTAACAGCAGCCTCCACGACTACGCCAAGATCTTCCCCATGAACAACCTTACAGTGGCGGTGGACATTTACCAGGGAGTAAGCGCCAGGCAGGGCGGGTGTGGAAGGGCTCGATCCAGCGGGGCTCCTCGCCACGCCCACCTCAGGGGCAGAGCCTGCGCGAGAAGGGGCGGGTCCATGGGTCTGACCACACCGCCCCCCTCCAGGGCGTGATCCTGGGCTGCCTCTTTGGCCCCGCAGCCCTCTACATCTGGGCCATAGGTCTGCTGGCCGCCGGGCAGAGCTCCACCATGACCGGCACCTACGCGGGACAGTTTGTGATGGAGGTGGGGCTGGGGCGGGCTGGGGCGGGCCGGGGCGGGCAAGGGACTGAGGACAAGGCCCACTACTCGGGGCTCGGACATCCACTTCCTTGATCCTTAAGGCAGCCCAAAGGGTGCCCTTATAAGCCCCATTTTACAGATGAGAAAACTGAGATTCAGCGAGGTGAAGCCCGAGACTGCAAACCCAGAACTAATAGGAGCCTTTTCTCCAACACGGTTTAGTCTTCAGCAATCAGCTGTGGGAGGGGAACACCCCCCTAAAGGAGGGGAACCCCCCCTAATTTCCCCCCGTCTACCCCCTCACCACCAAGTATGGACAGAGCTGCCCCCATTTCAAAGATGGAGAAACAGAGTGTTCCTCCAGGCATGAGATGGGCTGAGGGAGGATAGAGGGTCCCTCCCTTGGAACACTGTCCTGCACCCCGCCACCAAGGTGCCCCCCCCCAACCCAGGGCTTCCTGAAGCTGCGGTGGTCACGCTTCACCCGAGTCCTGCTCACTCGCTCCTGTGCCATCCTGCCCACCGTGCTCGTGGCAGTCTTCAGGGACCTGCGGGACCTGTCAGGCCTCAACGACCTGCTCAACGTGCTGCAGAGCCTGCTGGTGAGCCTGCGGGCCCTATCACCTCCTTCCCCCTGTGGAACCAGACAGGAACCACAGCAATCCCCCTACGGAGCCTCCCCTACCTCCCAGGTGCTATTCTAAACACACCTTATCTACAAGCCTCATGTACTCCCCACAGCCACCCCAGGGGGTAGGAACCACAATTATCCCCATTTTGCAGATGGGAAAACTGATGCATGCAGTTAAGTGACCAGTGGCAGAGCTGGGATACAAGCTCAGGCAGCCTGGGGCCAGAGCCCCCAAACACTTTCTCCTGCTTTGGAGCCCCTACAACCTTGGAAGGCATAGAGGTGGAGAAATTGAGGCTCAGAGTGGTTAGGAGACTTTCCCAAGGGTGCACAGGGAGGCAGAGGGTGACTAGAGCCCCGGCCTGCTCCTCCCCCCCTTACTGTGTTCTCAGCCCCATCCTCCTGATTCTCCCCAGCTTCCCTTCGCTGTGCTGCCCATCCTCACGTTCACCAGCATGCCCGCCCTGATGCAGGAGTTTACCAATGGCCCGTGAGTACTCCCCAACCCCAGCACTGGACTTACATTACCACACTTGATCCTCACAACCACCAAGAGGTAGGAATTCCCATTATTCCCACTATCCAGATAAGGTCAGAGAGGTTAAGAAATTTGCCCAGGGTCACACAGCTAGCTAGCAAGTGGAGGAGCCAGGACTGGAATCCTGGGCCAGGGGCTGTTTCTAGAGCTTGAGCTCCTCCCCCTCACCTCAGCCTCTGCTTTGGCCAAATCCTGCCAGTGTGGTGCCTGGAGGGCCCAGGAGGCAGAAGTTGGCCAGGGGTCCGCTCCAGGGCCCAGAGCCTTGGGAAGCTGGCTTTGTGTATCCACCCCCCACCTTAGCTCCAGGCTGGCTGTGGGCACTGGAGGAGATGCAGCCAATCCTGAGCCTCCCTCTCGTCCCCAAGGGTGAGCAAGGCCTTCACTTCTTCCATCATGGTGCTGATCTGTGCCATCAACCTCTACTTCGTGGTCAGCTACTTGCCCAGTCTACCCCACCCTGCCTACTTCAGCCTTGTGGTACTGCTGGCCGCAGTCTACCTGGGCCTCACCACCTACCTGGTACTGTTGGGTCAGCGGGCGCCTTGGGGATGGGGGAGGCAAGGAGAGGAGACAACAGATGGAGGGCTTAGCGGGGGACGCACTGGGGCTTCCCCAAAGGTCTTGTCCTCTCCCCTCCTCATGGTCACCCCTCCTCCAGGCCTGGACCTGTCTCATCACCCATGGAGCCACCCTTCTGGCCCACGGTTCCCACCAACACTTTCTGTATGGGCTTCCTGAAGAGGATCAGGAGAAGACCTCTGGATGAGCTCCCACCCAGGGCATGGCCGAGGGTGTAACGAGTGGGGCAGACTGGCCTGCTGGGCCAGTGGGGGGCGGGGGCCGTGTGTGGAGGCAGCAAGATGGAGTTCTGGAAGCAGGCCAACCCTGGTTCCCCTGGTTCCGTAGGGACCTGCTATCTCCTAGTTTGGACAAGTGATTAACCTCTGGATCTCAGTGTTCTCAACTATAAAATGGGGACACCAACCTTGCAACGGACGTAAATAAAGCACTTTAACACAGAGCCTGGCACTTGAGACTTAAAAAAAAAAAATCATTCCTAAAGTATTTATTGAGCACCTATAGGAGTGACCTGACAGACCAGCCCAATTGGGGGTGGGACACAGGCTCCAAACTGGTACTTAAAATAGAGTCTGAAAATGATAAATAAATGCTAATTCACTTCTTATCCGAAAGAGCAGGGAAACGGAAACAGGAAAGCACAAAATCCCTGAACCATCAAGAATAGTCCCCCTCCCCGAAGGTCTGCCTCACTCCCACTATCGCTGGAGTGGCCTCAGCCTTTCTGCTCCACCTGAAACCCCTTTTCCAGGCAGTAAAACAGAAGCGCGGTTCTCCCCTCTTAGGGCGCCAAGTCTTAAGGAACCCAAGAGTCGGTGCCTCTGAGGCCCAATTCCTTTGCCATCTCCCCAGGGGACCAGGCGGCCGGGACTCCCACGCCGCGCAGTTAACGCTCCCTGGGCGTTGACTCCCAGCTCCCCCTAGGGGCAGGGACGATCCCGAGCGCCGGTACTCCCCGCCTCCAAAGAGGAGGAGGCTGTCACTCGGGCCTCGCGCCCGGGGGCCTCGGAATCCGCCCAGGCGGGAAGGTGGGGTGAGCTCTGTGGGCGGGGAACACCCTCGGCCGCAGGGAGCGGCCCGGCGCCCTTTCGCCCCTTGAAGGGGCTGCACTTTACAGACGCTCCCTGGGCTGTTTCTAGGCTCCCCCAAGTCCCTCCTGCCTCTTCCAGTCCCTCGGACCCCAGCCCCTGAGCTGTGGCGCGAGCGTCGGCGAGGAGGGGCCGCCAGCACTTTCCCTTAGATTGAGCTTGGAGTGGGTGCTGTGCCTGGAAGCACCCCCGATTTCCCGGGGATGCGGCGGGGCAGGCAGCTAGGCTCCGCGCTCCGGTTGAGGCGCTTGTTTATGAGAAGAATTTCCTTTCTTAAAAGGGCAACGAAACAAGTGGGGCCCTCTAAGAGGGACGGGATGGGACAGGTCTAGCTCACCCGAGCAACGGTGGAGAGGTACCTGGGCTAGAATGCCGCCCAACCTCCTTCTCCCGGTTTGTCCCTGGAGAAGATGGGGCCCCTGCGAACTGGAAGAGAGGGTGAATGGGGGCCAGGTAGCGGAGAAACGGGAGACCCTTTCCTGCTTCCCTGAGGTGCCCCCAGCTGTACCCCCTGCCCACCCCTCTGGTCAATTCTCTAGGCATTAGTTGGGTGCCAGCCCTGTGCTAGACGTGGGGAAGGGAGGCACAGTCTCCAATTAAAGATGTCAACTCTCTAGGAGCTCACACTGGGTTGGGGGGAACCTAAGTAAACGACAACAAAACACTGACGATCCGAAGTGTGCGTCAGGCACACCTGCAACCGATAAGGCAAGGCCCACAGGAGATAAACTCCTGGACAATATTTTGAAAGCTGAATAGACAAAGGGAGAGCAGTCAAGGGGGAGATGAGCATGCCGGGAGTTGGGGTGGGGGGTGGGGGTCAGTGTGTGCAAAAGCTAGAGACTTGCAACCTTGTTGGGAGTTCCCCAGAAGAACAGGCAGGCTGGTCATACGAATAGTCAAGCCTGGAGCTTAAAACTTGGGGTAAAGGAAGGTGAGGAGGGGAGGGGACCAAAGGGCCAGCTAAGGGTTGCTCTGGGCCTGGGTAAGGCGTTAGCGATGAAGTCAGGCCAAGGTCAGTCATATCCAGACAGGGACGCCTCCAAAAGGGTTGCTCCCTCCCCAGTAGCTCTGGTCCTCCCAGCCCCCAGGTTCAGATCTAACTAGATGCTTCATCAGCCCCTCAGGCTGGGAGTGGCCTGACATCCAGAAGCTTCCACCCCACAACTCCATCCCCACAGACACCCCAGACCCGGCACTGCACAGGCGTCCTGACTCACTCCGCATCCACCCCGCTCGGTCGTAAGGTGCACCACGGGGTGTCTCGGAGCCTGGGCGGAGGGCATCCGGCCTTTCTGCTCGGCATGCCCCCTACCCGCTTGCCTGGGTTGGACCCTTACCAACCCTATTTGGCAGAGAAGGAAGCTGAGGTGCTGGATGAACAGGACACTTGTCCATAGTTGCAAGACCGACCCCGGCTGAGTCCTAGTGTTTCTCGACTCACAGTCCCCATGACTTTATCCGTCCTGGGTCGCAAACTTATGAAACAGATAAAAATAAACTATGCGGGTACGGCGACCCCCCCACCTGCTGTAGTAGAGAGCGTAGAGGGAGAGCAGCTGGGTGTGGACTCCCCTCCCTCCTGAGGAAAGCCAAAGAACCCGCCCCACCTTACAGAACGCTTCCACCAGCAACTCTGTCCCCACAGACCCCAGACCCGCACTGCACGGGCGTCCGGGCTCACTCCGCATCCACTCCGCCCCGGCGGCAAGTGCACCGCTGAGCGTGAGAAGAGGGCAGGTCTCGCTGGGAGGAGACCCGCACCAGCGAAGGCTCGGAGGAGACGATGGCGGGGAGCGGGGCGGCGGGGGAGAGTTAGGGTAGGAGGTGAAGGGAATAGCGACGGGAGGGGGTCAGCAGTGCTGCCCAGTGCCCTATCTCCGCGTCAGCTCCCCTGACCCTCAGTGGCACAGTCGGCCAGGTTCCAGCCTTCACAGAGGGAAAGACGAAGGGAGTGGAAGGCGAGCCGCCCTGCTCAGGCGAGGGGCGAGGCCTGGGGTTCACTCAGCCCTCCGCCGCACATATCCTTTTGGGGTCGGCGCCGGCTGAGCATACGGAGAGAATGCCGAGGCCCCGCCCCGGGGCCGTACCGAAGGGGAGGGGGCTCGGCGCGGCGACCGGAATCCAACCTCTGCCTCCGCCGGAGGGCGGGTCGAGTCCCTAGCTCGTCGGGACTCAGTTTCTTTATCTATAAAATGGGTTAAAAAACGGGTTGTTCTGAGAAGTAAATGAGATGAGAGGCGCAGCCAAAGCGGGACCCAGACTAAGCGCTCGCCGCAAGTTGGCGATTATCGTGATTAAATGCAGTGATGGCAGCCGGCCGGCGGCGTAGTAAGATGTTCCGGAAAAACCCGAACAAACCTTTTGGCTAACCCAATAGCAGAAGGGGGGGTCGTGGAGTCCACAGGATTCACAGCCTCTGACCACCTCCTCCCCGCCCTGCTGCCCAGCCCCGAAGCTGGCGCGCCTTCGGGCGAGCGCCGCTGCCCTCGCGCGGCCTCTCGCTCCCCGGCTCCCCCCTCCGCCCGGCCTGGAGGACGTGCGCCGCGTTAGCACCCAGCGGCCGGACGGGACTGGACGCGTCCGCCCCGCCCCGCCCCGCCCCGCCCGGCGGGGGAAGGAAATGCTGAGGCGGGTTTGTCAAGGCTTGGCGTTATGAATATTTTTAAAACGTGAACACAAAATAGTAACGGCAAATGGAAGGAACTTCATAAACAGGAAAAAAAAAACCGCACCCCCAAACCTCACCGCGCGCCACACGGGAGTTTCCCTCGTGAAGAATCTGCGTGGAAACGCGGGCCCCGCGCCCGCCGGTGTGTCTGCACAGACCCAGGTGGAGCGGGTGTTCAAGGTCCTCCAGTTGACGTTGTGGTCCCCACGGTTGGGCATTGAGCCCGCAGGGATGGGGGCCCCACTGTGTGTGGCCGGCGCTTGATTTTCCCCCCCAGACCAACAGTCACATCGTGGCCGGCGTGGGGAGTAGGGGAGGGGCCTAGAAAAGCTTCTTGGAGGGGGTGTCATTTCTTCGAGGTCGGTGGGATTTGGCTGTGAGAAGTCGGAGGAAGCGCATTCCAGGCCGAGAGAACAGCATGTACAAAGGCCCTGAGGCGTGGAGGCGCTTGGCTTCTGGCGAGAAAGCCAGGTGGCTGGAGTGGACGTGGCCGGGCGCCAGGTGAGGCGGTTGGGAGAGGTTGGCAGGGGGCATCCCGGGGCATACAGCTGGAATTTCCACGCCCTACAACTCCGGGTTTAGGGGAAGGGGCCCGAGACTGCCGGTAGGTGGTGACGGTCATGGTCCGGTTAAGAGCGGATCTGCACAGCCGTGCACAGCCGTTTGAAGGTAGCAAAGAGTCTTTGCACGCTCACGACTTCCCTGCGAGATGGCCCCTAGACCGCCGGAGAGACCTATTTTACAGACTAGACGGTGTTACCCCATTTCCCAGATGAGGAAACCGAGAGGCTGCCAGCCCCCGACCCTCGGAATGTGCAGAGGTGGAGCCGCGCCGCCCTCTGGGCACTCCCGGGCGTGGGCGCTCCGGGCCGGCCCTGTCCCCAGGCCGCCCAGCGCCGGAGAACAGTGGGCCGGGTGCCGGCCCTGCCACGCAGCCGCAGAGGCTTGGCCCCGCAGGCGGGCGGGCGGCAGGAAGGGAGGCGACGCCCCCTGGAGTGCGGCAGGAACCCGGCCGGGCCCGCCTCCTAGCCCGCCAAGCCGCGCCGGCCCCAGAAGTGATGAAAGCCTCGGCCAAGTCCAGGTCACGCCGAAACCGTTGCCCTTTTAAGGGGGAGCCTTGAAACGGCGCCCGGGTTCCATGTTTGCATCCGCCTCGCGGGGAGGAAACTCCATGTTGTAACAAAGTTTCCTCCGCGCCCCCTCCCTCCCCCTCCCCCTTAGAACCTGGTTCCCCTCCCCTCCGAAGCTCGCGGGGATCCCTCCCTCCCACCCCTCCCCTCCCCCCCGCGCCCCGATTCCGGCCCGAGCCGGGGGGGAGGCCGGGCGCCCGGGCCAGAGTCCGGCCGGAGCGGAGCGCGCCCGGCCCCATGGACAGCTCGGCCGTCATTACTCAGATCAGCAAGGAGGAAGCGCGGAGCCCGCTACGGAGCAAAGGTACTGGGGCGCGCGGAGGGACCCGCAATCCGGGAGCTGCGGGGAGGAGGAGGGGGCCGCGACCCTCCCCGGGGCAGCCGCCGCTGCCGCCCCAGGCTCCCGACTCGGCGGGGCCCGAAGCTTCCAACCGGAGGGGGAGCTGGTTGAGAGTTTGAACTCGCAGAGGCTCAGAGACGCGGGGCGGGGCCTGCCGCCTTTTGGGCGCTCCTGTCTGCTCGAGGTGGGGAAACTGAGGCAGGGGTAGAGAAGGGGCGCCCTCCGGGTTTCCCGGACTGGCTGTGCGCGATGCCCGAGAGTCGCCCCCTCCCCCCCATTGGCGCCAGTGGGGCTGGGAGATGGGGGGGTTGAAGAGGGCGCCTTCAGGCCACCAGCTGAGACTCCGCCCCCTCTGGGCCGCGGTCTGGTTGGGTCGAGGGAGGGGGCGCAGAGGTGACAGCGGGCTGGGCAGGGTTGGAAGGATCTCCCACCACCACACAGCCACGTTCTTCACAAACTTTCCCGTCATTCGTGGAGGCGCCGAGCCTCTCGGAGACGCAGAGAGGGGCAACCGCTTTTAAGGATCGCCAGCGCGCCCGCGGGGAGACCCGTGTCGGGCCGGGAACTCGGAGCCCCGGCTGCAGGCCGGTGGGCGCCGGCTCTGTGCGCACACGCACCGACCCGAGATGCCGCCGGCCTCGGCCGGGCACCCCGGGGCTTGACGGGTCTGGGCAGGGGGTCTGCCCCTCTCTGTCCCGGTGTTGACTTCAGAGGCTCGGAAGTCCCTCTAGGTCTTCGCACCTGTGGCCTGGGCCTAGCTCTGCCCGGGCCGGGTGGAGGGGTGTTGGAGGGCGGGCTGTCTATCAGCGGGACCTAAGTTGGAGGTCCGGGCGGGAGCGGAGGAGGAGGGGCCAGCAGATGGCGGCCGGACAGTGGCCCCAGGCCCCCACCCCCTGTCTCTGGGCCCAGCCTCAGGGAGGACTTTGGACCTCTGGAGGCGGAGAGGATGGAAGGAGGGGAAGGAGAGCAGGAGTGGGCGGGCCCCAGGGCCCCAGGCCTCAACCCTCTCTGGCAGGGGCCCTACTGAATAGGGGCTGCTCAGGTACAGGGTGTGTCAGGAGGTCCCCCTAGTGGGCTGATCCCCCAGCAGTGATGGAGGCTGTTAGGAAAACACCTTCAGTTCCCGCCTCCAGCCAGCCCACTCCCTAATGTGGGTAACTTTGCACCCACACTAGAAGAACTTGTGGGGAGCGGAGGGGTGCCTGGAGCCAAGACTGTCAGGATGCCACCTTCGTGTGTCTCCCTCAATGAAGGCAGCACGGCCAGACCCTCTCAGCCCACCGGTTCGCGCCTGGGCACATGTGCCCACCTCTGCAGGCCAGTCAGTGTGCCTGCCCCCACCTTGGGCCTCCCTCCACCTTGGGCCTCCCTGCTTCAGGTGACCAGAAGTCAGCGGCGTCTCAGAAGCCCCGGAGTCGGGGCATCCTCCACTCACTTTTCTGCTGCGTCTGCCGGGATGATGGGGAGGCCCTACCTGCTCACAGTGGGGCGCCCCTGCTCGTGGAGGAGAACGGTGCTGTCCCCAAGGTGTGTGATGGCCAGGAGGGCGCTGCAGGGGCACCTGGGCTCAGCCCTCAGGGGGTTTAGGGGGAGGGGGGCTCTTCATGACCTGCTCATAGGCCCTGGAAGGAGGCTGGAGCCCCCCTGTCCCCCCACCAAGCCCTCCACCCTCCCAGGCCTTCCCAACCCTGAATGCCCCAAGACTGCCTCCCAGGGTAGGGCCCCCCAACCACGGGAATTCTGAATTTCCCCTTCAAAAGTGGAAGCTTTCCTCTGCCTTGGTTTCCCAGGTCAGGAAGTGAAGCCCAGAGAGCCAGGCGGCCTACCCCAGGCTCCAGAGTTGGCAGGGGCAAAGCTGGGAAGGGGTTGGTCTCTCCCACTGTCCTTGTGGCTCGCCAGGTAGAGGGCTGGGGGAGGGAAGACATGTGGAGGAGAAATGACTGGGGCTTGAGAGAGGTGTCCGCAGCCAGCCCCGCCCGTCCCCACAGCAGACCCCAGTCCAGTACCTGCTCCCCGAGGCCAAGGCCCAGGACTCGGACAAGATCTGCGTAGTCATCGACCTGGACGAGACCCTGGTGCACAGCTCCTTCAAGGTGGGCCCTGCCCAGCAGCCCTCAGCCCCGGGTCTCTAAGGGAGTCTGCCCTGGCCTGGGAGGCGGTCTCGGCGGGCCTCGCCCCAGCTCCAGCAGCTCTTTTCCCCCCTCACAGCCAGTGAACAATGCCGACTTCATCATCCCTGTGGAGATTGATGGGGTGGTCCACCAGGTGAGGGGCCGGGTGTGGGGGGATGTGGTAGGCTTGGCATCTGTCTTCCAGACCCCAGGCTCTTCCCACCAGTCCTGAGAGTCCCAGGTGGGACTCTGATAGATGTGGAATGTCAGAGGCCCAGAGAGGGTGTGAGACTTGCCTAAGGTCACACGGACCCTCAGGGACTTGGCCCGACTCCAAGGCCTGCAGGGAGTCGGGGTCCTCTTCGGTGCCCCCTCGCCCCACCCTGCCCGGGACCCAGTTCAAGTAATTCAGGATAGGTTGTGTGCTGTCCAGCCTGTTCTCCATTACTTGGCTCGGGGGCCGGCGCTCTGCAGCTCTGGGGTGAGGGGGTTGCCCCCAGGCCCCTACATCTGGCTGAGGCCACGGTGGAGGAAGGGGCTGGGAATTAGTGATTCAGGCAGGGCCCGAAACCAGGAGGTGGAGGTTCATTTTGATTCTCTTCTGGGTGGGTGGGTGTCTTCCCCAGCGGTGGTCGCACCAGCTGGCTGAGTGGAGCCCGCAGGCCATGGGACCAGCCTCCCTCCTGTGCCTCCTCCACCCACTCCCTCCCAGCCCCCGGCCGCCCCGCCCCGTCCAGGCGTGTGGGCCAGCAGTCCCCTCACTGGCCCACCCCCCAGGTCTATGTGCTGAAGCGGCCCCACGTCGACGAGTTCCTGCAGCGGATGGGTGAGCTCTTCGAATGCGTGCTGTTCACCGCCAGCCTTGCCAAGGTGAGCCCTCCACCCTCCGACGGCCTCCTGGGGCATCTCTGCTTCCTATCCGCCTCCAGCGCACGACCTCTGGGCAGTGACCTCTGGGTCGCCCTTGGCCCTGGATGACCCACCTCCTGCCCCCCAGTACGCAGACCCAGTAGCTGACCTGCTGGACAAGTGGGGGGCCTTCCGGGCGCGGCTGTTTCGTGAGTCATGCGTCTTCCACCGGGGGAATTACGTGAAAGACCTGAGCCGGCTGGGCCGAGACCTTCGGCGGGTGCTCATCCTGGACAACTCGCCCGCCTCCTATGTCTTCCATCCAGACAACGCCGTGAGTGCCGGGCAGGATGGGGATGGGGGCCCCTGCTGGGGTCTGGTGCCCTCCCATTCCTCCCTCTTTCCTCAGTGACCCATGCCTGCTGCCCACCCGCCTGGTCCACCCACTGCTGCTCCCTGTTCTGTGTTAGTCACTCAGCCCATTCTGCCTGCAGATACAGGGCACCTGCCATGGGCTCGGGTCCCTGCTGGACACTGGAGCAGTTTCCGTTTTTCATACCCCCAGTTGTGAGCTGTTGGTGGAACACGGAAATAATTTAGTGGGTCATAGTTGGGATTTTTTAAAAAAATGAAATAGAACTGAATATCAGAGTGCTTAGCACACGGTAAGGTTAAGCATGGTTCCATAGAACCTCTGCTCTGACCTGTGTGTAAATGTGACTCACTGGGGCTGCCGTCAGAATGTTTGAAGACTGTGGGTAAGGGGCTTCCAGGAGGCGGCCCATCGAGCAGTGGGTGCTCAGGATTGATCTGGACATTCTGTGCTCCGGGCCGCCTGCCCCCCCTCACCACCCTACACCCATCTGCTCAGGTACCGGTGGCCTCGTGGTTTGACAACATGAGTGACACGGAGCTCCACGACCTCCTGCCCTTCTTCGAGCAGCTCAGCCGTGTGGATGACGTGTATTCAGTGCTCAGGCAGCCTCGGCCCGGCAGCTAGTGAGGCGCCACGGGGCCAGGACCTGCCCCTGACCACACCTGCACGCCTCACACGGGGACTCTTCCTAAAGAAAACTCAGCAAAGAAAACAGCGCCACGGGGAAGTGGGCGTCTCCCCCGCCAGCCGGGCCAGGCTGTGCAGGGGGCTGCAGGCTGCACCGAGGGCGACGAGTCCCTGGGTCCCTGTGTCAGTGCCTTAGAACCTCCTCCTTCTTGGGGGACCTGTGGGGCCCTGCGTGCCGCCTCCCTCCTCTCTCTCTCTTTCTCTCTCTCTCTCTCTCTCTCTCTCTCTCTCTCTCTCTGCACGGCCATGTTTCTCTGCTGCCAAATTGGGTCCCTCGGGCCCTTCCAGTTCTGCCTGGGGGAGGGGCAGGGTTTTGCTGCCCCACGCCTTGGGCCCCCTGCCTGGGGACAGTGGACACCAAGTGCCTTGCATAGAGCCCTCTTCTCGGCCCAATTTTCCCAGGGCCACAATCCGGGTCAGCTCTGCATGGAACAGCCATCAGGTTGCAGCAATCTAGGCTGGTGGGGGAGGACCCAGTCTCCCCACCTCCTACCTTGGGACTGTTATAGCCTCCACCAATCTCTAACTAGGAGGGCGGGGAGGGTAGAAGATCTGTTACCACTTGTAAAGGGAGCAGGGGTCTGTCCTTCAGGACCCTAGAATCCAGCTTCTCTGGGCTCATCAGCACCTGAGGGCCGCTTCCCACATGGCCCAAGCTCCAACCTCTCACCTTTGCCTTGACCACCCCGAGGCCCTGGGGTTTGGTGCCCCAGCTCCGAGTGTGGAGGCATAGGCAGGATCCCTTTGCGGTGCCATATAAATATGTATATGTGTATATAGATTTTTAGGGGAAGGGGAGAGGGAAGGGTTGGGGTGGAGACACCCCTCCCTCGCCCCTTTCCTGGACCCATAAACTGGGGGGGGAGGAGGGGAAGGATTTCTACATTTTTTAAACTGCTATTTTCTGAATGAAACAGGCTGGGCCAAAGAGCCCCAGGCCCTGTCCTTTGTCCCTCACACCCTCTTCGATCCGTTTATTCATACATTCAAAACACATTTGTTGAGCACCTTCTCTGTGCCCAGCGCTATGCTAGGCCCACCATGGCGTGTGCATGTGTGGGTCTCTACACCACCTAACAGGTGCCTCTCCCACCCACCCCATACTTCACCGGTGCCTTTAGGGGATCTGTAGGAGGTGGGACCCTTCTTGCGGGGTTTGGGGGGCTCTAGGAAGCCTAGCCAAGCTGTCCCCCTCCCCTGTGCCAACCCGCCCCTGCAGCCCTCTGCCTCGCCCCCTGCTGGCTGGGGGCAGCTCCCAGGACGTGCTGCCTTCCAGCTCTGAGGCCTTTGTCTGGAACCCCTCCCCCAAATGCTGGGTCTGGAGGTCAAGGCCTTGGGCTCTCCCCAGGGCCTATCGGTTAAGGGGACCCACATACCAGTGCCAAGGGGGATGTCAGGTGGAGATGTCGTTACCCTTCCCCCCCTCCCAGCGAGCTGTGGGTGGGAGGGAGGACAGGTTGGTCTGAACAGGTGACCTTCCCATCTTAAGTGCCTTCTCTGTAACGGACAGCCCCAAAGTGTGATGAGAACTAAAGAGAAAGACAGACCCCCTTATCCTGACTCTCTGGTTATTGGCGGGGGGGGCGGGGGGGGGCGTTGACGTGCGGGGAGTCCCATGAAGCCATACCTCGCTTCAACAAACCCTTAAGAGCGACGGCGGTAGTAGTGGAGGGAGGGACTGCCCTAAGCCCCCTGGGGCTTGAAGTCCGAAAGTGCAAACCTTGAATGGATCTGAGTGCATCCGGCTGTGCTATTTAATTCTATCTCTCTTTGGCCTCAGTTATCTAATCTTCAAAATGGAGACAGGCCCTCTTTACAGAATTGATTAAATGCCTGCACAGGGAGGACTCAATATCATTAGCTCTAAAGCAAGCTGAAATGCGTCCCTAGGAGAGGCCCCTGGAAGGTATTCGGAGACGGGAGGGGTGTGGTCTCCACTCCGGAGCGGAGGGGAGGGGCTCACGAGGCCCCAGAGTGGGGAGGGGGGGTGCGGGGCGAGTTAGAGGGAAGCCGAGGTCAGCTCCAAACGGAAGAACTTAGAACGCGGCTGACCCAGGCCGCGTGCGGGCGGCCGAGGCGTCGCGGGCTGAGCCGCGCCGCCGGACGTGCTGGCAGGCTGAGGCGTCTGGGGCTCTGGGGAGGATGGGTGGGGTGGCGGGCTCAGTCTCGTTCACCTCCGAACCCCCTCCGACCGCGGCCTCTCACTACCCGCCGGCCGCACCCTCGCACGAGCCTCTGGCCCACTTCCTGCCTCCGCCCCTCCGGCCCTGGCAGCACTTCCTTTGCAAAACTGGGCAGCCCCAGGCCCTGGCAGGAAGTGCCTTCCCGGCCCGCCCTCTCCTGCTTCCCACGGTGGCCGCTAGAGGCCTCTGTCCTCGCGGACGCCCGGGGTCCCCAACGCTGGACCTCCGCCGCCCGCCCTCTGGGCGCACACACCCAGCCCTCTCCCCCACCCCGCCCGTGGCTGGAAAGCTGAGGGCAGGCTTCATTCCCCCCTCTCCCGGGAGCGGGTAGCTTCTGGCTCCATCCCGCCCGCCCGAACAAACCCACTGCGGGGAAGGAAGGTCTGCCCCTCCCAAAGGTTGATCCCTGTTCCCGCAGCTCCACCTCCCCTACCCCTCCCACCCCCTCCCACCCTTACCTTGTGGATCCAGCCTCAAGGCTGCCTGCTGGTGCCCCAGATGCTGACCTGCCCCCCAAGTCTCTGAGGGGATCTGCAGTGTGATACTGCCCCCTCCCCGCTGCTTTTCCCTGGCAGCAAAGTGTCACGAAGCATCCACCTGGGAAGAGAAGCCGCAGTACCCTCGCTCAGTGCCATCAGCTCCAGTGCGTCTGAGCGGAAGCCCCGGAGCCCTTGGCAGGGTGAATACCGAGTCCTCCCTGCCTCTGCCCTGACCCTGCTTGGGGTCCTGCACTATTTCCTGCTCTCCATGCAAACACCAGTCCCTCCAGATTTGCATCCCCCCAGAGAGTCGCCACAGCTCCCAACTTTGAACGAGACCACAGCCAGCCTTCCCCCGCCCCGCCCCCCCCCCCACTTCACCCACAGAGTTCAACACAGCCACGTGTATCAGAGCTTACTTTGTACCAGGCACAGTGCCAGGACCGGGGGACATGCCATCACTAGGCTGTGCCGCCCCTCTCAAGGAACTCACACCTTAGTGTGGAGAAAGACACCTGAACGGCCTGTCCAACCCTGAAAGGCTGCAAATGCAGTGCAAGAGATAACACGGAGGGCAGGGGGCACAGGGGACACCTAGCCCCTCTGCGGCGGCCACGGGGTGGGGGGGGGGACTGGAAATCCTTCCCGCGGGAGTGAGGCTCAGAGGATTTGGGAGGGAGACGAGGTTCGGGTGAAGGTGGTCTGTGCGTGGAGGTACACCAGGAAAGGAAGCCAGAGCTTTAGGAGGGCCACAAGAGGAGCGTGGGAAGTGACAATTTTGGAAATGCGCACAGTTGGGGGAAAGATGGGAAATGACGCCGCAGAAAGTGGGAGCGAGGTATCGAAGATCTGTAGGCAGACCGAGGGAGTGGCCTTTTCATTGCGAGCAGGGGGTGACATTGAGGGACACTGGGGGACACTGAACAAGAGACGGGCCGACTCAAACCTGGCAGCTGCGCGTTGGAAGCTAAATCGGGGGTATGGGGACATAAGACTCTCCCTGCGGGGAGACCACAGCCGTGGTTCTGAAGACAGATGATGAAGACCTGAACTGAAGCTGAGGCAGAATGAAGAGAGAAGGACGAAGCGATGGATGTGACATAGGAGATGAACTTGGCAGGAAGCTGTGGCTGGTTGGCTCTGGGGGCATGGGTGGAGGGGAGGGAGGAAGGCAACCTGACTTCTGGCTTTGGAAACTTCAGCTGTGAGAATGTCTCTCACTGAGCCTGGTGTGGGGCTCAGTTATTCACTATTTGCTTGTTACGCACACAGAGAACAGAAGGAACAGGCAGCTTTTTTTGCACTTCTAGGAATTTATATGGTAGATAAAATGTATATGCATATAATTTGTATGCATATGGGTATTAATTTCATCCTTGTTGGTAATAGCAAAGCACTGGAAATAACTTCAGTGTCCAAGAATAAGGCACTAGTTAAATAAATGTCACTGTATCTATACCAGAGAATACTATATAGTGATGAAAAACAATGAGGTGGAACTATCCAAGCAGATATAGAATGATCGCCAAGATAAACCGGTCAATGAAACAAAGCAAGATTCATAGCAATGGTGACGGTGTTTTCCCACTAAAGAGAAATATAAAAGTAGACACAAATATACGTATATAATTTTGTATACTTCCGTAGGGTACACAAGATAGGGGGGTTGTGGCTAATTGTGGGGAACAGAGCTGGGGGACTGGGTGGGAGTCATTTAAGATGGGAGGGACACGCTTTATTATATATCTTTATATTTTGAATGATTTTACCGGGTACATTTATTAATTTTTAAAAATAAAAATCGATTTAAATTAAAAACAGCTTTCTAAATATATTATCAAAGGTAGAAATCACAAATTCCATTTCTTTCCTTCAAACAGTCATTGCATGCCTACTCTGTACCAGGCACTAGGGTACAGCAGTGAGCAAAACAGACACTGTGGGGAAAACAGACATTAACAAAGTAATTACAAAATAATATTACAAAAGGAGAAGTAGAAAGTGGTAAATAATCTGAAACTTTTCTTCTGCCAGTGCCTGGAGATGACTTCTAATTGCCCCAAGATTACCCCACTATGACCTCTAATTGTAAGGGGGAAATGTGCCTTTAAGGTGGCGATATCTGGCAATCTCCACCGTAATCAAGGGATAAAACTTCGCCTTCACTCATGCTGAGACAACTTGACATTGTGTACCTCCTGATGCCAGGTAGTGTGAAGTACACAGCAACACTTTTGACCACACTGCTCAAAGTGTGATCCACTGAACGGAACATCAGCACCATCTGGGAACTTGATGGTAATGAAGAGTCTCAGGCCCCCCTCCAGACCTATAGAATCAGAATCTGCACTTCAAATAGATTCCCCAGTGATTCTTAAGATATTACAGTTGGAGAAACACTGTCCTTTTTCACATATTTTTGAAAAATTTGTTTAACCAGAACCTACCAAGCCTTTAGAGGTACTTTCAGTTTGTGGGAAATACAGGAGGAAGAGGAACAAATTTAAAAATACACAAAGAGGGGCTTCCCTGATGGCGCAGCAGTTGAGAATCCGCCTGCCAATGCAGGGGAAATGGGTTCGAGCCCTGGTCCGGGAAGATCCCACATGCCATGGAGCAGCTAAGCCCGTGCACCACAACTACTGAGCCCACGTGCCACAACTACTGAAGTCCACGCACCTAGAGCCCATGCTCCGCAACAAGAGAAGCCCGCGCACCGCAACGAAGGCCCAACACAGCCAAAAATAAATAAATAAATAAAATTAATTTTTAAAAAATACACAAAGAAAGACAAATCCCAGTGTGAACACTCTACAAGACATTGCCCTTGACTCAGGTAAGCCCATGTCATAGAAAAAACTAGCAGGACTCTTCTAGATGAAAAGATACTGAAGAGACATGACAATCAAAGGAAATGCATGATCTTGATTTGATCAAGAATCAATGAAACCAGGTGTTACAGTCCTCCTGTGGACAACCGGAGAAATCTGATTATGTATTTCATGGAAGATGATATTAGAAATAATTGTTAATGTTCTCAGTTGCAAAAATCGTATTACAGTTATGAAGGATATTGTTCTACTTCTTAAGAGATGTATGACAAATATTTTGAGCTGAAGTATAATAATATCTGCAACTTCCAAATATATATATATATATATATATAGCAAATGTTAATTCTTGAGTCCATGGGTGTTTATTATTATACTATCATACTATTATTTCTACTTTTCTATATGTTTGACATTTATCAAAATTAAGAAACTGGAAATAATTTTTAAAAACATATGTTCTCCTGACTTCCCTTGTGGTCCAGTGGTTGAGATTCCATGCCTGCAATGCAGGGAGTGGAGTTCAATCCCTGGTTCAATCCTTGGTCGGGGAACTAAGATCCCGCAGTTCTACCCCAAAATTCTAAGGCTAAGTTAAAAGGCAAGCAATAAATTAGAGAAAACTATACCATAAATTGCAAGCAGTTTACCAACCTTAATACATTAAATATATAAACAACTCCAACAAATCAGTTAAAAATTCATAGAAGACATAGCCTGTATATACATACTTAAGCTGCATCACTCGGCCTGCGGGATCTTATTTCCCTGACCAGAGATTGAACCCGGCCCCAGCAGTGAAATCACCAAGTCCCAACCACTGGACCGCCAGGAAATTCCCCAATAAATATATTTTTTAATGGTCTATCTCACTGGTAATCAAAGAAATATAAATCAACACAAAGACAATTTTCTTTTGGACATTCAAACTGACAGAAATTTTCTTAAAAGCTGGAGTCCAGGGGCTTCCCTGGTGGCGCAGTGGTTGAGAGTCCGCCTGCCGATGCAGCGGACATGAGTTCGTGCCCCGGTCTGGGAAGATCCCACATGCCACGGAGTGGCTAGGCCCGTGAGCCATAGCTGCTGAGCCTGCGCGTCCGGAGCCTGTGCTCTGCAACGGGAGAGGCCACAACAGTGAGAGGCCCGCGTACCGCAAAAAAAAAGAAAAAAAAAAAAAAGCTGGAGTCCAGTACTGGGCAAACAGCCAGATGCCTGTGACTATAAATTAATGCGATTTTTCTGGAAGGCAACACGCCTATTCACATCTTCGACCCAGCAATCCCACTTTTAGGAGTTCATCCTAAATAAATAATAATGGATACAATCTATTGGCAAAGATTTAGCAATAAGAATACTTATCACAGCATTCTTAGTGATATCAAGTAATTGGATATAATTCGAAAGTCCAATAATGAGCTATTGCTTACATAAGCTATACTATCTATCTAATGGATTATCATGAGATGATTAAAATGACACTGCCAATTAGCATGTAACATGTCACAGTAAAAAGGATATATATGAAGACCGATAGATGATAGATAGATATTATATACATATATTACACACATAGCATATGTACTGGGCAATAACTTGAAAGAAATACTCCAAAATAAATTACCCAGATTTATCTCTGTAGTGGAATTATAAATGAGTTTTTCCTTTCCTTTTTGCCTGTCCGTAAAATTGAGTGAACATATACTTTTTATTCACACAAAAATGTGTTTTTTGTTGTGTTTTTTTTTTTTTTTTTTTCGGTACGCGGGCCTCTCACTGTTGTGGCCTCTCCCGTTGCGGAGCACAGGCTCAGCAGCCATGGCTCATGGGCCCAGCCGCTCTGCGGCAGGTGGGATCTTCCCAGACCGGAGCATGAACCCGCATCCCCTGCATTGGCAGGTGGACTCTCAACCACTGTGCCACCAGGGAAGCCCTGTTTTTTTAGAAACAAAATACCACCTGCAGTGTGTGTATTCCTCTTATCAAACTGTGCGTGAGCTCACACACACACCTGCATGCACATGCGCACGTGTGCACACAAATGTACATTTGGTCTCTAGAACTCTTGGGAAGGTGTGGTCAGGAGAAGCAGCTGCCCTCACCCAGCCCACTTCCGCGCACCCTCCTAAGGACCACAGTTCAGAGGTGACAGGAGAACTTCTGCAGCAGTGGAGGTTGGGGGCAGCTGCCCAGGGTGCTGAGTCTGTGGGCAACGCCGACCTGTGAGTGAGACCCACTCCTGAGAGGGCTGCGCTCCTTTCCCCTTCTGAGTGAGAAGCCCCCCGGGATCAGGTTCAGAAATGGAAGCTGGGGCTCCTGGGAGAGAGCAGCAGAGCAGAGTCCAAAGGCAACGGTTTATGGCGGCTCATAAAAACTCCAGGTGGGGCTTCCCCGGTGGCGCAGTGGTTGAGAGTTCGCCTGTCGATGCAGGGGACACGGGTTCGTGCCCCGGTCCGGGAAGATCCCACATGTCGTGGAGCGGCTGGGTCCGTGAGCCATGGCCACTGAGCCTGCGCGTCCGGACCCTGTGATCCGCAACGGGAGAGCCCCGCGTACCAAAAAAAAAAAAAAAAAAAAAAAAACTCCAGGTGGAGTCAGCACGTCTGAAGAGGGAGGCAAGAAGAGCACTGTGCCCCTCTGAGCGCGCGACCTCTAGGGGTGCCAGTGTCCCATATGTCCTGGAAGGGCCCTAAGTCTGAACACCTGGCCCTGAATCCCTGGGTCCAGGGCTCCCCCACCCCAGGGCCACTCCCCCAGGGAAGGAGGGAGGACGGCAGTGCCGGCTCCTCTGGGTCGAAGGGAGGAAGTGTCCAGGTGCCCCTATCTTTCCTGGCAGATGCTGTCCACCTGCATCCCATTCTGCCTGGGCCCTGGGCAGAAATGCATCCCATCCCTGGGCACCTGCTCGGGAGCCAAGGGTGGGGCACCTTGGCTCTGGGCGTCAGGCGGTCGCTGGGCTCCTGCTCCCAGGGACCTGGCGGGCACCTGCCTCCCCACCCCCTCACCCATCCTCTCTCTCTCTCTGGGGCCCTGTCTTCCCTTATATGGTGAAGGCAGTTCCTGGGGTGGAGGGGGGAAGGGACAAAGGTCGCTCTCCTCCAGCCAGCCTGCCACAGCTCCCTGAGATCTCCCAGGTGGCAGCTGCCTTCCCCCTGACAGGTAAGGCCACCCTGTGGGGACACACAGGACCACAGGTGGTGGGAGAGGAGAGAACAGGGTCCCCTGCTCCTTGCGGGTAGCCTGGGGCCTCCTGCAGCTCCTTGGCGCGGGTGTGCGGGAGAGGCTTCATTCTCTGCAGAGTCTGGAAAGGGCAGGGAGCCCAGTGTGGCTTCCTGGGCCTCTAAGGGAAGGATTGTGCAGCTTCACCCCAGACAACTGCTCTTTCCGAGCCCCACTTGCCGCCAGTCTCCACCCCACCTCAGGTGTCACCCATCCCCGCCCGACTGCCCTGGACTGATGAGTATCTGGGGACTTCTAGATGTAAAACTCTCCAGTTCTGGGCAAACTGGGACTAGCAGGTCACCGTGACCTCACTCTCCCTCTAACCCCTGCGCCCACTGTCTCTTTGCTCATTTCTTCCTCATCTGAAATGGTTTCTTTATCTGTGTCCCCATTCCCTTGACACTCCTGGGACCTCAGGGCTCTCGCCTCTTGGATACTAGGGTGTGAGCAATAGCCATCAGGGATTGAATGGGCAAAGGCAGAGAGGGGGCGGGGGACTGGGGGCAACAGGACCCTGGGCCCTGGTCCAGGCTCGGCCACCCTCGCATGCACCCCTGCCCCATCTCTCCTCCACAAGGACCCGTCCCCTCAGCCTCACCAGGCACTGTGGCTCCATTCAGCTAAAATGGGGGGGGGGGCAGGGGAGGTGGGAGTCAAGTCCAGGTCAGGATCTTGGGATGTACTGACCACCCGCTTCCCAGGAAGCCTGTTCAGGCTCAGGGCGAGGCAGTCAGCAGGCTGGGGGCTGGGATATGTCCACTTCTTCTGCTCTCACGGGCCTAACAAAGCAGGAGGGTGTCCTTTGTTTGGGGACTGCCACACCCCTGTCCCGCTGAGAACTGCATGACTAAGAATGAAGACAGCACTCTGGGGCTCTCTGGAGCCCCAACTCTGAGGACAACAAGGCAGCAGTTACGAAAGGAAAGATGGGACCTGGGGGCAGCAGGAGCCCTAACTCCCTCCACGGTCCCAAGAAGGGCCATCCCTTTTATTCTGCGGTTCAGTCTTTCAGCTTCAAGAGTATTTACTGAGCACCTACTATGTGCTAGGATCTGGGGGCTACACAGACAAATGTGTCTAGGTCCTTGACCTTGGGGACCTCAGACTTATAAACAGATCCTCTCATCATCATGTGGTCAGGGGTCCAAGAGAGGCATCCGGCCAAGATGCCTTGGAGTTCCTGAGGAGGGGTCCATAGTCTAGCTTGAGGATTCCGGGAAGGTATCTTGGAAGAAATGAGACCTAAATTGAGTCAAGAAGAGCACGTGAGTGTTGGCCAAGTGAAGACAGGTGGCGAGGGCCCTGGAAAAGAAAGCTAAAGGAGAAAGGAGGGACATGAGGGGAGGGTGAGAAGCAGCATGGGTGGGTGGGGGGTGGCCAGGGCCAGTGAACAGTGTGGTGTTACTAGAAGCAGAGAGAGGTGGGGGTGTGTTGGGGGCAGACTGGAGAGGCGTTCAGGTGGACAGAAGGGCCAGAGAGGGAGGGGTCCAGGCTGCTGCACCAATGGAGGGCTTTGGGCTCTGGGAGTGTTGGTGCCCTTCCTCGAGGTGGGGACTGAGGAGAGAGGGGACCAGGAGTGAGGGGGGAGCCAGTGAATTCAAGCTGAGAGAGAAGACATCACATATCCAAACCCAGGGCTGTGCTGTCGGCATTGGGGCAGCATGGGACCCATATTCTTCCCAGCAGTTCAGGAGAGACTGGAGGCTGGGGAGGACCAGGGGGGCGGGCCAGAGGCATCTGCTCTGACCAACGTCGACAGGGCGGGAGCAGTTGGCAGGTACCCTTGGAGCATGAGTCACCCTCTCGGGGCTGCCCTCCCCAGAATGCCTTTGCTCACCCCTTGCCTGTTCAAGCTGCTGGAGGTCCCCAGTCCTGATTTCTCTCTAGGGAGAGAGAGCCCCAGCTTTGTCAAGCCCATGCTTGCCATAATCTCCACTGCTTTGATGGACAAGAAGAGCCTCATCTTGTCTGCCCTCTGTTCCTCTTGCTGTTTCCTCCTAGACTCAGAGCATGTCTCTGTGGGACTTTAAATATTTATTTATTTATTTATTTGGTTGCACCGGGTCTTGGTTACAGCAGGCGGGCTCTTTAGTTGTGGCACGTGAACTCTTAGTTGCGGCATGCATGTGGGATCTAACTCCCTGACCAGGGATCTAACCCAGGCCCCCTGCATTCGGAGCACAGAGCCTTATCCATTGTGCCACCAGGGAAGTCCCCCTGGTGGGACTTTAGAGATCATCTAGTTGTTGACCGCCCACCTCATAGATGAAGAAACACAGCCATGTCTGTATAGCTAGTGAGGGTCAGTCTGTTTTGGTGAAAAGAGGGATGTGGATGAAGGTGGTGATTGAAATAAAACAGAAAACATTTTCCTCCTTTGTACCCAAATTGGTTCAACTGAACCAGGAGTCCTGGGAGCCCTGGGGCCTCTGTGGGTTGAGAAATACCTCATGCAAGAGACCCTGGCCGACAGGGTCATCAAACAGGACCCAGGCACAAGGGGCTCCTACATGTGCAGTGCTGGCCGTTGGCAGGTGGCCCTGATCTGCTGGAGGGGGCGCTAATCAAAGGCTGGGCAGGGAGACCTTGCCCCCAGATTCCACAGTGCCAGGGAGAGGGGCTCACCTTTCAGGACTCGGAAGAGGGAGTCTACCAGCAGTAAGACTAGGTCATTGTTCCAAGGGGTGACTCAGACTTCAGGTGCAAGGAGAGATTAGATAGATTCCAGCTGTCAGTGCACGGAGGTGGGGGCCACATGACCTTTCATTTATTATTCACTGATTCAAGGAGCATTCATGGAGGACAACTCCATGCAGGGCTGGATGGTAGGTTCGGTGGGGAATGGGGTGGCCTCCAGCCTGGGAGGGAGGGGCAGGAAGCCAGGGACAAAAATAACCGGGGACAAGTGGCTCTCCTCCTTAGCTCATCAGAATCACTGGGGAGTTTTAAAAGCACCTATGCCCCGCCTCCCAAAAGGCAGAAAATAAAGTACCCAAGACTGGGCCCCACCCAGGCCTAATTAAATTAGAATCCCTGGGGATATGGATACATCCTGAGCATCGGAGCATCAGTGTTGTTTAAAATCTCCCTAGGGAGAACGGAGCGAGAAGCGTGCTTCTCAGGGAGGAGACTGGTCCCCTCTCTGGTCCCGATTACTGTACTCAGTAGATTTAGATGGCATGAACTTGAAATAAAGCACCTTTGTGTTTTTTAAAAAAAAGCTCCCTAGGTGATTCTGATGAGCAGCTGGAGTGGAGAACACAGCTACAGGTCAAAGGAATAGAGCCACGACAGACACCATGAAAGAAGATTGGGGAGAGAGTTCTTCCCGCTCAGTGGGTGGAGGGTGGTTCACATTGGAAGGATTCACTCATTCATTCATCCATCCATCCACTCAAATCACTTTAACCCACACACCCAACCAATCCCCCGACTACCCGCCCATTCACCCATCTGCCCATGCACCCACTCAGCAAAGTGCCAGCGGTGCTACGTGCTGGCGATTCAGTACGGAGCAAACAAACATGGTCCCACCCCATTTTGTGTGGGCCACCAGAACAGTAACTGCAGGGTGTCTGGAGCTAGCAAGAAACAGGAAACTGCTGCATACACTTTTCTTTTATTGTGGTAAAATACACAGAACATAAGACTTACCATTTTAACCACTTTAAAACATACAATTCAGGGCTTCCCTGGTGGCGCAGTGGTTGAAAGTCCGCCTGCCGATGCACGGGACACGGGTTCGTGCCCCGGTCAGGAAAGATCCCACATGCCGCGGAGCGGCTGGGCCTGTGAGCCATGGCCGCTGAGCCTGCGCATCCGGAGCCTGTGCTCCGCAACGGGAGAGGCCACAACAGTGAGAGGCCCCTGTACCGTGAAAAAAAGAAAAAAACCAAAAAACCAAGTTTTTGTTTGAACACGTTTTTTTCAATTCTTTTGGGTGTGTACACTTTTCAACCCTTATTTATTCTTTGATTTCTTTTTAAAAAAGTAAACTCTGTATGATGTATATATATATTTTGTTTGTTTGTTTGTTTGTTTGTTTGTTTTTTAACCAGGCATGGCTTTGATCAAAACTTTTCAGGAAGGAAAACTGTTTGGGGCTAGATCAAGAAGGCCTTGATTGCCAGGCTAAGGAGTCGGGGGAGACTTTTTGCAGTAGGTGATGAGGGCAGGTATTTAAACAAGAATGACAGGATCAGAGCTGGGTGAGAAGACTGGAGGATGCGCCCCCGGCCAATCAGGGCCCAGGGTGGGGAACCTCCCCCAGGTCCCTGAGCCTTGGCCTCGGGGCACTGAAACCGAGGCACCCCCAGGCCTTCTTTTTTTAAATTATTATTTATTTATTTATTTTTGGCTGCATTGGATCTTCGTTGTGGTGCGCGGGCTTCTCCTTGCGATGGCTTCTCTTGTTGCAGAGCACGGGCTCTAGGCACGTGGGCTTCAGTAGTTGTGGCACACGGGCTTAATTGCTCCGCAGTATGTGGGATCTTCCCAGACCAGGGCTTGAACCCGTGTGCCCAGCATTGGCAGGCGGATTCTTAACCACTGCGCTACCAGGGAAGCCCCCATGTCCTCTTCTTACTCTGATACCACTTCTCCCCAGGCTCATCCGCCATGACCAAACTGAGCGCCAAGGTGAAAGGCTCCCTCAACGTCACCACGCCCGGGGTGCAGATATGGAGGATAGAGGTAAGGACCTGCCTGGGCACAAAGGGGGCTCTGCAGGACTGGGATGGACCAAGGGAAGGGAGAACCCTGGGATTACTGACTGTCCTCCATCCTGCCCTGCTGGAATGCGAGCCCCTGGTGCCTGTCCCCAAGTGCCATCCCCACCCCCTCCTCAGCTATCAGGCTCCTTTTCCTCCCCACCCTCCTCACATCCATTCACCTTGTCAGTTTTCTCATGCCCTCTTCCTCCTGGCCTTCCTTTCTTAACTCTCCATTTGGTTAAGGGAGGCAGGGAAGGTGGGGCTCCTCGGTGGTTGACCCTCTGACCTCCCTTCCCTCCCTAGGCCATGCAGATGGTGCCTGTTCCTTCCAGCACCTTTGGCAGCTTCTTCGATGGTGACTGCTACATAGTCCTGGCTGTGAGTGGGGGATGGGCAGGGGAGGGGGCTGAGCAGAGAGCAAAGCTCACGGTAGCAACATAGAGGAAACTTGAGGCTGGGGGCAATGGGAACTGCCGCCTAACTTCACCCCAGGACAGCATTCACTGGGTGTTCCCAGCCTAGAGGTAGCTCCGCAGGGTCAGAGATGTAAGAGGCTCTCCCTGCCCTTGGGCTGTGAGCTCCCAGCTGGGGTGACCATCTGTGGATTTACAGTCTTGGGGGATCTTCCGAACTGGTGGGATGTCACCCTACCTTGAGCCCATGTTCCCAAAATCTGTAGTCAACTTCATTTCACCTTCTCAGTTTTTTCCACATCCTGTATTGTTAACACATTTGTACTTTTCCTTATATTGATTCACTTTTAAAATTTAAATCCATTTATTTAAAAACTTAATATCATTATCATGAATGGAACACAGTGTCCCCTGTCACAAACAGAAAGTAGCTATAAAATATTTCCATAGGGCTTCACTGGTGGCGCGGTGGTTGAGAGTCCGCCTGCCGATGCAGGGGACACGGGTTCGTGCCCCGGTCTGGGAAGATCCCACATGCCGCGGAGCGGCTGGGCCCGTGAGCCATGACCGCTGGGCCTGTGCGTCCGGAGCCTGTGCTCCGCAACGGGAGAGGCCACAACAGTGAGAGGCCCGGGTACCGCAAAAAAAAAAATTTCCATAATCAGGGACTTCCCTGGCGGTCCAGTGGTTAAGACTCCGCACTTTCACTGCAGGGGACGTGGGTTCAATCCCTGGTCTGGGAACTAAGCTCCTGCATGCCCGGTGGCGTGACCAAGAAACCAAAATTCCATAATATTTCATATATACATTTCATTGTATACCACCCAATCACCTATCAGACCTCTGATGGTCTGTGCACATCACTTTGGGAAATGCTGTAGTCCAACCAAGTTATTTCCAAGATGAGATGAGGAAGGCCCAGGTGGGGGAAGTCACTTGCCCCATGTCTCAGAGAGTCTGACAGAACTGGGCCACGATGCAGGGCTGCTGACTACCGGTCCCATGAACTACCCCATGCCAAGCTCCCCTGTGGCCCAGGCCCCACGAGCTTGTGAAGCAGGGAGGCAGGGAGAGGGCTGTGGGAGCCCAGGACCTCGGGTACACTGGACATGCCCTCTCCCTAGATCCACAAGACAGGCAGCAACCTGTCCTATGACATTCATTACTGGATCGGCCGGGACTCGTCCCAGGATGAGCAAGGGGCAGCTGCCATCTACACCACACAGATGGATGACTTTCTGAAAGGCCGGGCTGTCCAGCACCGCGAGGTCCAGGGCAACGAGAGCGAGACCTTCCGAGGCTACTTCAAGCAGGGCATTGTGTACGGAGGGGCGCGCTACAGGCTTGGGAATGGAATCAGGGCTGGGGAGGGACACCAAGGCTGGGGGGCAGACCTGGGGCTGGAAAGGGAGCCTGAGGCTGTGGGGGGAGCCCCTGAGAGTAATTTTTGTTCATCTTTCTAATCTTCCACCCCCATTTCTGCCGCTGCCCTGTCCTTGGTCTTCATCTCTCTGAGTGTGTCTTTGGCTGCCCCGGAGGCCATTCTGAAATTCTGTAACTCTGCATACCATGAATTTGTGTAAATCAACCCCTATTTGAATGTCCTGGAGAGCTCAGCACCAAAGGAGGCCCTCCAGGGCCTCATATCAAGTCTCCCCACTGGCCAATGAGCATATGACTGCTCCTTCTTTCTCTAAAGAAAAATTTCACACTAAAATCCAGATTTCCAGCTTCTTGAAAAATCTGAAGTTCTGACCTCCCGGCTTTTCCCATGGAAACACACGGTCAGGAGCCAAGTTGCTACTGACCTGTGGGATAGGCCAGGATTTCTCCAGTTAGCCACAGTCCCCACCCTTCCTTTTTGTCTTGCTCTCCTTCCTTCTACACTCACAGCAGCAGTCCACTCCTTTGAGCACTTGAGGTGGTACCTCTCCTGGCTTAAGTCTGCTTGGGCTGCCATAGCAAAATACAAAACATACAAAAACCAAAAAATAGATTGGGTGGCTTAAACAACAGAAATTAGTTTTCTCACAGTTCTGGAAGTTGTCAAGTCCAAGATAAAGGTGTCGGCTGATTTGATTGCTGGTGAGGTCTCTCTCCCTGATTTTCAGATGGCCACCCTCTCACTGTGTCCTCATACGATGGAGTGTGAGCAAGCTCTCTAGTGTCACTTCTTATAAGGGCACTAATCCAATCATAAGGTTCCCACCCTTATGACCTCACCTAGGCCTCATCTAATCTATTACCTCCCAAAGGCTCTATCTCCAAATACCATCACATCGAGGGCTAGGGCTTCAACATATGAGTTGGGAGGGGACACAATTCAGTCCATAGCATCTCCCCTCTTTCCTTCACTTCAGTCCCCTGTCCTTAGAATCCTATCTGGTCCTTCTACATTACCACATTACCATGTACCCGTCTTCGCAGGGCTCTCAACAGGGCAAGGACTAGCATGAGGTGAGCGAGGCATCTAGGGTACAAACTCCAAAGAGGCACTCACTGCCAGGGTCATGTAAATTGAGGCAATAGACCGACTTTGCATGGCCCTGAGAGTGAGTGCCTCCTTGGAGTTTGTGCCCGAGGGGCCTCATGCACCTCCCTAGTCCCAGCCCCAGCCCTCAAATGGCCCCCCTGGCAACCAGGTACCCAAGATCTGGGAGGACGGGGACCTATCACACCTTCCAGCCCACTCCCTTGGGTCAGTTCACCTCTCTTCACAGGATCCGGAAAGGGGGTGTGGCTTCTGGCCTGAAACAAGTGGAGACCAACTCCTATGACATCCAGCGGCTGCTACATGTCAAGGGCAAGAGGAATGTGGTGGCCAGAGAGGTGGGCATCAACCAGGGCCCTGGGCATGGCCTCCTCTCCCCGCTCCCAGCCTGGGTGGAAAGCAGAGGCTGAGGAGGGGTGAGGGGCAGAGAAGGGGTGGAGAAGAGAAGATGGGTGATGGGGGTGATGGATGGGGTCTGAGAGGGGTCTGCGCCTGCCCCATGGCTCTCCAGGTGGAGATGTCCTGGAAGAGTTTCAACCGTGGGGATGTTTTCCTCCTGGACCTCGGGAAGCTTATCATCCAGTGGAACGGGCCAGAGAGTAACCGCATGGAGAGACTCAGGGTAACCCTGCTGGTGCACCACCCCTCGCCCCAAATCCCACCCTGCCCCGACCTGCTCCTGCACCCAGCACCCAGCCTCCCTCCCAGTCAAACTTGCCAGACCGCTGCCACACCCCCAAGCAGCCCCCATTTCCCCAGGCGTCTCTCCCCTGACTGTCCAGGGTACTGTGTTTGAAGGTGGATCTGAGTCTTCACGTGTATGGGGAGAGCGATGCGTGCTGGAGTTCGCGTGTGTGTACCCTGGCTGACCCACTCAGGTCTAATGAGTCCCTGCTGTGTGGCAGACCCTGTGCCAAGCATTGGGCATCTGGTGGTGAATGAAATGGGCAGCGCCCTGCCCTGGCTCTGGCCTCCAGCTGGCCGTCCAGTGGGGAAGACAGACATGGAGGGCAATATTGGAGAAGTGAGGGGTGGGGAGTGTGGCGCTGGGGGTTCTGAGAGTTCTAAGAAGGCTTCTGGGGGGAGGCAGGAGAGAAGTGGCTGGCGGGGAACCTCCTAGCTCAGCCAGAGCACAAAATGAGGGCTTTGAGGAGCTTGGAGCAGAGGGCGGGTGGGTCTCATAGGACATGTTATGTGGTCAGAAGTCTGTGTGAGAGGGTTGGGTTTTGTTCTCAGTGCCCGAGAGGCCGTTGAAGGCCACTCTGACTTTTGACAAGCGAGAGGGGGTGGAGGGTTTGAGGACACACAGGGAGCCCCTCTGGCCGTCTGGGTGAGGAGTGCGGCTGGGAAGGTGGAATCACAGGACTTGCGTGTCAGACTGGGGGTGACGAGAGAGGGGCGAGGCAGATGTCAAAGGATGTGCTTTTTGTGGGGATGGATGGAGTCCCATTTCCTGAGATGGGAAGATCAAGAAGCAACAGAGTTGGGGAGAAAATCAAGAGTTCGGTTTGGGACATCTTAAAATGGGGTTATCGTGGGAGTTGGAGAAATAGGATGAAAACAGAGGGCTGGGCAGGAGACAGATTTGGACCTGAGTGCAGAAGCCTTGGGACTGGGTGAGAGGGCTTGGGGCGGGGGGGAGTGGAGAGAGAAGGGGACCGGGGTGGAAAGGCCAGTAACTGAGTAGTAGACGTTGGGCAGAGGAGGGTAAGCCAGCCCTGTGTGTGAGTGTGCGTTTGGACATCTGTGTGAGCACATGAGAGACTGCTGTGTGTGTGTGTGAGTGTGTATGTTTGGGCATATGTGTGAGCACATACGTGAGCCTCTGTGTGTGTGTGTGTGTGTGTACACGGCTTTGGGGCAAAGAGACTGAGGACTGTGGTCTTCAGGGCTCACCTCTTATGCAAAACTGTGAAGTAAAATCACAAATTTCAAACAATGTCAAAAACGAAGGCCCAGTAAGTCCCCTCCAGACCCTCTCCTGCCCAAGAGGAAACCTGCTCTTCCTGGGTTTTTTGCCTGGTTTCCTCACATGCACCTAAAAAGCCTGGTCCCCCATGAAAAGGGAAGGGCCGGGCAGGTGCCTCCCGCTTGGGGCTGCTGTAGGGGGCTGGGCTCTCCAGGTGTGGTTTGGGGTGGCAGGCACTGCCCTGTCCCCTGCCCCCCGCCAGCCTTCACGGGTCCCGGGGCCTCCCTGCAGGGCATGACCCTGGCCAAGGAGATCCGAGACCAGGAGCGGGGTGGGCGCACCTACGTGGGCGTAGTGGAAGGGGAGGACGAGAAGGCCTCGCCGCAGTTGATGGAGATCATGAAATATGTGCTGGGCCAGCGGAAGGATCTGAAGGCCGCCATGCCTGACACGGTGGTGGAGCCGGCACTCAAGGCTGCCCTCAAGTTGTACCAGTGAGTGCCCAGCTCCCTCTGGGCTCCTCTTGACCCTGGGGGACTTCCTGGGGGAGGATTCCCCAGGCGAGGTCCCGGGACCCCCCTTGTCTATGCCGCACGTTTGTCCTGCAGCGTGTCTGACTCAGGGGGAAACGTGGTGGTCAGAGAAGTCGCCACGCGGCCGCTCACACAGGACCTGCTCAGTCACGAGGTGAGAGGGTCTGGAGGACGCCCCCAGACCCAACTCCCATCACCCCCCTGCCCGCCACCTGCCCGCTCTCCCCCAAGTAGGAGCGGCGCCAGGGGCCTGGGCGGCTGTGGAGGAGGGGGTGGCGTGTGAGGGAAGGCGACCTCGTGTGCCTGCAGCTCCCCCAGCCCAGCTCCGAGGGCGCCCTCAGGCTCTCACCCTGCGTCCTTCTCTCCCGCCTCCAGGACTGTTACATCTTGGACCAAGGGGGTCTGAAGATCTACGTGTGGAAGGGGAAGAATGTCAATGCCCAGGAGAAGAGGGAAGCCATGAACCAGGCACTGGTGGGCCTGGGCATCAGGGAGGAGAACTTGGAGGAGAAGGCAGAGAAGCCGACTCCAGCAGGGAGAGGGCAGCGGGGTCAGGGCCAGGCACAGCCCCAGGCAGAGGCCAGGGAAAGCTCCGAGCCTGATTTAGCTCCCGGGGGTCTGGATATCCGCTCTGTAGCCATCTTGGCGGGTCTAGGCACGTTGCATAGCCAACCACCCGGCAACCTGGGGGCCTCTGAAGAATGCGGGCTCCCACCTCCAGCTTGGCTGGGACAAGGGAGGGAGAAATGGAGTCTGGCCTTCCTACAAGAGGGGGTTAGGGGCTTCCCTGGTGGCGCAGTGGTTGAGAGTCCGCCTGCTGATGCAGGGGACGCGGGTTCGTGCCCCAGTCCGGGAAGATCCCACATGCCGCCGAGCGGCTGGGCCCGTGAGCCATGGCCGCTGAGCCTGTGCGTCCGGAGCCTGTTCTCCACACCAGGAGAGGCCACAACAGTGAGAGGCCCGTGTACCGCAAAAAAAAAAAGAGGAGGTTTGGTCAGCATGGGGCTGAGGCCAAGTCAGAGTTTGGGGTCCCTGTAGGAGTTAGAGTCGGTAATTCTAAGTGGCTTGGGGTCAGCGTTGGATTGGGGGTGGGGTTCAAGGTTGGAGATGGAGGCTGGGATCAGGTTTGGGTCAGATTTGACCTTGGGGCTGGGGTCAGAAGTGGGTTTTGAGGTTAGTAGTGGATTCAGGGTTGAGGTCAGAGCCAGGTTGGAGGTGGTGTCGAGTTTGGAGTCTGGTTTGGCCTTGGGGTGGGGGTCAGAGCAGGGTTAGGTTTGGGGTCAACCTGGGACTGTGGTAAGATTCTGGTTTGGGCTTGGGACCGGGGTAGATTAGTGGTTGGGTCTGGTTGGGGTTAGAGCCAGGCTTTGGCTTTCACTAGGGGGTGGGGACTGGGGGAGGGACACAGGCCCAGCCACCTCCTTCTCTTCCCAGAACTTTATCAAAGCGAAGCAGTACCCACCGAGCACAGAGGTGGAGGTGCAGAATGATGGGGCCGAGTCAGCCGTCTTTCAGCAGCTCTTCCAGAAGTGGACAGTGCCCAACCGGGCCTCAGGCCTGGGCAAAACCCATGCCGTGGGCTCCGTGGGTGAGGGTTGGCCCGAGGCAGGGTGGGACCAGAAGCCGGGAGTGGGGCCCAGAGAGCACAGACCTGTCTCCTGCCCTCCTTCCTGAACACACCTCTTGCATGTGCACTTTCACCCTGGCTCTGGACTCCCCAGGTTGGGTGGGGACACAAAGGGACTTGGAGAAACTCGAGTTGTCACAGAAAGGGAGCTGAGAACAGCCTGACTTTCATTTGGAGTGGGGTTGGGTCTCCCTGGAACCCAGAAAACTTTAGTCTCCTGGACAATATTTGCTGAGGGCAAGCTCTGTGCCAGGCACCTGGGGGTGGAGAAAAGGGTTGTCCTTTCTCTGGCTGCTCTGGGAGGCCCCGGTGAAGCATGAGCCTTACTGGAGGGAGATATGGTTCTGTGTTATAACTCTGCCATTCTCCAGCTGCATGACCTTGGGTCAGCTACTGAATCTCTAGCCTCAGTTTCCTCATCTGTAAAATGGGTCTAAGAATTGTAGCTTCCACTCAGGGCTGTTGTGAGAACCTGGGGGAACTCAGCTGGTGACACTGGGTTTCATGATTCCCCCTCACTCCAGCTAAGGTGGAACAGGTGAAGTTTGATGCCACGTCCATGCACGTCCATCCTCAGGTGGCTGCCCAGCAGAAGATGGTCGACGATGGGAGTGGGGAGGTGCAGGTATGGCGAGGGAGGAGGGTGGCCCGGGATGGGTGGGGAGGGGTTGGCAGAGCCCGTCCTGGACCTCACACTAGCCTGGTACCCGCCCCAGGTATGGCGCATTGAGGACCTAGAGCTGGTGCCTGTGGATTCCAAGTGGCTCGGCCACTTCTATGGGGGCGACTGTTACCTGCTGCTCTACACCTACCTCATTGGCGAGAAGAAGAACTACCTGCTCTACATCTGGCAGGTCAAGCCACACCCCACCCTGTCCAGAGCATAGCCAGCTCAGCTCCCCCCTCCACTATACCCAGGCTAAGTGGCCATTGCGCTTGAATTGAATATCTCTCGTGATGGGGATTTCACCCCTTTTCTATCTTGGAACTGCTTTGGCTGTGAGATCCCACTGACACTGAGTATCCCCACTCACAACCCTTTCCCCTTTTGATTCTCTGAGTCTCTCTTCCAACTCCCATTCCCTTTATCTGCTCTGACTGTGGGTTTCTATGTCCGGATGTGAGGGAGCAGGGAGATGCTTGGGTGCTGGGGTTGAGTGGTGCAGTAGCCATGGTGTTTCCCTGAGAAAGGTGCAGCAAAAGCAGGAGAGGAGGTTTGGGGTCAAGGTGGGTCACGGGTGGACTGGGGCTGCAAAGAGATTAGGTGTGGGGCTGGGATCAGAACTGAGGTCTGGGTCAGGTGGGGATTTGGGCTGTGTCCGGGGTGGGGCTTGGTGGGGAAGACAGTTGGTTTTGGGGCCAGGCAGAATTGGGGATGGAGTTGTGGCTAAGGCTGGGGACGGAGTCAGAATCGGGGGCTGTCCTCATCCTACCCTTTCCATCCTGCTCATCCCCAGGGCAGCCAGGCCAGCCAGGATGAAATCACAGCCTCGGCCTATCAAGCAGTCATCCTGGACCAGCAGTACAACAATGAACCAGTCCAGATCCTGGTCCCGATGGGCAAGGAGACACCTCACCTCATGTCCATCTTCAAAGGACGCATGGTGGTCTACCAGGTGTGGTTGCTGGACCGGGGTGCCTGGCAGTACGAGCAGCTGAGGCGGGATGGGCATCCAGGAGATGGGGAAGGGGACATAGGGTGGGAGCGGGGCTAGGGTGAAGCCTATTCTCCCTAGGAGAGGACTGTTTGAGGCTCCGTCATCTATGTGGAATGGTAATAGAAACAGCAATTCAGTATTTTATTTTATTTTATTTTATTTTTTTGCGATATGCGGGCCTCTCACTGTTGTGGCCTCTCCCGCTGTGGAGCACAGGCTCCGGACGCGCAGGCTCAGCAGCCATGGCTCACGGGCCCAGCTGCTCCACGGCATGTGGGATCTTCCTGGACCGGGACACGAACCCGTGTCCCCTGAATCGGCAGGCGGACTCTCAACCACTGTGCCACCAGGGAAGCCCCAATTCAGTATTTTTAAAATCCATTTGATAAACACTTAGCACATAACATACAAGTACTGTTTCTCTCTACACCCCTACTCCTTGGGCCCTCTCCATGAAAAAAGAAGTTATTGTGGCTGGATCTGCCTAACGATGGACCTGTCTAAAATGCACTGGCGCCTTTTGACATAATGAAATAGCCGTCTCTTGCATTCCTTTAAGCAATAATCTGGTTATTGAGCACTTACTAAGCATACAGCCCTCTGCAAAGCGCCAAGGGGGAGAAAAATGCCATGCTAATGCCATCTTGTTGGGCAACCAGTGAACCAACAGTCCAAGGCACTGTGTGCTTAAATGCCAGAAATATGTTGCATTCAAAGGGGAGCATGCATACAGTAATCAGGGAATAGGCCTAGAGTCCATGATGGAAAGGGGGTTTGGAGGAGGTCTTGACATTGGGGTCAGAGTTGAAGAGCTCAGCAGAGGTAAAATGAGGGCATGCGATGCAGGGGCACAGCCAGGACAAAGGCCCAGAGGAAGGGCCCCATGGGGAACAGTGAGAAACTGGCCAAGCTACATGGAGGGTTTGGAGAGAGCTGAGAGTGACTCTGGAAAGGGAGTCTCCACCTTCAACATCAAGGGCCGCGCTGAAAGCTGGGCTCTAGTCTGTAAGCCGGATGAAGGTTTCAGGCAGGGAAGCACCCGTGACCAAAGCACTGTTTTGGAAGGACTGCAGTCTGGTGGTGGTGTAGAGGACCGGGCGGGCAGCAGACCCACCCCACCTCTGTCGCCCCTCTAACCCCCATCACCTTTACTAAGTTACTCCTGCCCCTCTCTCCCTGCAGGGAGGCACCTCTCGGGCTAACAGCGCGGAGCCTGTGCCCTCCACACGGCTGTTCCAGGTCCGGGGGACCAGCATCAACAACACCAAGGCCTTTGAGGTCCCAGCCCGGGCTGCCTCCCTCAACTCCAATGACGTCTTCATCCTCAAGACCCAGGCTTGCTGCTACCTGTGGTGTGGGAAGGTGTGTGCAGGGTCCAGCCGCCTCCCCCTCCCCGCGTGCGTCTTGGCGGCCCCCCAGCCTCAGAGCTGCCTCCCCGTGTGGGTCAGGGCAGGGGCCTCTGGCCGGGTAGGTCCCCCTCTCTGGTCTCCCTGATGCCTCTAGCCCCGCCTCGCTCCTTCGCGGCGCTGGGTCTGGCCATCCTGATTCTCTACCTCTGTGTCCGAGTAGGTCTCTCTCCTTCCGTTTGTCTCTGGACACCCATGTCTGTCCCCGTGTTGCTCTGTCTTAATGTCTTGGGTTCTCTCACTTTCCCCGTGCCTGTAGCTGCCTCCCCATTTATCTCTGTCAGGAGGGCTCAGTCTCTTGGAGACTTCCTCCTGCCCAGTAGGAGTGCAGACTCTCTCGTCTCCTCTGCCATCCTTTGGGGCATCAAGGGCAGAGGAGAGGTTGGGAGAACTGCCCCTGCCTGGGCCGTGTGCGTGGGCCCCTCATCCAGGAGAACCTCCCAGACCTGGGAGCTCTGGGCCAGTGCATGTGGTGGAAGGAGGGGGAGGCGTGACACTGGAGATGGGCTCCCCCAGCACAGCCGACCCCCCCTTTTCCCAGGGCTGTAGTGGGGACGAGCGGGAAATGGCCAAGGTGGTTGCTGACACCATCTCCCGGACCGAGAAACAAGTGGTGGTGGAAGGGCAGGAGCCGGCCAACTTCTGGATGGCCCTGGGCGGGAAGGCCCCCTATGCCAGCACCAAGAGGTAACTCCCAGGTCCCTCGACCGCCAGCTCACTTTGCGAGGCTGGAGAGCCTCCTGGCACCTCCACCCACATGGCCCAGAGCCTGCAGCAGGTATGGATTGAGAACTCTGTGTGCCAGGCTCTCAGGGCTGCCAGGTGAGTAAGGGGCAGCCCAGGCCCTTGGAGCCTCTCAGGCACTGGGGCTGTGTCTGTGCTGCTTACCCCGGAATGCCGGGGGCCTGGTGGGGGTATTTCCACAGCCATAGGAGGCAGCTCAAAGAGAGGGGCAGGGTTATAGGTGTGCCCTTTGGGAAGAAGATGCCAGGGTCCCAGCAGCTCCTGTCCTTCCATGCTGCCACAGGACCCAGATGCTGAGGAACACAAGCTGTAAACCCTCTTTTTCTAAAGAAGGTCCATGATCCACTATTCCCCAGTTCAAAAGCAAAAGGGCATGTACTACAGTAGCAGCAGGAGGAATAGAGGGAAGATATCAGGAAGAACTTCCTAACAGGACTATAAAAGAGCCACTGAAATATATGTCCTGGAAGATCGGTGGGAACTTCTCCCTTGGAGAGCTCCTGGACTCTTGGGAGGATGCGGGAACTTTTGTGTGGTCAGAAGAAAGAGCATTTTCCTAGGAGACAGGCTTTCCAACGTGATCTCCTCTCCACCTTGCAGGCTGCAGGAGGAAACCCTGGTGATCACTCCTCGGCTCTTTGAATGTTCCAACCAGACCGGGCGCTTCCTGGCCACAGAGATCCCTGACTTCAATCAGGATGACTTGGAAGAGGATGATGTGTTCCTGCTAGATGTCTGGGACCAGGTAGGTTTGAGGCCTGGGGACCTCCCTTCCCACCACCTCAATCCCCAGAGCCAAGAAATAGTGGCTTTAGGGATCGGTAAGGTTTGACGTTTACTTGGCTCCCATATACGTTCTCCCTGGGAGTGGTGTTATGAGCCCAAGAAAGAAGAAGGCAAGTAGAGAGGAACATGCCTGGAGGGACTGCAGGGCAGGATGTATTCTTCTCCCAAAGTCCAATTCATTTCATGAGGTAGAGGAGTGTTTTTAAGGGTCTTTGGCTCTGGAGAGGCTGGGAGTCACACATCTGCAGAATATCTAGGGAGAGGGCATCTGTCCAACCTCCATTTCCAGAGGCAAAATCAAGGCCTGATGGGGCCTGCCCAAGGTCAGGGGCTACTTCTGGACATCTGAGCCTTGGGGAGCCGAGAGAGGACAGGAAGGACTGACCCTGGGTTGCTCCACAGGTCTTTTTCTGGATTGGAAAGAATGCCAATGAGGCCGAGAAGAAAGCTGCAGCCACCACGGTGCAGGAATACCTCAAGACCCACCCCAGCGGCCGGGACCCCGAGACCCCCATCATTGTGGTGAAGCAAGGACACGAGCCCCCCATATTCACGGGCTGGTTCCTGGCTTGGGATCCCTTCAACTGGAGTGTGAGTGGCCCCAGCCCACCTGCTCCTTCCAGCCAAGTGCATCCTTCATGGCACATCGAGGGCAGGGTGGACTCCTGGCTTTTCTGTTCATTGTGATGGACGACCTGTGATATATCTGTAAAGGGGTTTGAGGAGACTTAGAATAAACAGTAAGGCTGCAGCAAGACCATTAAGGCCCCTGGTGAGGGAGAAGAAAGGAAATCTATCAAAAACCTAGGCTAATGACAGTGTCTTGCTTGTGCACTAGATTCAGCTCAAAGCTCTTGGACATTATTGGTAAGAGCTGTACTGATTATTTAAATGCAAATTAATTAAAATTTGCATTTAAATTGATTAAAGAATTGATTTCTTTAAAATTAAAGAATTGATTTCTCACTAAATTAATGAATTAAAGAATTGAAATTAAGGAACTGATTTCTCACTAGTCACATGTGACTGGTGGGTACCATATTGGACAGAACAGAAAAAGAACATTTCCATCATCATTGCAGAAACTTCTATGGGACAGCATTGGTGGGTCCTCTGAACATGTCAGTTCTAAAGGAAAGTGTCTAAAGACGGATGTCTCCTGGCACTAAATTCTAAGCAAAATGGGTCCTATACGTGGTCCTTACCTGAGGGACAGTGAATCAGATTTCCACAGGATTTTCTAAACTGGTCTCAGATAGAAGCAGAGGGCAGCTCCTCAAAACGGAACCCCAGTGAATGTTCTCTGAAGGAAGGAGGAAGGCTAAGGTAGAATGAATGTTGGCCTGGTGGCTTTGGGTACATGAAATTGACACAACAGATGAGATTAGGGAAACAAAGCTTAGATTAATTTCCTCAAATGTGTTTAAACAAATTCAGTGTTTGATGAGCTAGGTTTAGTCTTGATGATGGATTCAAACAAATCTCAAGGCGGCACACCTAGATGCCAGAATTTCTCAAATCCAGGTCAGTGTCCCAAGTCAACAACTCTGGCAGGTCTTCCCCCGCCTCAGGTCTGTGCTGGCGTCTCTTTCAGACTCATTCATTCACTCACTCACTCATTTATTCATTCACTCATTCATTCAGTCAGCATAACTGGAGCTCATAATGTGCCATGCTTGCTGCCAGGCCCTGGGGATGTGGAGATGGGGCTCCCCATGGAGCCAAGGTCCCCTGTACTCCACTCCTCCATGGTAGGGTCCCCTCCAGGCTCTGAGAGGAGCCCCCCAGTTCTCCAGGACCCCTCAGTCACCCAGAGCCTACACAGTGTGGGCAGGGGTCTCAAGACTGTGGGCGGCTGCTTAGACCCCGAGGGTGGGGAAAATTCACACTTTCCATCCCCATGTTGGGCCAAGCAGGGCAAATAGCCCCCTGCCCCAGCCTGTTACCTGTCAGCCCTTCGTGCTCATCCTTACCATCCAACCTCCTTTTTCAGGGACGTCCTCCAGCCTCCCCCTGACCTCCCTCATCTCCTTCTCTCCCCCGGGCCCTAGGCCAGTCTTCTTTCAAAGCCTGAAGGAAAATGTTCTTCCGTCTCCTCTGCTGAGACCCAGGTCTAATTTGTTACTTACTTTACCTGCAGAATGCCAAATCCTATGAGGCCCTGAAGGCGGAGCTTGGAACCTCTGGGGACTGGGGCCAGATCACTGCTGTGAGTACGGGGCAGTTGGCGGTGGCCATTGACAATGGTCAGACCCGTGAGAGCTGAGAAAGCTCCACGGAAGATGACAGGGTCCTCTGCTTGCTTTCCATTGTTCCCTCCCACTTCTCCTAGAAGTTCTTCTTGCTGTTTAACTTCAATGCCTCTAGCTGTTTTGTCTCCTCCATTCCCCAGTGAAATGGTTCCCAAATTTTATCATGCATGAGTCTGGGTGATGGGGAACTAGGGGATGGGGGAAGCTTATTAAAATGCAGATTCCAAGGTCCCACTTCCCGAAATTCTGGTTTGTAGAGTTGGGCTGAGACCCAGTAATATGTGTATTTTTCACAAAGGGCCCAGGTAATTCGATGCAGTTAGTCCACAGATCACACTTGGGGAAATAGTGATGTCTCTACTCTCATCACCCTGGGGATTCCCTTCTCTGGGTAGAATAACCTTTTCCTCCGATGTTTCAGTTAGTTCATGGAAATGTGTTCCGCCTACGGGCCTAGGATGTGGAAATAGGAAATCAAAGTTCACAGGCCTGTAGGGGAAACAAGACCAAGTAGACTCTGCAGAAGTGTGTCCAGAACATGAGAGCAATTTCCCAAGCATGCTGGGTTATCAGCAGATAACACGTGTGGCCCCTCAGCCTCACCCGCAGGCTGGGAACCCTGTGGCACTCAATAAACCCTTCTTGGTTGACGGATGGTGCAGGCGTGAAAGCATAGATAGATAGGTCAAGGCTAAGTGAATTTACGGATGACTGTTTCACAACAGATAAGAGAAAGAGGGTCATAAATGTCCAAGGTAGACCTCGAACATTAGGGTAGCCATGGAGAAGTTCATAAGTCATAGAACAAAAGTCATCTTACACCAACTGGCTTTGGCTGAATACAGACCGCCAAGCTTTAGCTCATGGGTCCTGTCCAAAGTGCCATGTTTTTATGAATGTGTGTATGTGCGTGTGGACAGTGGGAGGCGCGGGTCATGGAAGGCTTCTTCTTTGTTTGTTTGGTTTTTTTTTTTTTTGGCCACACTGCAGGCTTACGGGATCTTAGTTCCCTGACCAGGGATTGAACCCGGGCTCTCGGCAGTGAAAGCGCCGAGTCCTAACCATTGGACCGCCAGGGAATTCCCATGGAGGGCTTCTTGAAGGAGGTCCCCTAGGGTCAGTGTTGACTTCAGAGAAAAAGGCAGCCTGGGAGGCAGCCACATACCAGCTGAACTAACAGTGTTTTCCTTTTCTTCCCTAGGAGCTCACAAACCCTAAACTAGACGTGTTCAACGCTAACAGCAATATCAGTTCTGGGCCTCTACCCATCTTTCCCCTGGAGCAGCTGGTGAACAAGCCTGTGGAGGAGCTTCCCGAGGGCGTGGATCCCAGCAGGAGGGAGGTGGGTCAGACTCTGAGAAGGAGGACGAATCTGATTTAGTGAGAGATTTCCTCCTGAAAGGTGAATGGGAATTATTCAGGCAGAGTGGGTTACTCTTGGAGAAGGGAACAGTATACACGAAGCCCAGAAGTAGGAAGTAAACACAGCTTGGGCAAAAGGACGAGGCGGCCAGAGCGGTGGGGTGTGTGGAGCTGGGGAGGGGCGGCTGAAAGGGGGGCGGGGGACTGGGCAGTGCCTTCTACACCAGGCTAGGGGTGGGCGGTGTCCATTCTAAAAGTCAAGGGGAACCATTATGGTGAAGTTGGGGAGTGGCAGTCAGGTTTACGCTTTTCAAAGACCACACTCTAGTTGCTCAGTGAAGAATGGACTGGAAGGTGGCCAAAGCAGCAGCCACAAGTCAGGCTGTGAGGTAGACGGGAGCCTAGAATAGATGGTGGCAGGTGGAGGTGGGGGTGGGTAGAGAGAAGGAGAAGGTTTAGGGAAGTATTTCGGAGGTTAAGTCAACGACACTTGGTAACGACCGGATAAAGGTTGTGAGAGGGGAAAGTTGTGTCATTTTCTGAGATAAAAATCCTGGGTCAGACCCAGCTTAGAAGGGGACAATCATGAGTTTAGTGGCAGCCATGTCGTTTGCAGCACCCAGGAGACATCCTGGTTGAACTACATGTTTGGCGGGCTGGCAATTCAGGGGAGCACCGGGGAGGACACTCATTGCCACAGGGTCCATCAGGTAGCCGCACCTGCTGTCTGTGTGGACCACTTGGGGGAGAGAGTTTGGCAAGAAGGGCTTGTTAAAAAACACATTTCTGGACTCTTCGCTGGTGGTCCAGTGGTTAAGACTTTGTGCTTCCACTGCACGGGGTACGAGTTTGATCCCTGGTCAGGGAAGTTCCGCATGCCATGCCGTGCGGCCAAAAAGAAGAAGAAAACAAAACCCACATTTCTAGTATTCATTCCCACTTCATGAAGGTCTAAAATAGACTGCAAATCTAGCCTGAGAGGGTACTGAGAGAAGAGAAAATTTACTCTGTGTATAATAAACCATAAAGAAGTCTTAGAGATAAATTAATGAATCTACAGAAGTGAGATGACTATTTTCTCCAGGAACATCTGTTATGGGTTTGGGCCCGATATATGCATAAGTGTATTGTTTCCAGAATATTGCATCCTGCCCATCACCTTTAGAACCCTTTTATGCATTCTCTCCCACATCCACCCATGTGTCCTCACTGTAAAACTGGGATGATCCCAATATCATATAATATTATATTATTCATAATAATGTTACAAATATTATTACTTGCCCAGCCCCTGGTACATAGGAATTGCTCTATACATGTAGGCTGTTATTATCATTGCTTGTTCTGCACCTGAGAAAACTCAGACCCAGAGTGGGGAAGTGACTTGCCTAATGTGATGTAACTAGTCAGTAGCAAAGTCGGAGCAAGAATCAGGTCTTCTGAGTCCCGCTGGTACTGTCATATCATGTAGCACAGAAAAAGTATTTCTAAACGGAAGGGCAGACAACATTATTATTATTATTATTATTATTATTATTATTATTTTAATATTTATTTATTTATTTGGCTGCACTGGGTCTTTGTTTCAGCATGTGGGATCTTTAGTTGTGGCAGGCGAGCTCTTAGTGGCAGCATGTGGGATCTAGTTCCCTGACCAGGGATCGAACCCGGGCCCCCTGCATTGGGAGCATGCGGTCTTAGCCACTGGACCACCAGGGAAGTCCCCAGACAACATTATTGAACCAGGTGATTAAAAGGGGGCTAAATATTGACAATATATTTTGTTGGTAAGGCTGTGGAGAAACATATATTATTCTGTTGGTGTGAGGGCAGAAAGTTACAACCCCTGTAGAGGGGAATTTTGCAATATCTAACAAAGTTAAATATGCATTTACCGATTTTAAAACATGGAAGCTAAGTAGATCGCTAATTTTGAATATAACAAATGGAATCAAGACAACCCCGCCGTGGTAGAAGCAGTCTAAAAAGTCTTAGATTCTTTTTAAAAAATCAGTTGCTGCTGATTTCTCTTTTTCATTGTGGGAGTAGCGTGGATTCTTGCAGCAGAGCTGTGGGCTCCATGCCAAGTGGGGAGCGTGGACAAGCTCTCTGGCTGCTCCAGACACAGACGTAGTAGCAGGAGGGTCACCTGTTTGAGTACCAATGAGTAAACCACAGAGAGGCGGGTGTGGGCATGGGTGAGGCCAGTAATCAGCTGGTAGGACCACAGGGTTTAAGAACAGGACCAGTGGAAAGATACAAGTCCACTGGGATGGGCAGTCCTTGCCCTCTAGCCTGGGGGTCAGAGTCCAAAAGTCTCAAACAAGCTGCAGAGCCAGCTTGGGTGGGACAGAGAGAGGGCACCTAAGGCACTTGCAGACCATCGAGACGGCTGCCACAGCTGTGAGGGACCTTCTTCCAAAACAAGGTGTTCCACTGCCCTGTCTGGGGGGCGTGGGGAGGGCTCCCAGGAGCCTTGAGCAGAAAATGCCCAGAGGTGGGATGACAGGTTAGAAAACTGGGGCTTCAGATACACCTGAGCTTGAAATCCATCTACAGGTGTTTACCAAGAAGCTGTTCAGTTCAGGGCTCTCTGAGGGAGTCACAAAAACATTCTCCAGGGCAATCCTACAGAGCAGAACAGCCCGGATTGAAAAGAAACCCGTTGCTCTCACCCCGACTCTGTCCCCTTCTGGTGCCTGGGGGAGCAGAGATGGAGGTGGGAGATGCTCTTTTCTAACAATTTTAATTTGGGGGTCTTACTTGAGTATGCCTTGAGGATACTGGCCAGCTCCCAGAAGTTTCACTACTATATCATGTTTGAACTGGGAGCAGAGGTCATTTCAGTCTTATGGCTGAAGAGACCCAAGGTCTAGAAAGGTGACTCCCAGTCGTGATTTTCAAACCAAGAGTGAAAAGGTAGAATTTCGCTATCTAATCTTCTAGATTATCCACAGGATGAGAGAAGCTGGTACATGTCATTTACCCAAATATTTTGTTTTCCACTCTATAGCTAGGCAAAATTTGGCTCTAAATTTGTTTTGTGGCTTTCCTAGCTTCTTTTCTTAGCATCTTTCCCCTCACCTCAGTTGTACCCCTGCTGCTACCTGCCACCATCTCTAAGCAAAACCTGTTCCCACAAAATAATGGCTGATGCATTCACAGTGGAATATAGAAGCCTGGTGAGGTTTAACCAGGAACATGTTGCCTTTTAACTAGGAACAAACCTAGAAGCCAAGAGAGATGAAGATAACTATAACGATAAAATTCAGTCACCTGTGAGCACAGTAGTATACATTGCCGGTCTGGGAGGGAAAGATGACCTTTACAGGATCCCTGAAATCACTCAGGAAAGGGGGTGAGTGTGGTGCAGTGGAGCATGTATTGGGATCAGATGACCTGAACTTTCTTTTTTTCCCCTTTTTAAAAAAATTATGGTGAAATATACATAATATAAAATTTACTATCTTAGCCATTTTTAAGTGTACAGTTCAGTGGCATTAATAAACACATTCACATCATTGTGCAACCATCAACCCTGCCCACCTCCAGAACTTTTTCATCTTCCCAAACTGAAACTCTGCACCCATTAAACAACTCCCCCATCACCACTCCTCCCCCAGCCCCTGGCACCCACCATTCTGCTTTCTGTCTCTATGGGTTTGGCTCCTCTAGGAACTGCATGTGAGTGGGCTCATACAGCATGTGTCTTTATGTGACTGGCTTATTTCACTCAGAACAGTATCCTCAGGGTTCATCCATGTTGTAGCAGGTGTCAGAATTTCCTTCTTTTTTAAGGCTGAATAATGTTCTGTTGTATTTATATACCACTTTTTGCTTATCTATTCATCTGTCAATGAACACTTGGGTTATCTCCACATTTTAGCCATTGGGAATAATGCTGCTATGAACATGGGTGTACAAATCTCTCTTCAAGACCCTGCTTTCAATTCCTTTGGGCATATACCAAGAAGCAGATTGCTGGGTTATATGGTAATTCTTGAGGCATACCATACCGTTTTCCATAGTGGTTCCCAGCAATGCACAAGGGTTCCAGTTTCTCTACATTCTTGCCAACACTACCATTTTCTGTTTTTGTTTCGTAATAGCCATCCTAGTGACCATGAAGTAGTATCTCATTGCAGTTTTGGTTTTTGTTTCCCTAATGATTAGTGATTTTGAGTGTCTTTGCATGTGCTTATTGGCCATCTGTATGTTGTCTTTGGAGAAATGTCTAATTAAGTCCTTGCCCATTTAAAAAAATTAATTTATTTTTGGCTGCATCATCAGAAAATAGTTGCAAGTCATCAGATATAAGACTTGCAACTATTTTCTTCCATCTGTGTGTAGTCTTTTTTTTCCCCCAGGCATGTTTGTTTATTTATTTATTTATTTGCTGCACTGCACACCATGTGGGATCCTGGTTCCCCAACCAGGGATCGAACCCGTGCCCCATGCATTGGGAGCGTGGTGTCTTAACCACTGGACCACCAGGGAAGTCCCTGTGTGTCATCTTTTGATGCACAAAATTTTTTAATTTTCATGAAGTCCACTTTTTCTTTTTTTCTTTTGTTGTCTGTGCCTTTGGAGTCACATCTAAGAAATCACTGCCAAATTCAATGTCATGAAGCTTTTTTTTTTTTTTTTTTTTTTAATAAATTTAGTTACTGGGCTTCCCTGGTGGCACAGTGGTTGAGAGTCCGCCTGCTGATGCAGGGGACTCGGGTTCGTGCCCTGGTCCGCAAAGATCCCAGATGCCGTGGAGCGGCTGGGCCCGTGAACCATGGCCGCTGAGCCTGTGCGTCCAGAGCCTGTGCTCTGCAACGGGAGAGGCCACAACAGTGAGAGGCCCGCGTACCGCAAAAAAAAAATTTAGTTATTTATTTTTGGCTGCGTTGGGTCTTCGTTGCTGCATGCAGGCTTTCTGTAGTTGCGGCCAGCGGGGGCTACTCTTTGTTGTGGTGCACGGGCCTCTCATTGTGGTGGCCTCTCCTGTTGTGGAGCACGGGCTCTAGGCGTGTGGGCTTCAGTAGCTGTGGCTCTCAGGCTCAGTAGTTGTGGCACATGGGCTTAGTTGCTCCACGGCATGTGGGATCTTCCTGGACCAGGGCTCGAACCCGTGTCCCCTGCATTGGCAGGCAGATTCTCAACCACCAGAGAAGCCCTCTCCCATTTTTATAGAGAGGAAAACTAAGACCTAGAAAGAGAAGCAACATTATAACCAAGCTAAGTCAAATGTGGTAATTCTTATTTCAGGGTTAGTGTGAACTTGACCCTGGTCCAAAGAAAAGCAGCTCTATCTGCCTCATGTTGTTACCATCCTTTTCATTATGTTCCAAATTCAGGGATCAAATCTCTTGGATCTCAAAATGCCACCTCTCCCCTTCCCATCCCTTTCCTGGCCCTCACATTGGCTGTTTTTGCTCACTTGATTTCTGTACACACCTATATGCCTCAACAAGTCGAACTCTGGCAAGCACGTGACCTTCGCCCTCTGGCTCCTCTCCTCTTCTAGGAGCACCTGTCTGTTGAGGATTTCACCAAGGCCTTGGGGGTGACTCCTGCTGCCTTCTCTGCTCTGCCCCGATGGAAACAACAAAACCTCAAGAAAGAAAAAGGACTGTTTTGAGAAGCAAGAGTAGCTGTGGTTCAAAGCAGTACCCTACCCCACTTGCAGAGCTTCATTTTATGACTGGTGTTAGTCCGGTATTAATGGAAGTGAAAATTTACAGTCGTACCTGTGAGCAGCCGTCTGTGGCAATGTCACTTCTGTTTAGTAATCTACCGATTCCTCCATAAGGAGCCTGTGGTCCCAATTTCAGCTCTGAAGAAGGTGGTTGCATTTTTTTTTTATCCTGGGTGTTGCCTTACTTTTAAACCATCCTGTTCTAGAGCTTTCCCTTCTTAGAAGAGCAGCCCAACACTTCATGGAAGAGCCTTCCCTAGGCTTTTATCATGACTCATTTTTAATTATGGCAGGTGGGCTGAAGCATTTTGCAGTTTTGTATCTTTCCGAGTAATGGCTTTTCCTTTTCACATATACTTTTCTTACTGCCTTCCTCAGGTGATGTTAAAGGGGACCCATTCTTTGAAAGAGCTGAATGGCTCAGGTGATGGCCCTATTTAGGAGGTTTCACAATACTCACTAACCGGTACCCAGCGAGAGCAACATAGCCACTAGGCCTAGGCTTGAGGCCTAACAGCAAGTATGAAATGCAAATGCTATCTCAGCCCCGTCTCTGGTACTCTTAGTAATAAGGCCAAGGAAGAGCACCGTTAAGGCCCATGCTGGGTTTCAAAACTGTTATCCAGAACCTCTGCAAAGCTTCACAGGCTCCTCAGATGAAATCCACCGGAGGTTGGTGCCGACTCAGCCATACCTGGTTTCCCATCCCAGTCCCTTTAAGGTGTAACAGTGCGCTTGAAAGTCCAAGTCAGAAGGCCAACAGAAGGTGATTTCCACAACTTCAACAACTGGTTAAGTGTCTGCAAGAATATGTCCTTTTCAGAAATAACAGGTGAACCAACACAAGGTTAATAAAGGCTTTAATTTCACACACAAAAAACTCTATGCATAATTTAAAAAGGAAACAAAAAAACCGTACAGGGTACAGAGGAACAGTTCTGCTAAAACACAGATAAAGTGCCGCTCCATACAAAACAACATCAAGAATCAGAATCAAAAGTCACTCTGAACACAAAGAAAATCACCTCACAAATAATATGGCCAAAGCTGCCAGCAAACCAAGTAGTGGCTCAACTAGGCAAAGTGTAGGAAGCTTACTTCTGTTCTCCTCTCCGTAGCATAAATAAACAACACTGACAATAGGCCAGAGAAGATGGGGATGGAAGGGAAAGAGAGGGAGGGAAACCTAAAGACGAGAGGTGTGTACAACCACTGTGTCTCACCCTTCCACCCATGCTCTTCTTGAAACAGACCAGTTCAGATGACTGCTCTTCTGTATTGGCATTGGACCTAACGAACTCCAGTCCTGATGCAGACCCTCATCCACTCTATTCTGACACCAGTGGACACGCCTCTACTTCAAACCTCTGCACTTTAAGTCCAAATTACTGAAATCAACTGCTTGTATTCATACTGGCACATTTTTTATGAAAAACTTCAAAACCTCAGACACATAGCACACATGGAAAGGAAAACACTAATTGTGTGTAAATCTAATACAACAAAAGACTGCCTGGGCTTCCCTGGTGGCGCAGTGGTTGGGAGTCCGCCTGCCGATGCAGGGGACACGGGTTCGTGCCCCTATCCCGGAAGATCCCACATGCCGCAGAGCGGCTGGGCCCGCGAGCCATGGCCGCGGAGCCTGTGTGTCCGGAGCCTGTGCTCCGCAACGGGAGAGGCCACAGCAGTGAGAGGCCCGCGTACAGCAAAAAAAAAAAAAAAAAAAAAAAAAGACTGCCTGAAGTTTAGTAATCAAAGCATGCCATAAAGAAGTCAGTGGGCGTGGTGAGACACAGCAAAAGAAACCTGTCACAAAACTCTCAAGGCCTAACAAACTATAGTTTTCCAATAAAATAAATATATATATATTTTCAGATGTTAATAAGACACTGATGGAGACAAAATTAGAATTTTGAAGTAATGCATTAGAAAGATGTTAGAGGGCAGAAATCTGTTTAGTTTTTGTACACACTTAAAGAGCATTACTCGGTGTAAAGCAAGATGGGGAGGAGGAAAAAGATGTTTCTATTTTGGGGGGGACACTTTTATGTGACTTGCATCTAGTACTGGGTGTTGACTTTTCTAAAAATCTCCATGTATACACGAGATCTACATGTACTTGGAGATCCAGCTGTTTCCCTGATTTAAAACAAAAGGGCAAAAATGGTTGGATGACCAAGAGCATCCACTGTAGTCAATTTAGAGGACAGAGAAGAAAGAGGAAGAAGGGTAATATTTTTATTTGTTTTAATATTATCTCTGTTTAGTAGATCACAAATGAGTTTACAAACTACCTTTTTCTCGTGTATGTTTTCAACGCCCATGCTCTCTCTACACTCATAATGCTCCACTACATATGAGATACTGCCAAGAATCTCTTTAATTTAGGTGTTTCCTAATAATTTTCATTATACAACTAGCTGTACATGTGTAGAGCTATATTTATAGAGTTACATAATGGTAACTTCAATATGGAATAGGTAAATTCATCAATTCACTTGCTGAGGTTTTAGTTCTTAAAGTTTATTTTAGAAGAATTTTACACTTGAGCAAGGAGAGAAGTAAAGAAATGTCTAGTCTAGTATTTGCCTCCCAGAGTTAATGAACTGATCTTTAAGTATCGCTGCATACTTCTTAAAATGTAAACACATTTACATTTGTTATTGAGCCATTAAGTTAGGCCTGAAATTAACAGACCATGGCAAGTAAACAAGTAGCTCTTGGAATCAAAATATAAATAGAAGAATAATTCATGGACTTGCTTCTTATTCTATCCTGCTGAAACAGAACTTCTGAGTCTGTACACATAAATATATTCCCTACAAAACAGAATCTACCTCCTTATAGGCCTAAATTATAGTTAGGGCTTCTAAAGTGATAGCAGCACCTGGGCACATGCAACTTTCCAATCCTCTGTAATAATATTAGGTGATAATAATCAACAAGTTTGAATTTTAGTTTAGCTTTCCCTTCCAGAAAATTCCAATTAAGATCAGTTGTGTGTAGAACTAAGAACTGTCAAGTTCCAATTCAAAGTCATTTAAAGTAACATATTTGGTATTTTCAATAGGAATATTAGTTATTGTGCAAGCTGCCTGGAACTGAAGCTCTCCGTCCCTATCTAACTTGTCCCTTTCGGGCACCAACATGCCAAATGCCTCATTCCCCAATTCTGAGCAAACTGCACAAAAAATATTATCTACTTGTAATTTTTAAATACATACAGTCAGCTCAAAATAACAACAAACTCCATCAACATGGTCCAGCTGAACTCTCCATGTGTAGTCATTAATCCTTCACTGAACCAAAATGAGAAAGTAACTGTAGTGAAAGGGGTAATAGTTGAAGGAGTGAAGGGAGAGAGCAAGGCTGACCAGGCCAAAACAATGGACAGACATCAAGGGAATTTCAAGTCCCAAACCTGCAAGTATATGAGCAGTGACATAACTCATCTACTTTTTTCAACTAATAATTCCTGCCTAAGACATGGAAGAGCAAATCAAATTAGGTTCAAGCCAAGTGTACTTCTAAACCATACGCACACACAGCTATGAAAAGCAAGTCAAACGAGGGTACTTCATGGGCAACCTAGGCTTATGGCATTGTATCTATTTGTTTAATTGCCCTAAATGCACCCACTCATGTCAAATCATCCCAATCATTTTTAACAGCATCTCTCAAAAGCTCTCAAATACAGACACAGAGAAGTAATAAACAGCTAAAGAATTTGATTATCACTTCACTCACAGATGAGAAAACCAGTTATTTCCAAGAAAAAAGTAAAATGGCTCCCCAGTGGAAATAAACAAAATTTTAAAAGCTAGTTTTTTAAACAAGTGTTTTCCACTGCTCTATACTACTCCTGCATATCCTACCACTGTACCACGTTGGAAAGTTCACTACCTTAACAGGTAGGTAAATGGTAGGAGACGAAGCTTTTATCAGTAGTTAAGCAAAAGTGCTGGGGCCATTTACAATTCAAAGATTCAATATTTTAGAATAGGTTACTATGTCAGAACACATCCAAGTTTCAAGAGTAGGGCTGGAGCTCTCTTAAGGCAATCTTCCAGAAAAGATGTTACATCTTCTGTGATGTTGGACTTAAAAATGAAAGAAAATGTTGAAGGTTTCATTTTGCTATACTTAACTCTGTGTGATCCTAATGATTCCTGGGCTCACAAAATTATTTTAGGAACAAAATTCTACTCTCAAACTCATTCTTTATATGGTTTCACAAGCTGTTTAATCAAGCTGGTTATGTCAGCTGAGTGACTAACATAGCACTTAATGTTGAACCCCATTTAACCTCAACTCAAAGCACCTAAAAAGCAAGATAATATGCACCTTTGTTATTTGTTAGTTCTTGGAATTACCTAAACCAATCATATTTTAATTCTCATCCTGTTTTAAGGGCAAAGCCAGACAGCAAATGGTTATATGTTTAAACTTTATCCTATAGCTCATGTGCTTAATTTCACCCCTGAAGCAGGGCTTTCAGCTTTAGTGGTCCAGAGTTTCACCTTTAACACAAGGATACTCCTCCTGACCTCTCTATGTATGGGAGACAGAGATGCTAGCATTCTTCATATTCTCTAGGTAATCTTGTAGGGGAGTCCCAATTGGGACAACATCACTTTCCTACCTCTTAAAGTTTTGGCTGCAGTCTGTTAGGGTAATGCTTGCTCCATGGAAGAATGACACAGAAGAAAAATAAAAGATTCTATCTTCACCATGGTAATAATATAGATGATATACAATGAAAATACTGTGTGAAGGAATCTCTTTAAAGAAAATACGAAGTGTACAATGAATACCAAATGTGGGAACATAACACATTCCGAAGCACCAACAATCCATTTCTTGGGACTGCATGTAAACAGCAAAAGCATTATGAATCCATGAAATAATTTTTTTTAAAAAGCTCCTCAAGTCAGGCGGCAGAAATGTCCCTCCTTTGTCAGGAGGACAAACTGTCATTAGTGTAACATGGAGAGCTGGCTTTCCAGTGAACTTTACTAATAGGAAACACACATGGAAGATTACAGACGTGAGTGAAACTACTCAAGGAACATAAAAGCTAAATGCCAAATGATATGTATATCTTCACACATTTCTCAGGTGAATGGACTCTGACGACTTCATTTCATCTCCAAACTGCTGTGCTATTAATTTTGAGCAGGCATACTCTGGTGGGCTATCCTAACTCTTTAAGGCTCCATTCATTCCACATATATGTGTGTGTGTGTGTGTGTGTGTATGTACATATATATATATTTACAACATGTATTCCTAAGACAAAAGGAAGTGCCACTCTTGTAGGAGAAAAAAAGGATAATCAGCTACAGATGTGAGACCAAAGTTTCCATAAAACAATTAATATGGAGCGTTCCGCATAATTGCAGTTTTCGTCTTTTGGTTTGGCCCTGAGCTGTTTGTTGCTCCCGCATCAAGTAGAGTTCTAAATTCTCCTCCGGCAGAGGAAAGAGAAGTGGGTGGCAGTAAGAGAGAATATGCAGTGCACACTGCCAACCCAGGAGTTTGTTCCTCATGAAGCCTGACGAGTGGTCTTTCCCACTTCCATACTAAGTGCCTGAGAGGTCTTTTCTGTTTCCAGCAGCTCATCAAAGATCTCCCTTAAAATAAAACAAATAAAAAGTTAAATAGGAAATTCAGTGAACAGAGACAGAGGATAGACAGAAAATAAACATTGATAAAGGCTGCATAATCCCATGATGCCTAAATTTTATTAAATAAGCAGCTCATTCATTTTATTACCATCTTAACCCCATGTGCCGATTCTTAAAAATACTTGGGGGGAATGGCAATAGCTAGCTTTGATAGAAACGCTATGTAGTTCCTATCCATATAACTCAGATCTTCTAGCTGATACAATGAAAGACCAAAAAGTTTTATGACAGGACAGCTTCCATCATAAAAAGATCTTAAGTTCTATACCTAGATTCTACTGAGTGAGTTAAGAGAAAAAATATTTTGGAAATATCAAGACATGAGCCCTAAGCAAAGACAATAAAAATCATAGATCGTCAACCAATTAACTGATGGGAACATTTTATCCTTAAAGAAAAAAAAAAAAGAATTCAAGTGATTTTTAGCCCACAGCTTCAGATCAGGCAAAGTTTCTTACTTGTGCATATAAAAGAAGATGTAACCACTTCGATCTCGATCACTCTGCACAGAAGCCTCTTGGATTTTAGATACCTCTAGGTCATTATAAGTAAACCAAGCCTGCTTCTTAATGTCGTACACATCACTAATGTAATGACCTGAAATAAATAAAATCTTAAAATTAAGGTTATTTTTTTAAAAAAACGTATTGAACGGGCTTCCCTGGTGGTGCAGTAGTTAAGAATCCTCCTGCCAGTGCAGGGGACACGGGTTCGAGCCCTGGTCCAGGAAGATGCCACATGCCGCGGAACAACTAAGCCCGTGCACCACAGCTACTGAACCTGTGCTCTAGAGCCCGCAAGCCACAACTACTGAGCCCATGTGCCACAACTACTGAAGCCCAGGCACCTAGAGCCCACACTCCACAACAAGAGAAGCCACTGCAATGAGAAGCCCGCACACCGCACCGAAGAGTAGCCCCCGCTCGCTGCATTAGAGAAAGCCCGTGCACAGCAACGAAGACCCGACACAGCACCGCCCCCCCCAAAAAAAAAGTGTTGAATTTTTCTCAGGGACAGGAAGTTTCAGAAAGAGAAACAGCCAACCCCATTTCACCTTACTATACCAGGACAACTTTTTTGATAAATATATTTTGTTTAGGGACATTTGGGTCACACGTGAATAGAGAAATCAAAACAGTTGTACCTATTAACACAATTCACACTTAAGTGTGATCAAAGAAAAGATTTCAAAGTTTTTCTTGATGCATTTAACTTACACCTCACAAATCTAGGCTCAGAGCAACCCAATAAGGAGTAAATACTGGCTAGTCCATTTATAAAATGCTGAAATCCTAATGTCCATTTACCTGAAGAAGAAGTGCTACCAATGTGACTGACAACACTGATGAGCCGATAGGAATGAGGAAGATTTCCTGTCTGGAAAACAGAAGTGGGCATGACTTTCAACTCTTCATCTGAATACAAGCAAAACACTAATTTTAAATTTATTATCAAAGCTGACATGGCAAAGTTTCAATGTGTGGGGGGTTAGACTCAATAAAAAAACCCAGTGGTTGGTATTGTTCATATCCTTTGACCCAAGAATTCTACTCCCCAAGAATTTATCCTAAGAAAATAATGCAAAAGAAGGAAACAGTATATATGTATGTAATTATTCACTGTAGCATTATCTATAAATAATGAAAATTTGGAACTAACAATACGCTCAGTAATAGTTAAATGGTTACTGGTATATCAACTCAGTACAGTATTATTCAGTTATTTAAAGAAAAAATATGTGGGTCAGCAACATGTTAACTTGTTTTTCAAACTTACATGAACACACATAATAACTATAGCTCTATAAAATAGATGTTAATGGCTAAGTACTGAAAAACAGAATGGAAAAAATGAAAAGAGTTGCTGTGTTGCCATAGGGATTATGGATGAACTTTTACATTTTAAATATTTTAAAAAATGCTATTAAAATATTATTAGCAGAAAAGTAAAACAAAACTGAAAAGTGATATTCATGGACTTCAGGCAGCACTATAAGATATAATTTTGGGAACAAATACAGCTATAGGGTAAGCCATTAAAATGTTCAAAAA